>NC_143020.1:57560381-57861006 GCF_055824585.1 Amblyomma mixtum
AAATTCTTTACTTATTTCTGATTTTCAAGATAAGTTTGTTGAATGAAAATGTGCTTTATCGTTTTTTCCCCCTAATGTTGCATTCTTCTGGGGAAGAAAACAAAAAATAGCTGTTTTCTAACTTCCAAAATTTCTTGAGATTTCACATCTCTTCTGTGCACTCATGTTCTGTTGTACTACTAGAAAACTCAGCTACTGCTTCCAAAAAATTGATGTGGTGAAAAAGTTAGTGCTCAAATGCATTTGGGCAGAAGACCCATTAGCTGTGCCACGAAGGCTGTGCTTGTGCCAAGGTTAAACTGTCAGCATCATAACTTTTGGTTTTCTTTCGTGTGTGACTCGAAATTTTCAGGCTCAAGTACACCTTCAGAAATAAGGTGGTGTTAGTATTTTGTGAGGTCAGAGTGCTCATTTGAACTGTGCATTCGTCAGTTCCTTGCCTTATATTCAGTAGATGCCATGATAAAGTAAAATCACCGCTTTGTATGCGTTGCTGTTTTGTTGTAAAGCACTTTTACATACTTTTTTTCAGTTTTGCAGTGACTTTCAGAGATTGACGAAGGTCAGCCCTTCAGCTTGCATAGCAGAGGGGATTGACAAGATTATAAAATCAGCCCAAATGCAACTCATTCCTTGCGAAGCAAGCATAATGGATTCTCTCCGACGTGCTGGAGAAATGGCACCAGAGAGGCTGCGAACGCGATGTGAGTAGTGTTACAAAGGCTTTATTGCTATATTTCAGACCTACACTCTGTGTCAAATTATTTTTGCAGGGTTTCATCTTATAGGCATAGCATTAGACTTCATCTGTGTTTAAAGGTTTGGTTCTTTCGAGGTTTGCAACTCGTATCTGGTCCTGCATGGAAAGAATTTGATGGCATGTTGCTTAGTCTGCGGAATAGAAAACTGTTGTAATATAGCACAATTATATGTGTAAATAAGGAATGTTTTTAGCTGTGTCAAGCACTAGACAATATTTGAAGACCCGTTGGAATGGCCATCAAGATAGAGCAGACTTAAATAAGATAATGTTAATCTAGCAGCAATGTTTCATTACTTGTGGGCACAGAAGATTACAAACAACTCACTTTCTAAACAGCCTTTGTCATATAATTAGGGAACTTTAAGAAGATACTAAAAAAGTGCATTCAAACATTCCCTATAAATGTTTTGCTTTTGCAGACATCCTAACAGTCGCAGTTGTGCGGATACTGTCTGCAAGTGTTAAAGAGATGAATGGGCTCTCAGCTTTTTTTGTGCGAGAGAAGGTAAGTTTCTTAATTTTGTGCTGCTAGAATGCGTGGCCTGTCAACCAGCATTGTCTGCAGATTCGATCATTCTACATATATGGACTATACTACATTAAACAGGAGAAGCCTAATATCAACGTAATTACGTTAGTGTAATGGTTTAAATTTTGTTAGCAAATGTGTTATAACTAAATAAAGGTAATAAAGTTGTCATCTAAGAATTGTGAGTGCTGCTGGCTATGGTCCAAAAGTTAACATTGCGTATAAACGAAAATTGCATGTGTAAATATGAGACAAGCCATTTTGTACTGTTAACATTTTTGTATTGTATTGAAAAAATGTATAATGTACAGACAACTTTATGAAGAGGGTGACTTAAGCATGGAGAGATGGAATTGAATTAATCCCTCATGGGCTGTTTCTAATAATGAAATATTTTCTTGCCACAACAGGACTTGAGCGTTCCGGCAACGCCATGTATAATTTTCACTGGACAGCAGATTGAAGAAGCAGACATTCTTCATATTAAGGTGGATCGGGAGAAACTTCATGGTCAAAAGAGCAGAGGAGGGGCTGGCGGCTGTTTTATCGGCCAACTGGCTCTTCAGTGTCCAGTACGAACGCAAGCTCTGCAACACGCCTGTAGTGTTAGAGCGCCTTTTTCTTGGCCTCACACTAAGCACACCAAGAGTAGTGGCTACTAAGTTTCTCAATAAAGTCACAAAAAGTGTGCAGTTAAGTATAGTCAGGGTGATGTGTATTTTTCTGTGATATGTAGACGCATTGTGTGAAGTGTTTTATTAGTGTTTTTAATAAATTTGCTCTGCTATGCCAAAACTATAGCCTCATATGCACTCACTCATGTGCACTCTGATATGCATATATACAAGGCTCCGTGTGCCGCACATGCCTCAAATGAGGAAAATGTGGCCCTGCTGTATGATGGGTTATCTGCCTGTGTTGTCAAGGAAGTGTATGTTACTATTGAAGTGGTCAGCATTGTTTTCCGTAATGAATTTTTCCTTGCAGGCATGTCTGGATGGTGACCAAGCATATCCGGCACATGCATGTGTGCATGGAGGTGCCCTCGATTGGCATGCATGTGATCCAAAAAACTGGGTAGCTATAGGACATTATGCAATGTGTTGCCAGCAGTGGCCTGTCAACCAGCATTGTCTGCAGATTCGATCATTCTACATATATGGACGCATTTGCTGTCTTGCATCAATCCTAGCCTATTGCTTGTTCGGTGAATCAATGCGGAGCACCCTTTCAACACCCATTTTGAAGGGTGTTATGGTTAAAATAGCACCCTTTAGTAAGGGTGCAACCTTTACACCCTTCAAAATTTCATGCTGTGCACCCTTTCTTAAGGGTGCTGATGTCTGCACCCTATCTCAGCACCCTTTTTCGAGCACCCATTTGGGTGCAAAGGGTGTTCGTCTGGGGACAAACTGATTTGCACCCTTAAGGGTGAGAAATTGTTTAGTGTGTAGGTTCGGCAGGCGTCGTTGCGGGCACTGCGCTATTGCTTGCTGTGAAGAACATCGGCTTTTGTTTTGCTCGGAACGTGTGTCAGTCACCTAACTTCAAGCCGTCTATCTGTGCGGCGTGACGGGCTGCTGCGCCTTCGGGTGCAGGAACCGTCACGACGGTGGAAAGCGGTTCTTCGCGATCCCATCATCGAAAACCGACGCGGGCCGGAGGAAGGTTTGGCTACACAGAATTGGCCGGGCGAATTTTAACGCAACGCCATCTAACAGACTTTGCGAAGTAAGGGACGTGCTTTCAATAGCTGCTGAGTTTTCCTTTTTTTTTCAAGCTACGCTGTGCAGTGTTTTGTTCGCGATCGAGCGTATGGCCGCAGTAAGCTCGACATAAGGGCGCTTGAGTTGAGCGCATCGTGATTGCACGCACGCAAGCGTGTAAGTGACGCGAGGCACACGTCTAACTGTAGAGTGAAGTTCCTTAAATTTGAGCTCATGCCGCAGTTAGACATACATGAGTACTATGAGCGCAGATCAAACTGCGCTCTGAAATCGTAAAGCGCACGCGTTGCATTCTGCAGTCGCGCGCGTGCGCACGTGCGTGTGTGTATATTATATATATAGATATATTTATATTACAGAAAAAGACAAAGAATTATCGCGCCGATATGCATCGTCAAGGCACCGTAGCACCGTTGGTGGAAACACCAGCTAGCGCGCGCTGGCTTGCGTTTACTCTCAAAATATGACCAGTAGCTGTGGGTATGCGTGATAGTGCCCATCGTAAGTGGGTAGCGCGTTTCCTGTCACATACTTTGTAACAGCACTTCCGCGTTCTCGCTTCCCCTTGACGCCGAACTAATTCGGAGGAGGCTACGAATGCGAGCAAATCTGTGATAACCTCTTTTATTAATGCTAAAACATTTGTTTTTTTTTTGTTAACGTTGCCCACAGTGACGCCTCCATTATCTCCATTTTTAAAAGCTTTGTAGCCGCTTCTTTTGTTTTAATGAGATCAGTATAACAAAAGGCTTTGGCTTTGCCGATGTGCATTTAGTACTCGGGCTGTTTCCGAGCCTGAGCCGGGCAAGTCTACCTCGCGGGCCGGGCCGGGTTCGGGCCTATATCGAAAAAATCGGGCCGGGCTGGGGCGCGTAACGAAAAAGGTTCACGGGCTCGGGACGCGTGAATAATTAAGGCCCGTGCAGTGCTCTAATACATAGCTTGCACCGACGTCACATCCGGTGGCCGTTGGTTGCGAGTCGGCCATGCTGCCGAACTACCGCCAGACCGCGTCTAGCTTTCCGCTGCATATATGTTAGCTCGCAACGTGTCGATTCTCGTCCATCATTAGATTCGGTATGGTTTTGTGTGCCACCCTTGGCTGCTACGATCGTAGCGACTGCTCCAGGTGAAAGAAGCCATTTAACACGAACTTCATCTGCATTCGTAAGATAATCGTAGGCATGCAAGTGCGAGCGCTCCATGACTGAGCACGAATCTGCGCGAGCTGCGGCTGGCTCGCATTAAGCGCGACGATTTGGAACCCGTCAACCCAAATTTACTTGTGCGCGGACTGCACTTTGTGACAAGTAAGAGGCTTGTGTCGTCGACTAAATGTTTACGAAAACGTGGGAAGCAATGACTACACTCTTGAATGTTGCTGTTTTGATTGACGCCATCGAATTTGTCTGAACACAAACCGAGACTGGGTCCCGTGTCGCTGCATCTTAGCTACAGCACTAGGCAAGCCGGCTCAGATCGCCACGACCGTAGCGAGCAATGACGGCAGAGAAAGTGGCGTGCCGAGGCCAAGCTTCTCGTCTCGTTGCTTGCGCATCGCAGACAGGCTTCTCACCCACCAGCAGTAGAAATCATTGTGTGCCTCCATTGATTCGAAGGCTTTCATTTCTTCCAACTTCCCAAAGCTGGCAAGAGTACACGACATCCCCCGTGGGCCACTTCAAGGAACACATCAACGCCCGTCTTCGCGTCGACTCCCGGTTGCAGCGTGTGCGGATCTGTATCATCGCAAATTTTCACTTTGTCTGCGTAGCGTACGCGCGCCGATCGAATAAATTCAGACTAGTAGCCTGCACTGAATGGTTCATTCCTCTGTGGAGTAGGCATCGCGCCTGAAAGATAAGAAAATAATCCAAAATGTCCGAGGAGTGGCCAGGCATCGCAGGGCGGACGGGCGGGGACGGCCGAATGGTTCGGCAGCATGGCCGCAAGCGCTTGATGGGGGCGGAAGTGACGACACGTGCAACCTATGTATAGCGACTATACGAAAGTGGAAGATTATCGGACAGATGTAAAAGCGAGGTAGGTTTTGCTTCTCACTAAATGACTGATGGCGATGGAACATTTACGTAGAAATTTATTAACCCATTGCTGGCAGGCCAAGGATATTTGCGAGGTAGGTTTTCTCCTTACTAAGTAACTATTCCAAAGAAAATTTTTATGCGGGAGTCTATATCGTTACAGTTCATGCACGCGGGAGAACAGGGGAGGCACAGATAAGTGCACACGTAGCGTGGCCTTCATACCGTATTTCGAGCACTCCCTCAAGCGTCTTACCTGGTCCGCGATACACTGCAGCAGACCAAAACCAAAAGCCACTAGAAGATCGGATGAACTACGGGCATTTAGAATGCCTTTACTTGCAGGTGTCTTTCCGGATGTCAAACCTGTGCATCCGTTGTAGCACGTCCAGCGTTCCGGCGGGGACGGTCGTTATGTTTGCATAATCCTCTTCACCAAAACAGATCACCGCAAATTCCTTCTACGGCCTCGTGATTCACGGTCACGTTCAATGCACGCCCCACCCTCGATATCAAACTTGGCACGCCGCATAAAGCCCGGCGCACCCGGACGCGGTGCGCGTGAGGCTCTACCAAAACAGTTCATCTATGCGTGCTCAGTTTTGCCTTTAAACGATTCAGTGAAGCATGCAAATGTTTCTCCTAAGTCACCGATGTATTTATGCAGCGGAACGCATGGTTAATGCGGAGGCATAGAGAAGAACTCGGCAAGTACGGGAATTCAGCGCAACCAATTGAAAAGGGGCTTTAGTTCCTTCGGAGCGGGCTAGAGGTCGCTACCGCAGTCACATGAAATCACAAAGAAAACATAAGTCGTTCGGCCGGCGCGCGCGGGAGGAAGAGAGAAAAGGGAGGGCGTCTTGTCGCTACTTTAGTTTTTCTAGGGGCTTTAATGCTGCCCGGTACCTGGCGCCATCTGGCGCCGTCAAAGCGACTTGCGGAAGCGCATTGGCTGCGTGCGGGCTCCCACTACACGCCATGCTAAAGCTGTCTAATATTTAGCACTCAGTCGGCTGAACCCGACTATCAGTAGAGCAGTAGCTCCATGGTTGCGCAATATGCCAAATTTGAAGGCTCGTCGATCGGACTCCTTGCCAATGCAAAGCATAAAACCTGAACACAAGCCTGAAAAATGCAGTCTCTGAAGCGTTCGCACTTCAGAACTGCCTTTTTAGGGCAAATTTTAACTTGAAAGCATTAAGGGCCCTATTCAGCGGAGAACCGGCCATCGGCAACTTCGTGTCGAGAAAATCGGGATTGGTCGAGAGGGTCATGACGTCAAAACCAAGCACAACCTCATGCGGGTAATTCAAACCACATACAACAATGACGCAGTGAAACAGTGATGACGTTGCTAACATTTCCTCATAGGTCTACTTTGTGGTGATGCAATCCCACCACCATTACGTAGTGCCTGGAAGAACGAAAAAATGATCGAGATGCGAGTCCGTGACTCGAACTGCTACTCCTCAACCACTGGGACCGGTGAGGAAGGTTTGTTCCACTTGGCTGAAAGGACGCCTTGTGTGTTAAAAAAAAAATAAGATGAGATAGACGACAAAATAATGTAATAAAGAAGTTTTCATATCTGTGGAGTGATCTGCAAAGAGGACCTCAGGCTGCTGAAGAGATTAATGGAACCGCGTCGTGCCCTTACGGTAACTCTTTAGGATGAAAATTAGGGGCGATCAATTTTAGCGTTGCAGAGGAAATGTGCTAAAATTCCACTTATGATTCCTTCTCTTCCAGTCAAGATTCTGATTGTGAGCACACATTTTATTAATTTTGTGCGCCTGTCTTGAGTCATTTTTATATAACTTGAGTCATTTTCAGTTCGGCATCTTCCTCATGCCCTATACAAGCGTGCAGGAGACGTTTTTGTTTATATTTTAATTTGAATAATCGAAGCCATATACCGGGGGTGACAAGGCCATCCCATCTTGATGTTTCATTATTCTTCTCGCTTGCACCTTTAGTAGTTTCAATAACTAATATTTACCGCTTTGAATGCAGGTCAGATGCTGGAATGAAGAGAACGGTTGCACTGCTGTAATGGCTGCTTCAGACATCGCCGAACACTTCCAGCACGACTGTGGACACCACTCTGTTCACTGCCCAAAGTGCTCGGCGTCTGTTCTTTGCCGCAAGTTGTGCGAGCACCTCAGATCTGGCTGTTCAGGTCACACAACTCGTCCTCCTTCAGAACGCGGAGGGCAGACTGGGCAACATGACAAATCACTTTTGACAGCTCTGAGAAGAGCCCTAGATCAGCACACAGGCGAAATGAGGGCACTCCTGGAGCAGTTGCTTAGCGATGGCAATGCACGAGCCGACCAACTGAACAAGATCTCGCAAGATGTAAACGCTGTGAGTAAAGCTATAAAGCAGGAACCCTCTAAGGTAGCCCGAGAAGGCCACGGCACTATAAACGGAAGCTTTCTCCAAGTAACCGCACCAGAGCAAATAGAAGGATCCTTGATCGCTAGAAGTGAGGTAGCCGACACTCTCTCGAGGAGAATAAGATCATTAGGAGAAGAAATAAAAGGTGAATTTGAAAAAGCAACGGCACAGAGGCACGACTGCTATTCACGGCTTGCTGCAGCCATCAATGAAGCTAAGGATAGCGAAAAATGCGAACAGAAGGGCATTGGGCCAATTGAACAGACTCATTCGTCAGACTGAAAACAGAGCATCACTGTGCAATTTTTTTTATCACAAACATTCAACTGCTCCACGATACAGCTGTGGCGCTAGGATCCGCCGCCTATTATACCTGTGTGGCTACCGCGTGTCTCCTGCGGTTGGGCTCAGTAAAACAACCAGGCTCTGTTGCTTTATTTGGGGTTGCAGCTACACAAGGGCAGCATGGACGACGTAGGTCAATGGCCATTCCAACACAGATTTAGGCTTAGTGTGGTGCACCCGAAGGAATGGACAAAACGGGAGCCCGAATTTAAACCCTCTCCTTTATGCGCGTATATACGAAGGCCCATACGTTCATCGAACGAGCCTTTCTATCATACCGAAGGGTCGTTCAATCTGTTTGACCTTGCACGTGACGGCTATGTGCATAAAGACGAGCTTTGGATGACACTGGAGTTGATTTCGTGAGTCGTACTTGCATGTTGGAGTGAGGAGGACATCGTGCAAATGCCTGAAGGCCAGTGGTGTTTGTGGAAGAAACTTCACCTCAAGAAATTTAAAGTGGATCTTGACTGTTGTTTATATCGACTGACCTCTGCGCATCACTTTTGTTGTGAGCAGATTGATTGTGAAATAAAACTGTTTTTATGCTTTGCAGTGAATCATAAAACTCGGACTCTGAGTGATCAAGTAGCATTTTTTGTAAGGCAAAATTTTCTTTCGTTATAAAAGGCGCAATTATTTTGATGCACTTGCATATTGCAGCAAAGGCTGTTATAGCCTTGTTTTGCCGCACATATATCCCTGCCTTCTACCATGGAATGTACTCATTAGCTATGAAACCTTAATTGCTTCATGAATTTTTGATCTTAACATAAATAACGTAATCGAGTTTAAATGATAAACTACCTTCAAAGTACATTGAATTTTACACCTGCAAACCTAAGCGTGGCAGGTTTCAAAGGGGTCATTCCATGCCAAGCGAACCATAGTTTGCACTCGACGGGCCTCCTCCGATCTTTTCCATAAAATCTGTGGCTCTTAATTGAACCGTCTAAAGTTCCAGTTGACTGATACTTTTTTTTTCGTGAGGCTGGCAACCATGGGTTGCCATTAGGCATAAAACAGCACTTCATGCCCCAACAAACAAAGTATTGGTGCAGGGAGTTTTACACTGATGCCTCCAAGACTTCTTCAGTTGCAAGTGCAGTTTACAGCTGTCAATCTTCCGAAACGAGAACAATGAATAGACACACAAGAATATTTAATGCAGAATGTCATGGCATCCAGTTGGCTTTCAGATCCATCCTACAAAAGAAAATGCCAACCTCTGTTATTTATTCAGATCCTTTAAGTGTGGTTATGTCCCTGTCCTCCGGGAAACCCTGTAAAAACCCTGTTTTGAATTCCCTCTTGAAATGCCTTATGTCTCATTATACTGGGTACTAGATCACTGTGGCATAGAAGGAAATGAGGAAGCAGATAGCCTTGCTGCGTCAGCTGCCAAACTGAGTCTTATTCATGTAAACCAACTTCCACACCATACTCAGGCCTCATATTAGGAGTGCACTCCGCAAAGAATGCCTGCAGGATTGGGACAAATAGAAAACAAACCACACACGATAAAACCAAGCATTGGAAGATATGCCAAAGATGAACAAAATTGATTCAAAGAAGTTGCTATCTGCAGACTGAGGATAGGATATACATACATCACACATTCACATCTTTTAAACGCTACACCGGCACCACAGTGGGCGAGATGTGGACCCCACATCTCAGTTGTGCACATATCAATCACGTGCACGAGATTGGAGAAAGAAAGACGACACTTCCCAGAACTGTCCACATTCAAAAAACCATTGCACCCTTCTTTATTTTCAGGTGATGACCGCACGTTTTATTGGATAGGGCTTTCAAACGCTTTAGACAAATAGACTTTTGGCAAGATATCTCTTATTTAAAGTAACCTCAGCCCCTCCTCAATGCTGAGAAGGCTGAGCTGCTAGATGCGTCGCTCTTTTTGCCCAAGCAAGGACCGAGGTTTAGGCTACCGTCTTTTATGTATAACTGTTCTTACCACAACTTTTATGTGCTATACACCACTTTAGGCCATTCCACCTCAATTATACATCCTCATGACACACCATAATCATGAACATGCTAACTGTTCGTAGGCCCTATACACCTGAAGTTGATTTTAACATGTGCCATATTTTAGCCTGAGCTGGCCAAAAACCTCGAGTCTGGCGCTCTTTCGCCTTAGATGCACTTGCACCAATAAAAATCTAGCATCATCATGTACCGTTTAAAGAAACTAGCTTTAAAGGTGCACTGAAAAGGAATCTGAACTCGTATGTTTAGCACTGCAACTCGGTCTACATGTTCCAAGCGTTCTTGGAAGCCTCGAATTATTGCCCTATGCGGCCAAGTTCCCTAATTTAAAGCCGATTAACATGGAGCTCAACCCGTCTTTTATTTTTAATTCCCCGCAAATGGTGGGAGGAGTCGACCAACCTTTCATCCAGTCCCGTGGCGGCTTGTTGCCCTGCCATCGGCGGAGTGATACGTAGTGATCGGCGAAAGCAAAGAGCGCACGCGTATTTTCACTTCGGTGGGCCTAATATTCAACTAGGTAGTCTCTGACTAGACCTATTTATTCACGGAAACCTAAAAGAAACAAAATAATTGCGAAAGCAAAGTTGCCACGCGACTGCCTGAAAGGCACCCCATGCGTTGGTAAACTCCTTAAAAAAAAGGTGGGAGATGGGACATTTAATCGGATTTAAATGAGGGAAATCGGCCGCACAGGGCCATAATTCAAAGTTTCCAAGAACACTCGGAACGTGTAGATGGAGTTCCAGCGGTAAAAAAGTACGAGTTCATATTCCTCTTCAGTGCACCTTGAAGGCCCTTGGGGAAAAAAATTCCAGGTCATGTGGCAGCCCTTTGATATTCTCAGATGAGCACAAGATTTGGTCTCGCTATCGAGTGCACGACATAACTTCGTCGTCGCCACATCTATTGAGCGAGAGCCAGAGATATAACCCAGGCAGCACTAATTGTCCTGAGGATGTCCTCAAATGCTCAGAACGTCCTTATTCTGAAGAGGCAATTCTGAGCACCTTTGAAGGGCATCGATGCCTTATCGTCTTGAGCGTGTCCCAGATTGTACTTTGCTGGACAACTGGAGGATGAAAATTCCTCGAATGTCCTACAATCGTCCTATCGCAGGAGAATATTGTGGGACTGAACTGAGATCAAACTAGCTTCATCTCTCGCTCCATGGATCTCTTTAATTAAAATCTCTAGGTTCATTAAAACGTCTGTACAATCACGATGCAAATAAGCGCAAACAGCACGGTGCCTATGTGCACCGCTGTTCGAATTTCTTTTGACGGTGTGTTTACTTGGCTGGTAAGAAAAAGACGTTAGAGTCGTCCTAGAATGCATCACAAACAAATCTGGCATCTTTTTGTTACCACTGAAGTATAAGCGTGTTTAAAAGAAACGCGAACAGCAGAGCGCCTAGGCTCCGCTCTTCTCGTGTTTCTTTCCATCGCGCTTGTACATGCATATAATCAAGTAGACCATTGCGACCCCAAAATTATGTGCCTTGAGGAGATATCCTGCAATAATTTTGCATGCTTTCCATAAGGTTCCGCGGTTTAGATTATCGTCATGAGGATGTCCTCAGATTGTACTTTGCTGGGCTTCTGGAGGATGAAAATTCCTTGAATATCCTACAATCGTCCTATCGCAGAACAACATCGTGGGACTGAGATCAAACCAACTTTACCTCATGCACTCAGGATCTCATTATTAAGAACTGTAGGTTCATTAAAAAGTGTGTACACAGACATATTATGTGCCTGTGAAAATTAGGCGCCTTGAGGAGTTATCTTGAAATATTTTTCGATGCTTGCATGAGGTTACACTGTTTACATTTTTGGACCATTCAAATTTAGATTTAGGGAAAAGAGAGCTATAGCTCTCTGTGGCACTGGGGCACAGTAAACCCGTGCTGCGCCTTTTTTGCTTATTCTGGTTAGCTTCTTTCATATTAGCTTTGACTACAGCACTCCTACGAAAAAAAAAAAGCTCTTGATACAAATTCAGAAGTAGCACTGAAAATGTCCCCAACCTAAATCCTCAAAACGATCTGAGCATGCGACACGGATGGAAAAATGGATCCCAGCTGGACTGCTTCAGGACCAGTTTAGAAAGCCTGAAGATGTCTGAACATTCCGACGTGGACATCCTGAGTTTATACTCAGGAGGTCATACTCAGGTCATACATTCTGAGGTCATACTCAGGATGTCCGTGCGTTGTCTGGCCAAATGGCCACCTTCTACAATTCCATTTCCTCAAAAGTCGCGAATGTCGCGTTAAACTACCAAAAGCTTCGCAGAGTCGAGCGAACTGCTTGTGCTGCTACGCGCACGACAAACACCACGTCTTCGGTCGTTCGATTGCAGCGCAAAAACGCAAAATATTACTCCAGCGTAATTCCATGCTAACATGACGCATATGTGGGATTTTCTGCCATGTGTCAAAGCCGGCTCCACGAACGTTGATATTTTCCTTGCTGTGAGCCGTTTTCTCATTAAAGGGGTAGAGACACCAAATTTTTGTGTTGTATCTCTGGGTTGTAAATAATGCGTAACGATTCAGTGAGCATGGAACACCATCTTAGAAGCATGAACTCGCATTATATAATTAATAATCGTATTATTTGTACCCAGCAGTTTCGGTTTCGGTTCGTAGTTGCCAGGTTTTGCCAGGCTCTTTCATGACGTCAAAAACCAGACAATGCGTTGTCACGTGGGCCCGGAAAGCCGTGACGTCGTGTAGGCATGTCGTCTGCTTGACACGCACGTGGTGCGCGTAAACACGGAGAGCCGGACGGAGGGCAAGTCGAACAGCTCCGAGTCGGAAAGCAGAGTTTTATTTCGGCGAATACACCGATTATGAGGAATCGCGGGATGACGCAGACGAGGAAGAAGACGCCGCGGTTCGAACCCCGACAACCACTTCATTTTTGATCCGCTGGCCAGCGATTCCGAAGAGGAGGCAGGCGTCAGGCCCGACGCAGCTCAGATTGTGCCAGCGAACGCCGAGCGTGTAGGCAACTTCAAATGGTAAAGGCGCGTTCACACTACGCCGGCGATCGGCCGATTTCAGTCTGGCGATGGTCGGCGGCAGCGATTTTCGTGCCGTCGGCGCGTCTGTCACACTGCGCAGACGCCGACCCAGCACCGGTCGTCGCCTGACGAGCGCATCGCCGTCGCGTCGCCGAGATAGCAGCCGTCGGCCGACCCGTGTGTCACACTCTGCCGACAACAGCGCCGACCTCACGCCGACGTTGTCCCATCCCGACAGCTCGACGCTGCTTCTTCGTGCGCGCTGCTCGTCTGCTAGCTCCGTTGATGAAGGCGTCGTGGAAATCGAACTTATCTTCTATTATGGGACGAGTTCGCACTAAAGCGATGTGAAGAGTAGGCCTTTTATTATAGCACAGTCGACTTCCAAAGCGCCGTCAACTGCGGAAGCGAGACCACGTAGGCCTAGCGACGACTAGGGCAGCCTGGGACCAGCGCGCAGTTCAGGCGCGTTCACACTAGGCCGACGGGACCATGAGGTCGACGCGACAGCGACGCCGACGGTCGCGTCGGCCAACCTGGTCGTTCCCCGACTAACAAGTCACACTGCACCGACGACGACGACGACGCCCCAACGACCAAGCGTCGTCCTAGTGTGACAACGCCGCCGACCAAAACGAGACCCGTTGGCCGACGTGCCTTGGGCATATCGATGGCCGAGCGAAAACATTCGCCGACCAAAAACAAGTAGCGAGCTCAGAGCGCGAAGTGCAATCATTATTTAGACAAATAATGCACGCGCAGCAACATTCATCAAGCCGTATGGCCACTTGGCCGACGCGCCGCACTGATCGTCGCTTGCGAACTGCCGCCCTACTGCAAGCAGGGACACGGAGCGGTGAGCATCGCTGCGCCGCTCTACCCAAGCTCCGCCCGCAACCGGTGTCGCACTTCGCCGCCGTACAGCAGTCCCTCATAAAGACTGCTCGAGCAGCGACAAAGCACGCATGCTTATGTTTCGAGCTTTCGGCAACGGCATCGCTCGCGGGCGCTCCGGGCGACGAGCTCTGCTGCTGCCTGGTTGCCGTGGTCGTCGCTAGGCCTATAGCCTCTTCCGCATCGAAGCCGCAGCGGCCGGCGCTTCGGAAGTCGCCTGCGCTATAATAAACGGCCTACTCTACACATCGCTTTACTGTCAACAGCATCATCTCACAATAAAATAATAGTATGGTAAATCTCCGCGACGCCTTCAGCAGCGAAGCGAGCGGGCGCCAGGCGAAGCGGACCCCGTCGGGCCAGCGGCAGCTGCAAGGCGGTTGTGGCAAGAAGTTTGCTCGTATCACAGTCGTTACCTTTTCCAGCAGCTCAGTATTGGTCAGCGATCCTCAAAAATGACACATTTTTCACATTTCTTATCCCAGGGTTTATTACATACGTCAATAACACACTTTGGCTCGTTTTTATGACGCCGGCAGACGGGATCCAGGCTGGCCGGCCGGCATGATCGGCGTACTTCACATTCGCACAAGAAAATACATAACATCCATGATACCAGAGAATGCTTCCTAGATTAGGGCACCGGCAATATGCCTGTGCAAAAGTGGATCTTTCGGCAACGACATCGCCTGCGGCAACGCCGGGCGTAAAGCACCGTCGCACTCGCGAGCGTGCAGAAAAAAAAAGACTCGTGAGCAATCGTAACCAAGGTTGCTAGGCCGCGAAACCGCAAAACTTGGTCCCGTACGTCAGAAAACTGTGCAATGACGTAGGAAATACTTGCTTGTGTTTGCTTCTCTGTTCCTACGTCACATTGATGCACTAGCGATGGCTCAGACTACAAGAGTGAGCATTTTCACAAACTTTAAAATTAAATTAAAATATGTTCTAGACCTCCCTTAAATTTAATACTTCGCTCTTATGGTCCTCACATACAAAGGAAACGTATGGCAGTCTTTTGTACAACCTTGGAATTTGATGTCTTTACCACTTTAAAGTTGGGAGTGCGCTCCACTCGGCCATCGTCTCTATGGTTCGGCTCACGCTAACCACGAACCCGCAGTGCTTTAAACTCCATGTACGCGAACTTTCGCGAGAACACAAAGCTGCGGGCTCGGCTCTTGCTTAGAGTCACCGTGTTTTCCATAAATAGTGTTCGCCCGGAACCAGATCGTTCATGCTTCCAGTTGCTCTCTCATGCATTGCGGTGGAGCATATCTTAATGACCAGGCATGCCGGCCTGGTCGTCGCAGCTGTACCAGCCTATAGGCCTGACATAGGTTCGACATGTATTTTGCTGCGGCATTGAGGTAGAATAAAATAAAATTAATAACAAAATTCCTATTTGCTTTTTGCGAGCGTTGAATAACCAGCCTAACATTTCTCATGGGTTACACACGGAAGGGTGTCGCTGAGACACGTTCTGTGATGGCTGCTAAGAAAGTTACTGCTGCAAGTACGTTACAAGATGTAGTATAGTGTCACCTTTCGGTCTTCTCCAACTTTCAGCACCTAGCACCTTCCAAGTCCTGCTACCTGCAGGAGTTAGAAGGAGCTATTGCTCACGCTACTAGCCAAAAGTATGTAACAGTTTAGCTGCTTGCTCTGCAAGCGATGTAAACAGTTGAACGAAAAATACATAGGCTCCATCACGACCTAGAAAGCCAATTTGAAATGCTTCTATATGCGAGTCAAAACAATTCAGTTGCATTTGCAGCACCATTTTAGATCTCCATCAATGCCTTTCAACTTCTTCGGGGTGAACTAACATCTGCAGGAACAGCCACTAACCATTTTCACCAATTGCGTTCTCTCTCACTCTTCCAGATACTGAAGGGCACTGCGGTAATATCTCTCCCTAATGACCAGTGTAGGAAGTGGCCCCGTGAATTCATTTGTCTATGAAGCACAACGTAGCGGAGGCCTGTGGATTAATTGTGACCACCTCGGGTTTTTTAATCACCAATGCTGCGTGATATCAGTGCGCATCAAAGACCTCGTTCATCGAAATTAACCAACAGTCATCCACTACGATTCTTGTCATAGCCCACGTGTAACTTCTTGGCATTAAATACCAAAAATAATGCAACATAAAATATCCTGGCATTTAAAAGCAATCCATGCTGCTTTCAGATGAGTTCGCTTAGTGTACTGCTGTCCTCTGCTTGCTTACTTTGGAACAGATTGCAAATATTAGACAAATTTCTTTACTAATTACATTTCAGTGCGCTGAGAAAAAGCCTAAGTAGCAATTCTTTTTGACCTAGGGTTCAAGAAAGGGCTGAGGAATACGCAGTTCCTAGAAGTGTAATGAGAAATAAATTGTGCTATTTTTGTAAGGCTAACCACGTAACATATGATAGGTGTTACGTTAAGAGATCGGAAGCGGCGGAGTGGATGAGAGAACAAACGCGGGTTAATGACATCCTAGTTGAAATCAAGAGGAAGAAATGGGCTTGGGCAGGGCATGTAATGCGAAGGCAAGATAACCGCTGGTCCTTAAGGGTAACGGAGTCGATTGCTGGAGAAGGCAAGCGAAGCAGGGGGCGGCAGAAGGTTAGGTGGGCGGATGAGATTAAGACATTTGCGGGAATACGGTGGCCGCAACTGGCGAAGGACAGGGTTAATTGGAGAGACATGGGAGAGGCTTTTGCCCTGCAGTGGGCGTAGTCCGGCTGATGATGATGATGATGAACCACGTTATAGCATGGAATGGGATTCTGCATGGTCAGCTCATCACCTTCTGTGCATACAGTTTCCAGCCCTAGCAAAATTGTTGCACATGCCGTTCTCGGTATGTACAAACCTTGGGTTTATTGGCGAAGGTCCGAACATTACATCAGCCGTTGCTCTAAGAAACACGCTTCTAGGGCCCCCTACGTTAGTGCAAGCAGTTCCGGGGGTCTCATGCGCACACATAAGTTACACGAAGGAAGTGTTCCAAAAGTCACACAAAGTATGCAGCCAACTGCGCCATCTTATGCTTGGGCTTGCCCCTGCGTCGACCACGGCCCCGGCCCGGGCAATTTGCTGTCATTGCCTGCCGATTACAGCTCGGGGTGGCTGTCGTTCGCTCTCCACTGCGCAGTGTTTCACGCTTTCCCCTTACTTGAGCGGCTACCCCGCGGTGGCCTCCAGGAACGGGAGCACAAGCAGCTGCGGCGTCCTCCGTTCCCGGGTGGCTCGCGCGGTTCGCCATGTGGCGTTCGCACGCTCGCCGCTGGCTGGCGGAGGAAATGGGGTACGCGGGTATCCCACAACATGACGGTGTCACGGAACTGCAGTGACGTCTTATTTCTCGCTCCCATCACCACGCAATCTTTGTTGAAGAAACACGTACCTGCAAAACAAAAATGAAACAAGGCGAAGCCCCGGGAATCCCGTTTCTCTTTCCCATTATGGTCAAAATTTCGGTGATCAACGAATTATCATTTCTGCTCAGCGGCAGATATGCGCATGCCTGCGGGGTAGCATTCTGAAGAGTCACTTGAAAGTGTTGACGATTCACAACGTGGCAAGGAACTGGGACAGGTGTATACGCGGTGGCTATTCACATCGATCGGAGCCTGACGACGGGCAAAAAACAAAATCGATGGAGAGAGAGGGAGAGACAGAGATAGCGGGACAAGCATTCTCGGATGGGCACAGCATTTCCATCGTCTTCGGCACTAGGACGACAGCAGGACGGGATGCCTCATGGAAAAGTGTCCTACACGCTGGTCGGTTTCACCTCCGAGCTCGACTGGAGGCCTCTGCGCTTCGTGAAGTCGCCTCTACGAGTCAGAGTGTGCAGTGCTTGCGGACTGGTGCGGTCAAAGGCGGCAGTCCTTGCCTGCGAGCACGTCTTTTGCATGTCCTGTTACGAGCAGTGCACGGAGGGCGTCGAGCCCGTGTGTCCCCTGGATGGCCTCCTGTGCCCGGAAAAAGGCGTGAACTGGACGGGCTTTCCCGTTGAAGAGCTGCTAAGTAAAGAGGTGAGTGACGAGGGCGAACTGTTCAGGTTTTACGCGTCTGGTGTTTTTAGATGCAATAAGGGCTGGAAGTTTCGCGTAAGCGGACGATATGACGACGCCTTCTCATAACGAAAGGTGAACGTCTCGCTATTCAGGGATGCGATTAGCGGTGACGCACTGACTGTTCGAGTACGTTTCTTGTACTATTGGACTTTAAGCAAGCTTTCTGCCACTCAGATGTGCTCACGTGAGGAACTTAATTCTATTTCTACTGGTGGGGGGTGTTCGGAGCTCCTTATCCTCAATCCAACCGCGAGATTTGACCGGAATCTGCGAAAGTTTAGCCTACGGATTGATACGACTACAGCCGGGTAGTCATGGAAAATTGGAAAATAAAAACTTGCCCGGCATCACAGGAAGTTTTATCCGCGGTACGCCACGACAGCTGCGAAGACGTAATTGGGCGGCAAGTTGAACGCCATGCATTCGTTGATCGTTGCTCTGAGATTTATTTCGCGCGCTCTGCAGAGGAAAACAAATTCCTTGAGGCCGTTACCATTATTCGCTAAATTATTTATTCAGATAAGCATATAACCTGTCTAGCACCGGAGTGGACCCTTTAATATCCGCACGGGCAGCATCCGCGTGCGGTAAATACAAATAGCGACGTTAGCTATTTGTACAAATAGCGACGTTAGTTAATGCGAGCCAGCCACAGCTCGCGCAGATTCGTACTGAGTCGATCATGGAGA
Organism: Amblyomma mixtum; assembly: GCF_055824585.1. Taxonomy (NCBI): domain Eukaryota; kingdom Metazoa; phylum Arthropoda; class Arachnida; order Ixodida; family Ixodidae; genus Amblyomma; species Amblyomma mixtum. The sequence continues at coordinate 57,578,890 of NC_143020.1, forward strand.
GCTCGAACTTTCATGCCTACGATTATCTGATGAATGCAGACGAAGTTCGTGTTAATCGGCCTCTTGTTTCACCTGGAGATGTCGTTACGGTTGGAGCAGCAAAGGGTGGCGCACAAAACCATACTGAATCTACAGATGGACGAGAACCAAACTATGCGAGCTACCATAGGCAGCGGTAAGCTAGAGGCAGGGCTGACGGTGGTTCGGCAGCATGGCGTAGAAAGAGAAATTTTTTTCTAATGTCAACAAAAATTACAAAGCAAAACTGCTGAACTCAATGCTCTGATTAGTTAAGTACATGCGCAGTGACAACCTTTGCAGAGCGCCGCCTCTCTCTCTCCTGCGCCCGTCGCCTCTTCCCATTGGTCGAGGGTTTCGCGCGCAAAAGTCCTTTAAACCCGCGCTTTTCGCGGCCGCACACGCCATATCGTCCGCTCCAACCGCGCAGAGTAGGTTCGGCAGGCGTCGTTGCGGACACTGCGCTATTGCTTGCTGTGAAGAACATCGGCTTTTGTTTTGCTCGGAACGTGTGTCAGTCACCTAACTTCAAGCCGTCTATCTGTGCGGCGTGACGGGCTGCTGCGCCTTCGGGTGCAGGAACCGTCACGACGGTGGAAAGCGGTTCTTCGCGATCCCATCATCGAAAACCGACGCGGGCCGGAGGAAGGTTTGGCTACACAGAATTGGCCGGGCGAATTTTAACGCAACGCCATCGAACAGACTTTGCGAAGTAAGGGACGTGCTTTCAATAGCTGCTGAGTTTTCCTTTTTTTTTCAAGCTACGCTGTGCAGTGTTTTGTTCGCGATCGAGCGTATGGCCGCAGTAAGCTCGACATAAGGGCGCTTGAGTTGAGCGCATCGTGATTGCACGCACGCAAGCGTGTAAGTGACGCGAGGCACACGTCTAACTGTAGAGTGAAGTTCCTTAAATTTGAGCGCACGCCGCAGTTAGACATACATGAGTACTATGAGCGCAGATCAAACTGCGCTCTGAAATCTTAAAGCGCACGCGTTGCATTCTGCAGTCGCGCGCGTGCGCACGTGCGTGCGTGTATATTATATATATAGATATATTTATATTACAGAAAAAGACAAAGAATTATCGCGCCGATATGCATCGTCAAGGCACCGTAGCACCGTTGGTGGAAACACCAGCTAGCGCGCGCTGGCTTGCGTTTACTCTCAAAATATGACCAGTAGCTGTGGGTATGCGTGATAGTGCCCATCGTAAGTGGGTAGCGCGTTTCCTGTCACATACTTTGTAACAGCACTTCCGCGTTCTCGCTTCCCCTTGACGCCGAACTAATTCGGAGGAGGCTACGAATGCGAGCAAATCTGTGATAACCTCTTTTATTAATGCTAAAACATTTGTTTTTTTTTTTTGTTAACGTTGCCCACAGTGACGCCTCCATTATCTCCATTTTTAAAAGCTTTGTAGCCGCTTCTTTTGTTTTAATGAGATCAGTATAACAAAAGGCTTTGGCTTTGCCGATGTGCATTTAGTACTCGGGCTGTTTCCGAGCCTGAGCCGGGCAAGTCTACCGCGCGGGCCGGGCCGGGTTCGGGCCTATATCGAAAAAATCGGGCCGGGCTGGGGCGCGTAACGAAAAAGGTTCACGGGCTCGGGACGCGTGAATAATTAAGGCCCGTGCAGTGCTCTAATACATAGCTTGCACCGACGTCACATCCGGTGGCCGTTGGTTGCGAGTCGGCCATGCTGCCGAACCACCGCCAGACCGCGTCTAGCTTTCCGCTGCCTATGTTAGCTCGCAACGTGTCGATTCTCGTCCATCATTAGATTCGGTATGGTTTTGTGTGCCACCCTTGGCTGCTACGATCGTAGCGACTGCTCCAGGTGAAAGAAGAAGCCATTGAACACGAACTTCATCGTAAGATAATCGTAGGCATGCAAGTGCGAGCGCTCCATGACTGAGTACGAATCTGCGCGAGCTGCGGCTGGCTCGCATTAAGCGCGACGATTTGGAACCCGTCAACCCAAATTTACTTGTGCGCGGGCTGCACTTTGTGACAAGTAAGAGGCTTGTGTCGTCGACTAAATGTTTACGAAAACGTGGGAAGCAATGACTACACTCTTGAATGTTGCTGTTTTGATTGACGCCATCGAATTTGTCTGAACACAAACCGAGACTGGGTCCCGTGTCGCTGCATCTTAGCTACAGCACTAGGCAAGCCGGCTCAGATCGCCACGACTGTAGCGAGCAATGACGGCAGAGAAAGCGGCGTGCCGAGGCCAAGCTTCTCGTCTCGTTGCTTGCGCATCGCAGACAGGCTTCTCACCCACCTGCTGTAGAAATCATTGTGTGCCTCCATTGATTCGAAGGCTTTCATTTCTTCCAACTTCCCAAAGCTGGCAAGAGTACACGACATCCCCCGTGGGCCACTTCAAGGAACACATCAACCCCCGTCTTCGCGTCGACTCCCGGTTGCAGCGTGTGCGGATCTGTATCATCGCAAATTTTCACTTTGTCTGCGTAGCGTACGCGCGCCGATCGAATAAATTCAGACTAGTAGCCTGCACTGAATGGTTCATTCCTCTGTGAAGTAGGCATCGCGCATGAAAGATAAGAAAATAATCGAAAATGTCCGAGGAGTGGCCAGGCATCGCAGGGCGGACGGGCGGGGACGGCCGAATGGTTCGGCAGCATGGCCGCAAGCGCTTGATGGGGGCGGAAGTGACGACACGTGCAACCTATGTATAGCGACTATACGAATGTGGAAGATTATCGGACAGATGTAAAAGCGAGGTAGGTTTTGCTTCTCACTAAATGACTGATGGCGATGGAACATTTACGTAGAAATTTATTAACCCATTGCTGGCAGGCCAAGGATATTTGCGAGGTAGGTTTTCGTCGGCGTCGGCCTCGTAACCAGCTCCGCCCCCCTTTCATCCCCCCAGCGCTATCGGCGTCAGCGGCATCAGTCAGTCGCTGCTATCTCTTCCCTCCTCCCTTTATCGTGTTGTCCGCTTGCTGCGCGCGCTTCTGCCCCCATCGTTTGCCGCTGGGTGTACACGCCGCCCCCCTCGCCCCTCTTCCTGCGAGCCTCCGGCTGTCAAAGCGCCGGCTCGAACTTAATTCCTTTCTTCGCTCCTCCTCCAATGCAACCCCTGTGCGGTGGCAATCAGAGAGCCAGATCGGTGGCGGCGGATCTGTATATGTGCACCGCCCGAGCCGAAATTGCGAATACGTGTGAAAAATAAAAAAATAAAAATTCTGTGATAGCGCATACATGTGTTGCTTGATTTCTTTGCCTCAATCTATCGAAAAGGTGAAACAGCTTATTTGCTGCGCTCAAATTTCGCATTAGGAAGTAACGTAATCGTCGGTAATTTTTTTTGTTAACGTTGCCAACAGTGATGCTGCCATTATCTCCATTTTTAAAAGTTTTGTAGCCGCTTTTTTTTTTAAATTAGATCAGTATAACAAAAGGCTTTGGCTTTGCCGATGTGCATTTAGTACTCGGGCTGTTTCCGAGCCTGAGCCGGGCATGTCTACCTCGCGGGCCGGGCCGGGTTCGGGCCTATATCGAAAAAATCGCCCCGGGTTGGAGCGCGTAACGAAAAGGTTCACGGGCTCGGGACGCGTAACGAAAAAGGTTCACGGGCTCGGGACGCGTGAATAATTAAGGCCCGTGCATTTCTCTAATAGCGACTATACGAATGTGGAAGATTATCGGACAGATGTAAAAGCGAGGTAGGGTTTGCTTCTCACTAAATGACTGATGCCGATGAAACATTTACGTAGAAATTTATTACCCCATTGCTGGCAGGACAAGGATATTTGCGAGGTAGGTTTTTTCCTTACTAAGTAACTATTCCAAAGACAATTTTTATGCGGGAGTCTATATCGTTACAATTCATGCACGCGAGAGAACAGGGGAGGCACAGATAAGTACACACGTAGCGTGGCCTTCGTACCGTATTTCGAGCACTCCCTCTAGCGTCTTACCTGGTCCACGATACACTGCAGCAGACCAAAACCAAAAGCCACTAGAAGATCGGATGAACTACGGGCATTTAGAATGCCTTCACTTGCAGGTGTCTTTTCGGATGTCAAACCTGTGCATCCGTTGTAGCACGTCCAGCGTTCCGGCGGGGACGGTCGTTCTGTTTGCATACTCCTCTTCACCAAAACAGATCACCGCAAATTCATTGTACGGCCTCGTGATTCACGGTCACGTTCAATGCACGCCCCACCCTCGATATCAAACTTGGCACGCCGCATAAAAGCCCGGCGCACCCGGACACGGTGCGCGTGCGGCTCTACCAAAACAATCTATCTATGCGTGCTCATTTTTGCCTTTAGACGATTCAGTGAAGCATGCAAATGTTTCTCCTAAGTGACCGATGTATTTATGCAGCGTAACGCACGGTTAATGCGGAGACATAGAGGAGAACTGGGCAAGTACGGGAATCCAGCGCAACCAATTGAAAAGGGGCCTTAGTTTCTTCGGAGCGGGCTAGAGGTCGCCACCGCAGTCACATGAAATCAAAAAGAAAACAAAAGCCGTTCGCCCACGAGCGGGAGGGAGGAGGAGAGAACAGGGAGGGCGTCTTGTCGCTACTACAGTTTTTTTAGGGGCTTTAGTTTCCCGCCGGCGCCAATCCCAGCGCCAGCTAGAGTTACTGGTCTGTGGTTTGTGGAGTTCAACGCCCCAAAGCGACTCACGCTATGAGAGACGCCGTAGTGGAGGGCTCCGGAAATTTCGACCCCCTGGGGTTCTTTAGCGTGCACTGACATCGCACAGTACACGGGCCTCTAGAATTTCGACTCCAACAAAATTCAGCCGCCGCTAGAGTTACTGCATAAGTACCTAAAGTTGCGCATAGATCTGCTTTGTTGCCGCAAAGCATCCAAACCATGAGGGAAAGCCGCAACTCTTGAATGCAGGATGTGGACTAGGTGCAGGGGTTGGAGCAAGACAGGCTCAATCCGCTTATTTCTGGCAGCCGAACTTGCTTTATTTTAGGTAAATTACTGTCGCATTGAATCATACAGCTTACTAGTAATGCACCGGCTGCAACGAGGCCTGCCTCAATGAGCTGCGAACAAAATACGCGTCTTGTGGTTGGGTGACGCCACCTTTTGTAAACGTCACAAATCACAAACGTTTTTCTGGTGGCCTCCGCGATTATTCTTTTGAACCATTAGCGAGCACTTGTGATAAAATTGCGTGTTAATGATCAGAAAACATCGTTTTCAGAGAGAACGTGCTCTACGGCAAAAAAAAAACTGCCACAAAGCACGAGGAAAGATGTTGTACATAATATTTGTCGGTGTACAATGCAAATGAGTTAGCGTCTCCGAAATACATCAATGCTTTTCAACCATATGATCGCATATGGCCAATAGAGGCGCGAGCGGCCCAGGGGAAAAAAAAAAACGCGCAACTCTATAAGCCAGTAACTCTAGTGCCAGCGGCAGCATGGGTGCCCTCTCTCGGTGGAGGCGACAGTTGTGAGCAGTATAGTAGGATGTGCCTCCGACAGGCCCTTTATATTGCCGCCTGTACCTCGTGCCTCGAAGAGCAGTGTGCTGCCGACGCTGTTGTTGCAGAGGGACTCAGTAGAGATCACCCCCTTGTGTGCGTGGCATAGCCCAACGGTAGTCTCTCAACGCGCTAGTCGGTGTTGACCAGCGTCATGACCGAAAACTTAGGGCTAACTGACCGGTTCGCGACGTCACAACACCCGTGCTATCACACCCTTGCTTCCCGTATTTTATATTCTGCTCCGTCACAGCGCAGAGAGAGAAAAAAACTTTCATTTAGAATGGATTAATTCCCAGAAGTCAGGTGGTTGGGGCGCCTAGTCCAGGGCTCCAAGCAAGACGGCAGTGGGAGTGGTTCAGGTGAAGTTAAGAGTGAATAAAAGGTGTTTGCAATGGCCAACAAAAGGTGTTTGCAGTGGTTTGAAAAGTAGCTAAGCACTTGTTAGTCTGATCAATTGCTTGCTAGAGCATGCAAACCTTGCTCTTGCAGAGCATGGCCTGTCATTTTATATGCATATCACAAACGTTTTCTGGTGGCCTCCCCGATCATTCTTTCAACAATTAGCGGACACTTGGGAAAAAACTGCGTATTATTGACAATAAAACACCGTTTTCAGCGGACGTGTGCTCTGCGACAAAAAAAAACTGCCGCAAAGCACGACTACAGTCGGTGTACAAATTTACTGCCAGCAACGGCCGAGTGCAACGGAGTTTCCTTCTCCAAAATTATTTGATACCTTTCAACGATGTGATCGTGTATGGTTAATAGAGGCGCTAGCGGCCCAGGGAAAACAATGCGCAATTCTCGGCACTTATTCAGTAACTATCGTGCCAGCGGCAGCGATGCGCCCTCTCTCGGCTGAGGCGACAGTTGTGCGCAGTGTAGTAGGATGTGCAGCGCTGCATGTATCCTCTTTGCTCCGGCAAGCCGTGCACATTGCCGCCGGTACCTAAAGTGACTCTGACAGCAGCGTACTGCCGACGCAGTTGTACAACGACGCAGCAGAGGCAGCTACATTGTGTGCGTGGTACAGCGCAACGGCAGTCTCTTAACTCGAGAGCTTTAAAGGCCCCTTGTCGCAGAAAAACCGCGGTTGGCGTTGACTGGCGGTAAGGCCGGAATCTTAGGGCGAACTGACCGGTTCGCGACGTCACACCACCCGTGCTATCGCAACCTTGCTTCCCGTATATTATATTCTGCTCCGTCACGTCGCAGAGAGAGAGACAAAACTTTAATTTAGAATAGATTAATTCCCAGAAGTCGGGTGGCCGGGCCCCTAGTCCAGGGCTCGGAGCAAGGCGGTGGTGGCAGTGGTTCAATCGAAGTTAAGAGTGAATAAAAGATGTTTGCAATGGCCAACAACAGGTTTTTGCAGTGGTTTGAAAAATAGCCAAGCACTCGCTAGTCTCGCTAGTACATGCAAGAACTCGCTAGCGCATGCAGACCTTGCCCTTGCAGAGCATGGCCTGTCATTTTTTATGCATACTGGCTTGAATTTAATTGCAAATTTTGAAGCGTTAAACTTTTAACATCGGTGTGCTACAATTCTGCCAAATGGCACAGTTTTTTAATGTGGCCACCGCTAAGTCTTGAAAAGAAGTAGACATGCTAAATTTCGTGCTGAAGGTTGGCTGACTTACTTATTACAGTCAAGTGTTAGGTTACGACGACCAATATGCACTCAGTTTATGTCGGCCTGGTCGTCTCGTGTGGTCCTGTGTGGTCCTCTCTTGTGTACGTCTTGATTGCGTTACAGTTCTTTTCTTACAGTATGCAGGGTTCTTAGTGTTTAAAAAGTCCTGAAAGTATAATCTCGAACAAAGCGTATATTGTTCATTTTCTTCGCACATTTCTTATACGCAGGTGAAGTGCTGGAACGCAGAAAATGGCTGCGAGGCAGTGGTGACTACAAAAGATATCATCCGCCATTTCAATGAGGAGTGCAAGCACCACTCAGTTTTCTGCCCCAGGTGCACGGCTCGGGTTCGCTGCGCCGAAGTGTGCACGCATCTGAGAACGGACTGCGCCATGTCACATTTTTGTGCAGAATGTGAAGACGAGTCCAGATGCATAAACGAGTCTATGCCTTTGCGGTCTGCCGGCCAAGTCTCAGGCGCAAGCTAGGCTTAGCTCGGCGCTGCTGAGCGAGGCCGCGCTGCGCGCCTGTGGCATGGATTCGGCGTCATTGGTGGCGGCCACGCGGCCGCCTGCTGCCTCCACGTCAGTGCATGACTCGGCGGCTACAGACTTACCCGCTGGAGCGTCTTCCGATTCTGCGACTTGCGACATGGACTGCACCACCGCCCCCGTGTCTCTCGCATTGCCACAAGGAACTGTTCCTGTGGCTGCAGTTTCGTCTCCCCTTCCAAGGTCAACTGTACCGGTTGAGCCCGTGACACCTCGTCAGCTACCGCAAGGAACTGCGCCTGTAGAACCTGTTGCGTATTCCTTACCAAGGCCACCCGTACAGATTGAACCGACTGAGCCCCTGCCACCTCAACTGACACCACCGGTGAGTAGCGCCTCAGGTGCGCTTCTACCGACCCCAAAACTGTTCCGCGTCACCATCAAGCCTACATTGCGGTTTGACATTACTGCCATCCCTCCCCGTTATGTTCAGGCCACTATTGATCACGTTCTCGGCTCGTCTAACTATTGTGGATTTGTTGTGCATCGTTCTTCCAACACTATCACAGTGAACTTACCAACCTTAGCGGCCGCTGAGAAAATGTGCAGTGTGACGCAGGTCCCCTTGGACTCAAGCAAACATGTCCCCGTACAAGTCTATTATGCATCCGGGCCTGACACCCTCCGATGCATCGTCTACCACCTCGACAGCACTAGCCCTCCCCAGGAAGTGAGAACAAACATCCGTTGTTCTACACACACAGTACTCCATGCCCGGCCTATGGGGCGCCGGGGCACGTACCTCCTCACCCTTCAAGGCCTATCCAATCTACCAGACTACATGACCTATTACGGCGCCATTGTCAAGCCGCAGCCCTTCCGTCCACGCCGTATCTTTTGCTACCACTGTCATAAAGAAGGGCATATGCAGACTACCTGCCCCAATCCTGCAGCAGTGGCCGATATGGACCAGACAGCAGGCCTTTGTGCCCTGTGCAAATTACCAGGCCACGACATTCGTTCTCCTAATTGTCCAAAGAAGAAGGCAAAGAAGTCGAACAAGCCGTCCGAGAGCACTGGCATCAGCACAAGCAATCGCTTCGCTGCTCTAGCGTGTGCTGAAGACGACTTCCCTGCACTTCCTACACCTGACTCCCCGACTATCAACGTGCCTGCTCAGCCACTTTCCTACGCACAAGCTGTTCACCGTCGTGGAAGGAAGCCCACATCAACACGTAAAGCCACGGACACCACAGATGAAGACACCGCTCTCGACAATGCCATCGCAGAGGCTCGTCGCCACTTAGAGGATCTCACTAAAGGCCGGGATACATGGAGCGTTTTCTTCGGCGTTTTTCGCCCGACGGCGCGCATTTGACGCCCGGCCTCAAAAAAAACGCCCGCCGCCGCCGATCTGGACCCACCAGATATTTGACGCGCGTCGTCCGACGCTGCCGGAAGCGGCCAGCAGGGACAGCCAATCATGGCTCACTGGCGTGTCGACACTTCCGTCTTCCTCGCCGGCGCATGCCTTTCGCGCGCGCGCTTCTGTTTACTTGCTCAGCTCCGCACTTTTTTAAGCATGGCTCTGTCAACAAAGTCAGCTCGTGTGGAATTCAACGACCGGCTGATTTGCGAGGTGCAGAAGCGTCCCATTTTGTGGGACAGTTCGAGGAGCGACTATAAAGACAGCAAGAGAAAGGCGGAGGCGTGGGCCGAAGTCGTCAGAGAGCTTGGATGCGACCCAGGTATGTTTACATTGCTACGAGTGTACCTTTCAAAGCAGGGCACCCTTCATGCGCCATCTGCGCCTGCTTGAAAGAAAGCTGGCAAATGGTGTTGCGGGCCGTGGTCAATGAGCTTCAACCGCGCCGCTGAGCTCGCAGCATGCACGGCGGTGCCCGTCTCCCGAGCTGCTCGTCGCGTATTCCCTCGCCCGAAAGCACATTGTAGTGGCCTCTAGAATTCTTCCACAGTGCAAGAACGAACAGCGGCGTGCCGTTTCGTGACAGTGCAAAGATTACTTGTTTGGAGAACTACTTTCATAGAGATGCAGCTTTTTACACATACACCTGGGCGCATAGACATACGAGAGACTGAGGTCCGAGCATCGCGGTTCAAAGTGAGCATGCAGGCGGGCAGTATGTCATTTGTGCCACAGCACAGCGGTTGACCGCTCTAGACTGGCTGCTCATTTTTGTAGAGCTGGATTGGCCGCTTGGAGTTCAGGGTAACATTCACGGAAAGTTTTTTATAGCTCAGTAGTCGATTAGCAGTAATCAGCTATTTCCTACTCGAAGAACGGGTTGTAACCACCTTTTGTAACTTTTAGAACCTTGGCGAACACTGGTGCTAGCGAAGAATTCGGTCGCGCTGCCGAAAAGCCGCGCGAACGAGGACGTCCGGAAATGCTATCCTGAGCGGCCTGCATTTTACTAGCGCCATATTCCGCGCTTCGCATTTCTTTTGCGATTGCGAACAACGAAGCGCGACGCTTAGCTGCTTCTCGTGTGGTTTTAAATTCCGAGCTGGTGCATAAAGACGAGAACAGCTTTTATAAGTTGTTTTGTGATGAAAATTAACAGCGTACAAATTGCAACTGGCAACGGATTCTGGAAGCCACACTGGCTCACTCCATGGAGTCCATGTTTTGCGCTGGTAAAAATGGAAATGAGAATAACATAATAGTTATCAATTACTTTTGGGGTGCTGAACTGACCACAGAAATCTGTTACACTTTAGATGAATTGCAATTTCAGGCCTCGCAACCATACCACGGTGAGTCAATAGTCAAATTAGTGGCACGCTAGTGAGGCAACTACTGCTGAAAGTGATACCAGAAATGCTCATGTTGACCTTTGTACAACTGCTGGCACAACTGGCTTGTGCACTGTAGCAGTGGACATTGTAGCGAAGAAAGTTGAATCCAGTTGGTCTCTTATAACAAGCACTCTGCAACTGGCACGGCAAATTTAGTCCCTGTACCTCTTCTCTGCTACAAGCATAGTCTCTAGAGCAGAGTACCTGCCAAAAAATGTCACTGCCTTTGTGTGGCAGGGCAGCGTTCCAGCGCTTTAGGCTGGCATGCTGACAGCTGTGCTAGATAGGATATGTGGTGGTGAACAGAGTTTAATGCTGTGAAACTCTACTTGCAGGCTCTAATGTCCAGGCACGGTGGAAGAGCCTGCGGGACACTTTTACAAAAAAAACACCGTGCCTGGAAGGATGGTGCACCGAGTGGGTCAGGTGCGAGCGATGGCAAACAGGTGCGGTGGCCATATTTCCACCTGCTAATGTTTTTGAAGGACCAGGTGGATGTTGGCAGGTATGTTATCATTGGCCAATGCTCATCTTTCAAAATCATTTATTTTTCTTTTGGAGCCAATGAGAGGTTTAACATGTGTGGGGCAGGGGTCAAAGCACATGGCAAGTGAGACCGGCAGACAATGCAGGAGCAGGTAAAATATGCAAGTTTACAGTAGTAGTTCCAGTACCAGCAAGGCGAAAATGTCAGTCACTTTCAGGTTGTACAATGAAGCTACTTGGGTACCTCATTTTAGGCACAATGAGATCAGAAAAGTTGGGGTGAACAAGTGTTTGCAGAACTGTTGGGATGACAAAGCCACACAAAAGCTGATGACAAGGCCACACAAAAGCTGGTACAGCACAACTTATGTAACTATTTACACTCCCACAACAGTCCTGTGTTTCCAAACATTCAAAAGAAGTGTTTATGAAGATGACATGTGAAAAGCAAAGCAGTGTGTGCTAACCAGCCTGACAATTTTTTTTTTTTTTTCAGCACGATCTCGAACAGCCAGAGTGCAGCTGAAGAAACGGCCGAAACATTATTTAATTTAATTTATAGTGACACAGAAGGTGAAGGTAAGAGTCTGCATTCCAGTTGCAAAAGTGCGTACTATCGGCCAACACTAGAATTAGCCAACAGTGAAGCCTCACACATATGCAAAATGTAGTTCTGCTTTTCATAAGTACCAGCAACAACCATTACAAAAGTGCAAAGTACTGCAGTACTGACTTCTGAACTCTGTGTTAGCCACAGCAGAGTGGCCTCAATTCTGAAATACATGCATGCATTATGAAAAAACATTGCACAGAAAGTTTTCGGAGAGCCATATTGGTCTCCTGAACTGCATTTATACCATAATGTAAAACAGTTCACAGTGCCTCAGCTTTGCTTTTATTTTTCTCTAGACACACTGGTAGAGCCCCCACAAGAGGATGCCCATCCAGTGCAGACCACTTCAAATGGCGTCCAGCAGCCCTCCACCACCGCGGCCGCCCCTCATGCTATGAAACCACCGCAGAAAAGAAGGAAGGAGGCCCAGAGGTCGCGGTGGGAGGAGGATATGGACAGGGTGGATGCCCTCATTGCAGATGATAAGGATCAAGCCTCAGTTTATGGCCAGTTAGTGGCACATAAGCTACGGGCGTGCCCAAAAAGTCTTAAGAAGACAATGGAACTTGAGCTGCTTGCTTTTGTAACCAAATATACGTTTGATGATGCAGATTAAATGTACATTTCCAGCAGCACCCTGTCGAATTGAATACACAGTGTTGGGGGCAAAATAAACCCCTGCCAAAAAGGTGCAAGGAGAACCAGCAGCTAAAGCACGGTCAATGCGCTGCTCAAAAACGACAGGAACCAAGCTTCCTTGCATGAGCAGACAGTGGCCCACAGACAGTGGGCATGTCTAAAGTATGCTATGGAGGCTAACTCTTATATTCATCACAAAATAGACATTTCATGACACACAATAACAGCAAATACATAGCACTGTCTTGTTGCTAAATGCTATGAGTCACAGGTAGACAGGATGAAAGGTAGTAAAGCGCAATTGCAATGCACAACTTTGTTTTTCCTGTCTGCTACAGTACACCAGCTATCCTTTTCTAAGCTCGATTGATAATCTGCAAACGCGCTCTTCAATGCAAATGGCATTGAGGGTGCCGAAAGAAAGAGTGCATATTTTTGTCAACTGCGGCACAAGCACGTGCGCAATGCTTTGCAGTTTGCTAGCACCCGTGAAGGCAAAGGAGAATAAGTTTAAAGAACTCATGGTAACTCTAAGCAGCCACTTTTAAGCCCCGCTCATCCCTGTCGTCATGAAAGGAATGGCAAGGCGTATGGTTTGATGGCTAGGAATAGTAGCTGAAAGAAAAAAGTGCACTTCACAATGCGAACAGTGTTTGCACAACTCTCCAATGTTAAGACAGAACCAGTGTCATGGCCTGAGCCAAGTGAATGCTGGGAGTGTGCACCTAGATTATGCCGCACCATTTGGTGGGAAAATGCTTCTTATACTTGTGGACACCAAATCAGAGACACAGAGATGCTCCCTAAAGACCCGGACTGTGGTGTGCACAGCCACACGCTGGTCGATGCAGCAATGTAGCTAGTATGAATTAAAACCCTTGTTATGTTAAAGAAATGCACCACAGTCGAAGCATCGCAGCACTCAAGGCAACCACAGAACAAGTCGCGAGAATGATAAACAGTCAGCGAACAGGAAGTGCAGCCTGAAGGAAAAAGACATGCTAAGTCTTGTGGATAGCCTAGTAGTCAGCAGGGTGCAATACAGCCTGCTGTATCAGGAACTCTAACGACCAAGGTAAAGCAGGAAGAGACCGTAACACACAGTGTGGACAAAAATGTGCTCAAAATACCACAAAACACCCCCAATGATAAATGAATGGCCCTGGATGTGCACAACACTTTTAAGCAGTTACAAAAACACTATAAGCAGTGCAGAGGCAACGGGTGATGCAAACGAGTACAGGAAGGGCTCTCCTAACCAAACTTGGGATGGGGACAGGAGAAGGCGAATACTATATGAGGAACCTGAAAGATGAACACGTGTCTGCTCAGGGTCATGACTGCGCCCAAGCACATAGACCCGAAGCTCCATAAAGAGAGGAGAACGGCACGAGCAGAGGAACTACAGAGGTTGCATGGGAAAAGCAAAGGCACCGCACACATGGATGCAGCGAGTACCCAAAAGGGGCCTAAGCAGTTGCAGCAGTAGTGAAATACCAAATGCAAGTGCCAAGTGCAACCATCAAGGGAGCCAGCATAACCAAAGCAAAGGAAGTTGCCTCGCAATGGCCATAGTTGACGGCATCAGAAGGGACACTCCTGACGGTACTAATGGACTCCAAGCAAGCATGCTGAACTACCTCAATGGTAGGGTAGGCAGGCAAGCGGGAAGAAATACAGAAATCAGAGAATCAAAATTGAAAACCAGCCATGTGCTGGTATGGATGCCAGGACATGCAGAGGTCAGAGGCAACCAAAGGGCTTATGACACTGCATGAGGATACGCAGCAAGCCGCAACATCTGCAAGACCCGAAGGGCAACCTGAACCCAATGCCGGCAAAATACACAACAGACATTCTGGATTATTACAAAGGGAGCAGGAAAGGTATCTGGAACTTCACAAAAAAAAAAAGACTCCGAGCCGATGCGTACCTGTGCCTAAACAGACGAAGTAAAATGTGCCCAACACAATACAAGGACAAAAGCCCATGGTGCGGGGGCAAACCTACACTCTACCACACCACATGGTAGTGCGCCAAAGTGCCTTTGAACTCTGTGGTGGAACTGAGTGCAGTGCAGTGGAAGCAGATGCTTGCCAGCGAGAACAAGGACCAGTTAGGCTTGGTCTTCGAACCAAGTGGGTACAAAGCAGTGGACTACGGGTACACCCACGAAGCAATCAAGAAGCACCTGACAGGGATCTTTGGTTGCGACTTACAAGAAGTCCAGTACAGTTGACCCTATCTCTCCCGTGTTGTCAAAAATCACATGAATTACACAGAGCAGACATGGAAAGGGAAACGAGCAGCTTGCCATGACATACATATAAAGGAAGCGACATGTCACCGACACACAAGAAAAGTGTTGGGGATTTTGTTTTTAATCAGTCGTGTTGAGCAATAAGGGCCTCCGCAGTGGCTGAGCGGTTTGGTGCTCGGCAGCTGACCCGAAAGAAGCGGGTTCGATTCCGGCCACAGCGGAAACGCAAGGCACCCGTGTACTGTGGGATGTCAGTGCACGTTAAAGAACCCCAGGGGGTCGAAATTATCCGGAGCCCTTCACTACGGCGTCTCTCATAGCCTGAGTCGCTTTGGGATGTTAAACCGCATAAATCATGCTGAGCGAAAGCAATTATTAGTGCAATAATTCTTTTACTGAACAATATTTCATTAGCAAGTTGCAGAAAAGACAGCCAGATGCTGCAAACTGGTTTGGATCACATTGGTGCCATGTGGTCTTTCTTCTGATCTGTAATCAATTACCTTTCAGGTAAAAAAAATATTATGCAGGTACATCTTTAATGATTTACACCACAAATTAAAGAAAAACATTTCCCTATGCTCTGCTTGGTGTCGGTGGCTGTTGGCTTCCTTTATATGTATAAATCACAGCGCATTTCAAGTTCTGTACACACTAGGGTGCTGGAAGTCCAGTGTGTGCCCATTGCCATGGCACAGCCCCTTCACTCATGAAATACTGTGCAAACAGGTTTCTTGCCTGTGCAGCACCTGCCCTGAAATTCCGTGACTGTGTAGACTCCAGGTTAAGCAGACCTCCTGACTCAGCATCAGCCCTCCACTGGCCTGGGGAAATGTTGCCGAAGCTGTCCTCGCTATCTGCATAGCCAGGTGGGCAGTAAGGTGTGCCCTTAGCAGCCGAAAGAAAGTTATGCAAAGCACAACATGCCAGGACGGCATATGATGCATTTTTTGGCAGGAGGTTGATTGGGCCAAATAGGATCCTCCAGCGTGCTGCCAGAATGCCGAAGGCATTTTCCACGATGCGCCTGCAACAAACACACTTAGTAAATCCATGATAATTCTGTTACCCTGCAATAAAATTGCCCACGTTGGTTATTTTGTACAAGTAAAAGTATCATATATGGGAATGTGCACTGGACAAGTAATTAGTACTACATATCACGAAACAAACTGTACAGGCCAGGTGCAGTATATGTGATCTGGTAAAGAGGTTTATCTATACTGGTCTGCTTTGTTTTAGAAGTTTCTTCTCCTCCTTGCCCTTCATGTGCAGCATAAAATAGTAAACAGGATAAATAGCACTCTCGAGGAGCAGTATGAAATAAACAGCACTTGTGTAGTCTTTCAGTGTTCTTTCAGTAACCAATTTTTTTTTCTTTTCTAATAAGAGAGGAAGGCATGCCTAACTTATACCTTGCTCTGCTCAGCCTGTAGTTGAAGACTCTCTGGGTCGGCTGCACGTTTTTTCCAGGGTACGGACGTAGAAAGTCTTCCCTCAGCTGGAAAGCTTCGTCGCCCACAAACACGTGTGGCGCAACTCTCTGGCTTTTGGGGAGCCGTGCTGCAGGCGGCACGTTCGCAACGCCGCTGCTGAGTTTTTTGCCAAACGTCGACGACTTAAAGATGCCCCCATCACTGTGGCGTCCTGGAGCCCCAAAATCTACAACGAGGAATCTATACCTTGCATCGACCACTGCCATTAATACAATGGAAAATGTGCCCTAAAACAGAAAAACACAACATATTCATGAGCAACCTTTGTACATGTATGAAGCTTGGAGCAGTTATTCTAATGAAAAACTGTGCTCAATACCTTGTAGTTGTAAAAACTGCTGCCAGAATGTGGTGGAGCTGTAATTTGCACATGTTTCCCATCAACTGCGCCAATGCAGTTGGGGAAATTCCATCGTGTGCCGAAGTCCCGTGCCGTGGTCTCCCACTGCTCAGGTCCTGGATCCTAGAAAGCAGAAATAAAAAGGCTCACCATGGTGAAGGAATAGTTTTGCATGCGAGTGAAATGCCAAAACTGATTGTGCTTTTTATATTACTTCACCTCAGCCCTTATACTATATAGTTTATATTACTGCACTTTTGGGTTTTTAATATGTATCAAACATACATGCTACCCAATAAGAGGTGAGCAATACTCACAGGCATGTAGAGCGGCTCCAAATTCTTCCAGAGAGCTCGGCAAGTGCCATGTATCACGAGCCTGCATGTTGATGGTGCTACCCGAAACACCATGGCCACTTGCTTTATGGCCATCCCTGAGGAGAGGTACCTGTATACAATAAAAAAAAACGATGATAACTTGTGTGAAAACATTAGTATCGTCACAAGTGTTGCAGTACCTGAGGGTGATCGCCAGCCTTTCTTCTGAGGAAACAGGCTCTCTACACAGATGATGGCGCTCCAAGTCCTCCCGGACAATCTTGAGAAGAACATCAAATTGTTCCGGATACATCCGGTAGTACCGGAAAAACATTGGCGGGTCTTTTCTCATGACTTTGTACTGCAATAATGACAGCAAAACAAACATAAATCTGTTAAGTGCATACCGCTCTTTATGACCATGACACAACTGCTCTCCTATCCTGTCACTGCATCCACGTCAAGGTACAGCACTTTTTAAAATGCAGCTAACAACCAATCGGGGAACAACCAGCGAACAATGCAGTGGTCACTACACTTTGCAGCGTTTCTTTGAGATGTACACAGCCAGTCCCTCCCAGTCTCCAATCAAACTTTTTCACGATTCCTGTCACGCGTCGCGCGGTATCGGGATTGGTATGCAGGAGGATCATGCTCGCTGTTTATAGCAAAATAAACGCCTTTCGGGAGAATGCCGAGCTCCCGACAGCATGTCTCGGCCCATGCGAAGCGTATTCGAAGCTTTAATCATAGGTCAGAAGCAAAGAAGCAATCTTTGAAATAATTCCCATATAAGAAAATGTGCCATGACATCGCACAGTACACGGGCCCCTAGAATTTCGCCTGCACAGAAATTCAACCACCGCGGCCGGAATCGAACCCGCGTCTTTCGGGTCAGCAGTCGAGCGCGTCCACTGGCTGAAGTCAGTGCGAGTACTAGGCGGACGGCGCAACAACAGTGATTTTCAAAAGTAGCATGTAGGAAGACACCCCTACCGAAATGTAAGCGCTTGCGATGACGCGTTGTACGAACTTTTTCATTTTGAGTGCAATTACCGCAGCTCACGTAAAGCCATTCTCGCGTTTTTTTACACTAGTTTGCATCCAGAATGTATCACGAAAAATAAGCCGGAAGACCTGTCTGATGTAAGGTGCTCTCCGAACGGTATAAACTCTGATGGTTATAGAATGTGCAAGCAGGAATAGCGGTGCTACTTTAGGATTTCACTCGTACTGTAGCAGGGTATTACACGGGATGAAGAGCGTACGATCGTTCGCAATCAACCAAAAGGTACTTACCGCGGTGTGGAATTCGCCCTCCTGCTTTCTTGCCTCCCATACTGGATGCACCCAGAACCTCCTCTTCCTTTTCTTCTTTTCTTGGAGCAGCTTCATCAGCAATAACTTTTTCTTTAAAAGCAGCAGACGACGAAGTGCACCCATGAAGGCAGTCGAGGTAGCGCTGTGTACTCGATCCAAAAATCTTCCCTATGCTGCTCGCAGTGCGCCCGAAGTCTAAATTTGCACCGAGCAAGCACAGCTCGAATCAGCCAAGGCAGATAGATGTGCTCCGCGTTGGATCAGCGACTGGAAAGAGACTCAGACGCGTCGCTCACTTCTGTGCCTCGATTTCTGCCGATCACGCACAGCGTGGCCATACCACCAATTTTCCAACGCGCACTCTCCGCTAAACAGGCACAAAACATATTGAGACATTCTCAAAAGCAAGTAAACGAGTTATAGACAATTTGTTAGCAATTATTGTTTGTGTTTAATTGTTAAAAAATACAAAAATGGTCTTTATACTTTATTTGTGCGTTTCGTGTTGAGAAAAGCATTTTTAGCTCGTCTGGCCACACTGAGGCGGCACCCACCGCTTTTTCGCTCCATGTATTCCGACCCGGCGCAAGTTGCGCGTCGCGCCGCCTCAGCGTTTTCTGCTGGGCGAAAAACGCCGTAGAAAACGCTCCATGTATCCCGGCCTTTAGGGACGAACTCTGCTGCAGGAACGCTCCAAAAAGGATATGCGGGTTGCCTGGGCCGTAGGGTATACCGCCGCCGTTAAGAATCCTTGACGAGAGTGACAGGTCTCGGATGCTCCTATTTTGGAGGAGCCCTGATAGGAAGGTTATGGAGGCCTTAGGGTGCACACGGACCTCCAAAGCTATAAGCGTCTTCAAGGTAGTTGTTTGCGCGAGGAGTGGCGCAAGATCGGCAATCAAGTGCGTGCGCAAGTCCACGGACAGGTCGAGCGGTGTCAGTCGTGTCAGGGAAATTATAGTCTCTGCAAGGGCGTCGGAGACAACAACTCTCGGCGACCTCAAGTCCAACGAAAGCCTCTTCAGCTCCAGCGCGTCGCGAATTGCGAGGCACACGATATCTTCATGGCCGGCGATGATTTTGTCGTTGATGGTGACTCCCGCAACGCAGTGGTGCTTAGTCAGCAGATAGTACAGAAGTGTCGCGGCCCGGTGCTTCTCTTCCGTCATGCCGGGGTTTCTCGTGCATGCGCCGTGACTCGCCGGAACGAGGATGAGCTGGGAGGCAGCGTCCTCTTGTAGCTCCAGCCCGACGGCCCAGAAGAAGCTGTTCCAAGCTTTAGTATTGGCTACGATGTGGCACAGATGGCCTTCCCGGCTCGTACATGGTCGACGATGGTCGACATTTAGACCGGCGTACCGGCTGCAGACTCCTTCCATCTCTTCAAGTGGCAGCGACGGGGCCTTGGGCGCCTCAAAGTCTTCGGGCAGCTCCACGTTTTCGGGCGCTTCCTTGTTTACCCGCTCCTCGACGCCTGTGGGTTTCGCAACGCCTGGGAATGCCTCGGCTTCGGCAGGAACCTCCACATCGGCGGGCGCCTGCTCGTCTTCGGGCACTTCTTTGTTTTCGGGAACACCAGCCTCCTCGGGAACTGGCACCTCCACAGGAACCTCTTCGGACTGCTGAACCTTTTTGGGCGCCACAACCTCCGCTTGGTCAGTTTTGACGGCAGCGCTTTCATCTGGGCGCTTCCGCTTTAGCATGGTGGCAGCCCCGTCCGGATGGAACTGACCTGCAAGAAAAGCATTGCGGAATAAATAAAAGGCCCTTGGCGCAGCTCAAATGACGAAACACATTTTCTGCTGATCTCGCCCAGGCTCGTGACTTGAGTAATGTACAGCATCTTGAATTTAAGTTATTCACCATGCATGTTTTACAGCAACGCGTCCCCACTGCCGTGATCTCGTTCATTCGTCTGATAATTCAACCGGGCGTGACCCACAAAGACATAGTTGGCGTGTAAGGTTGCGTGGAGAGCATGTTGGCATGATAATCCTGGGCATGAGACGAGCTAAGAGTTTTCTTAAAATCGCCTTTTGTCCCTACCCTGTGCTACAAGATCTATCCCTGCCGTACAAGCATGCAGTTGATGACGTCACGTGGAAACCATTTATTCATCCAGAGAAGAGATGAAAATACAGCTTGAGAGGATAAGTATCCTTAAAAAGCTGCCACAAGGATGCGTTCTTATGTAAACAAAGGAAGAGAAGACAGGAGAAATTATAAATGAAGCCAAAACACTGGAGTGTCACGGCGTCGTACGGGATGCATAATCATCATGAGCCTACGTCCACTGTAGGACAGACGCATCGCCAATGCATCTCCAATTAACCCAGTCATGTGTGAACTGCGCACAGCTTATCTCCGCAAACTTCTTCATCGCATCCACCCATCCATCTAACTTTCTGCCGCACCCTGCTACGCCTGTCTTCTCTTGGTGTCCAGTCCTTTACCGTTAACGACCATCAGTAATCCTGCCTTCGCATTGCATGGCCTGGCCAAGTCCATTCCTTTTGCCTTCCCATTAGGAGCTGAGCCGGGCTGAAGCCACTCACACCTGGTGTATCCCTATAGCTGAGAAGGGCCAAGTGAGGATCTTTTGCCTTACGGAAGGTATCTTTCACAGTCCGGATCATTCGCTCTGCCTCTCCGTTAGACTGTGGGTAATGGGGCCTACTGGTGATGTGGCCGAAACCATAAGATGCGGCGAGTACGGTAAATTCACGTGAAGAAAATGGCAGACCGTTGTCTGATTTAACCTGTTGCGGTATCCCATGAGTGGCGAACAGGCTTTTGAGCGCCTCAATGACCACCGGAGCTGTTGTACTTTTCAATGTCACCACCTCTGGGAACCGGGAGTAGTAGTCCACTACCATCAAGAAGGTTTGAGAATTGTGGTGAAAGAGGTCCATGCCCAGAACTTCCCAGGGACGACCAGGGAGATTTGTAGGAAGGAGTGGTTCCGCTGAATTCACTCGAGTAAGGGCGCACCTTTCACAGCTGGTCACGAGGGAGGTTATCTCCGCTGTTATGCCAGGCCACCACACAGATTCACGAGCGAGGGCCTTGGTGCGGCCGATGCCCTGATGTCCTTCATGCAGAAGCGTCAAGACTGCTGGCCTCATTGCTGCGGGGGTCAAGAGGCGAGTGCCTTTGATGAGAAGACCATCACAAACAGAAAGTTCATCCTTCACTGATTCATACTTTGAGACGTGAAGAGGTATCTTCGACTTCTTTGGCCAGCCATGCTGGCAGAAAGAGATGAGCGTGGTGCATTCTCCATCACAACTTTTGGCATACCTGATATCCTGCATGTTCAGAGGAAGCACATCTGGAGCAGAAGCCACGACTTCGGTAGCAAAAAGTTCCACTGTGTCTACTGGATGCACTTTGGGAGGGAAGCGAGACAATGCATCCGCTGTAGCCAACAGTTTTCCTGGCACGTACATGATCTGAAACTGGTAAGGTATTGTCTTAAGCCTGAGTCTTTGCACCCTCGGAGGAAGCACGGCAAGTTTCATTTTGCCAGACAATGACACGAGAGGAAGGTGATCAGTTTCTACGGTAAAGGTGATGCCCCTGATGAACTCGGTTTGGTTTTGTGGGGTTTAACGTCCCAACGCGACTAAGGCTATGAGAGACGCCGTAGTGAAGGGCTCCGGAAATTTCGACCACCTGGGGTTCTTTAACGTGCACTGACATCGCACAGTACACGGGCCTCTAGAATTTCTCCTCCAAAGAAATTCTAGCCGCCGCGGCCGGGATCGAACCCGCGTCTTTTGGGTCAGCAGCCGAGCACCATAGCCACTGAGCCACCGCGGCGGCTTCCTGATGAACTCGTCGAACTTCTGGATGGCCGACGGGTTAGCCAAGGCCTCTTTTTCTGTTTGACTGCACCTTTGTTCTGTAGTCGTCATTGCCCTTGAGGCAAAGGCTACTGGCCTCTGCTCACCAGTCAGTTGTGCTTGTAGCAGGACTGCTCCGAGTCCAAAAGAGCTGGCGTCGGCAGAGACTGTTGTGGCATACGATGGGTGGTACTTGGCCAGGCAGGCGTTCAGACGTCAGAAGTTCCTTGACTTTTTTGAATGCAGCTTCCTGTTCATGCTGCCAAGTCCAACTAGCATTCTTATTGAGAAGGGTGCGTATCGGAGCAGTGATTTCCGAAATATGAGGCAAGAACCTGGCAAGATGATTTACCATCCCGAGTAAATGTGTGATACCTGCAACGTTTGTGGGAGGTGGCATTGCATACACTGCATCGATCTTGCCTGGGTCTGGCTTGATGCCTTGTGCTGAGACGACGACACCTAGGAAGGAGACCTCGGAGACCCCAAAACAAGACTTGTCTTTGTTCAAGGTGACACCTGCAGTTGCAAGACGAGTGAACACTTGTTCAAGTCTTGCATCGTGTTCCTGCTTGGTACGTCCAAAAACAATAATATCGTCAATCATGTTGACAACACCCTCCTGACCTTCAAGGATTCTTGCCATTTGCTTTTGAAAATACTCCGGGGCGGAAGTGATGCCGAAGGGCAGTCGGCAAAAACAATAGCGACCGAAAGGTGTGATGAAAGTTGTCAATTCTTGCGAGTCTGCTGACAACTTGGCTTGGTGGAAGCCTGCAGTTGCATCGAGCTTCGATAAAAGGCTGCGTCACCGATGAGCCCAAGAACTTGTTCAACAGTGGGAAAAATGTGTCTTTCCCTGAGAACCACTTTGTTTAGTCGAGTCAGAACTGATCAAAGTCGAGTCAAAGTCTGATACACACACAAACGATACTTTCCATCCTTTTTTGGTTTATCAATACGGCGAATGACGCCGTCGCTTTCCAGTTTTTCAAGTTCTTGGCGAACAACTTCACGCAGCGGGATTGGTAACCGTCGAGGTGCACTGAGTGAGAACGGCACAACATCTTGTTTCAAGCGAATGGTGTACTCATCTCTGAGCGTGCCGAGGCCACGGAACAGTTCCGCATGAAGCGTTGGCTGAGGAGTGTTGACAGTACCCAAAACTTTCACAACTTCAAGAGCTTGGATGGCTGGTAGACCTAGTAAAAGTACTGAAAGTGCCTCAATGACGTAAAGACGCTGGGAGCTGGTCTTCCCTTGCCAAGATAGCTGTGCCAAATATGAGCCCCGTAGACGCAGAGGTTGGCCACCGGGCCCAGTCAAAATAGCGTCTACCTTGGCGAGCTCCGGGGTAGTCACTTGGAACTGCGGAAACCTCAGCACCTGAGTCTGCTTTGGACTGAGTTGTGTAGTTGTCGACTGTGATATCCACATACTTGGATTTAGCTGGCACCTCGAGAGCATGCATTTGGATAGCACTGAGTTTGGCCTGCCTCGACTTCCTGGAGCGGCAAACTTCCATGAGACTTCCATGAAGACGAACTTGCAGGGTTGCAGAAGTCGAACGCGTCTGGCGGCTGCAGAGTGAGGCCTAGCCACTGGGCCTGCTGGGCGCTTTCCGGGAGCATCTTTTTGCCTTTGACGGTCGTTGAGAGCTGCTTTTAAAACTGGTTTTTCATGCTGCTGTCACTTCTGACACTATGTTGCGTGGGTGTTCCCGTGCTGTCGTGCCGGGAGGCAGTGAGAAAGAAAAAGAGAGCCAGGCGACCACTCCGCTCCAGGACCAAACACAAAGTGATTTATTACAAACCCCCTAGCTGCGCTTCAGCTTAGAGGGCGCCACTATTAAGTTCATAGGTGGCGACCCCAACAGAGGAAATTAAGAGACTCTGAGCCCGATGGACTTGCTGATGTTAAGTATGACATTAACCTAACCCTGCCGCTCGAGCAGTGAGACAAAGTGCGGGAACTGCTCCATCGCTACCATGGTGCCTTCACGTCCTCGCCACGCATCGGGCGGACGCATCTTGCGAAACATCGCATTATTACAGATGAAAATGTTCCGCCACTCCGACAGTCTACTTATAGAGTGTCTACCAAAGAAAGTGAGGCTATTAGCGCACAGGTGAAAGAAATGCTCGCAAACGACGTTATTCGCTGCCAACACTAGGCCGTACTTGCTGGTCGTCCCCGTGTACCTACGCAATGAAATTCTTCATGCCTGCCATGACGAACCCGCTTCTGGCCACCTTGGGGTTACTAGAACACTAGCCAGAATTCAAGAGAAGTACTACAGGCCTCGCCTGGGTCATGACGTTGCACACTACGTCCGCACTTGCCGGGATTGCCAGTGCCTTAAGATCCCGCCCGTGAAGCCAGCCGGATTCCTCAAGCCCACTGAGCCACCTTCGCAAGCGTTTCAACAAGTCGGCATGGACTTGCTGAGAGCCCTTCCTACATCAGGCTCCGTAAAAAGGTGGATAATCATAGCCACTGATTATTCAGTGGATAATCATGCCACTGATTAGAGACTGCTTCCCTTCAGAGTACCACTACTAGGCAGTAGTACCCATGTGCCTCCCGTGCTTCTGGCATGCTGTGCCTACTGCCATACACAGCTTTGTATAAAGGCACTTTTTCATGTTCTTTTTGTCAGTTTTCTACATTCCATAAAAATACTCCTGAAATTCATGTCTTCATTCATTGTTTCACTGATGTGCAGTATTGTTTTCTATCTAGAAATATATTGTCGGATAGAACTCGAGAACAAGGCGGCTTTTCCCCATCAAAGGAGGACCCCCTTCCAGTGGCATCGGCCGATTCTCGTGACCCTGCTACCATGACAATGCACAGAGGGTACTATTTTAGACCGTGGAGGGAAAGGACTAAACCCTTTCATGTGCCACTCCCTGCTTTGACATGCTAGCTGGGTTATGAGAATTGGCCAACGCCATTAGCTGGAAGGGGGTCCAATGACGGGGAAAAGCCAATTCGTTCTTGAGTTGTACCCGGTTATAGTGGCGTGAAAAAAAGCTGCGAGTTCAGCAGTGAAATAAACATCTCGAATGCTGTACCCCTTACAGCTGGCTACATTTATTTCAGAAGAGGCGAAATACGGGCTGGTTGGTACATGTTTGAAGAATTGGATAAAACAGCGCAACCGAAGACGAGGCAAGAGAAGGACAGCTGGTGTTTGTCTTTCTCTTGTCTCGTCTTCCGTTGCGATGTTTTATCCAATTCTTCATACATTTATTTTTTCAAAAGTTTTTCGAGAACATCAATGAGCCTGTCTTCCCGACTGGCAGCGCGTTCCTGGAGAGCCAGCTGGCGTTCCTTGAGTACCCTGTCTTTCGCTCTTTCTTGCACCGTGGCACAACGTGGCTGCCGTTGCTCCTCAAGCAGCTGCTGCAGGATCGCTGTTTGTGCTGCCAGCCCCTTTGTTGTAGCTGGCCGCTGCCTCCTGGGTGGATTCGGCGAGCTCGCCGCCTCTGAGGGACCAGACGTGACACAGCCTGGAACTGAAGATGTTGCTGTCACAGCAACATCTTCAGTTTCAGGCTGTGCCACGTCTGGTCCCTCAGACCCCCTTTCATTTCCATCCAGCATGCTGGAGAAAATCTGAAAGGATACATATGTTCTGCGTTAAAGTAGCAGGGATGATTCTACATGCAGTTGCAGGGTACTGTAGTTTGAAAAAATTCAAGACAATGCAAAGTGCGGCATAATGGGATTTTTTCAGTACTGCATGCTGTTCCCTGTTGCTTCAAGTATGTGCTGCATTCAGTAAAATCAATGTCATAAACCGTTTTGTGCACTTACTAGAAACAAAAACAGTCTCCATGACTACACACCTGTTCAGCGGTTACATTCTCATTGCAGCTTGATTCCTCCATCAAGCTGCAGTCATTAACTGGTAGGGAGCCCACGATCCGGTGCAGGTCCCAATAATAGCGCCAGGTGATGCCCCCAGACCCAGTCGTCTTCCCACGACTGAGAAATCTGCAAAGACAAATGCATAAGCTGTGATCAACACTGCTTGACCTCATGGCCTTTACTATAAATAAAGTGTTTCAAAAATATGAAAATGTCGCGAGGTAATGCATGGCCTGTCCTTCAATGACTATTAAAGTCTGAAATGAGGAAATGGGCACGGTGCAACGTAATGGGCAAACAAGGGAATTAAGGAACCTTTGCATGAGACAAACATGAGCACCGAGTGTCGAAAAGTTCCACGCGGCGAGCAAGTTACAAAGGCGTATACAGGTGTATAATTTGACACACGTCCACCTTAAATGAGTTGTGCGTAAATAGCAGGCGTGAAGCACTTGTATTTGCAGCTCTCACTGGACACTGTATCAATTCAAAGCCGCAATCGATGTTGAATATGCCCGAGAGTGAATATGAGCATAGCAGAATACAGAAAATAACTGACAATAGTCTTTAGTTTGCACTTGCAGCGTGCTAGGTGTCATTACGGAAAATATTGCGGCGCAACGACGACACCACAAGAAAAGGACAGCACATGTGGGAGTGTTGCATGCGTTGTCGCCGTTGCGCCGCAGTATTTTTTTCAGTCATGCACCAACTTGCCCCACAGGCCGTCATTGTACGGCATCATTGAGCACGCGGACAAGCTAGCTCAAAACCACACAAAGCGTACACGGAAGCGATGCAAATGCCAATTTACGAGAGCGCCCCAAACATATAACTCACCTATATTTATTGCGCATGTTTTCAATTTTTTTTTTCACTTCCTTGGTGCCCTTCATGATGCCGGCTGCTTGCAGCTTTTCCGCGATGGCTGCGTAAACTTTTGCATTGCGCTTCGTGCGCCGGAGGTCGCCCAGGCTATCCTCCCATAGCCTTATCAAGGCGTACGTCTCGGATTCGGACCAAGACGCCCGCTCTCTTCTTGTATCAGCCGCTGCGCAGAACTCCATGTTGCACACACACACACACACTTCACTAACAAAGAACCTCCTTGGATTGCAAACACTGCAGTGTTGCACCGTCACAAGGGTCCCTAGAAATGTCACACCGAAACGGTTGCATGTGGTTGCTACGGTCGCCATGCTAGCCGCCATAGCCATACCGCTGCGGCTGCCTAAAAAATTATAGCAGCTGAAAACAAGAATGTCGGAATATGTGCAGTATATATTTTTAATGGCAACGCAAATAAGTTTACATGAACAAGAGGGCAAAAAAAATTAGCTGCGTTCAATAAAACGCCATCTTTATTGCCGACGTTGTATTCTAATTTCGAAACGCTGCTACCGAGGCTATACACTTCGCCCCTCGGGAAAAGTGAAGTGAGTTCCCCAAACTCACTTCTTGCCGAGTGCGTTCAGCAGCGAGTGTCATTAAAGTTCATCGTGTGACACGATGCGAATGACACTACAGGCGAGTGTCACTCGTTGAAAATGACACTAAACTTGCTCGTCTGACAGGGGTATAAAGTTCATCGCTGACACGATGCGAGTGTCACTCGTTGCGAGTGTCACACAACAGGCGAGTGTCACTCGTTGATAGTGTCACTAAAGTTGCTCGTCTGACAGGGGTATAAGTCATTTTCTGCGTAAGCTTGTTTTCCAATCAAAAGGTCTCTTTCACAGGCGACACTCACGCATTCTATGTGAAAGCAGTTCCCTCTTCTGAGCAAACTCAGGAATGTCGCCAGTTCACTTCAAGATGGCCCCAAGAGAGTCGTCGAAAGAGTACAATGGTACAGCACAGAAAAGGGGATTGCAGTCAACCGGCTCCCAGGTAGCACACGACGGCGGGCCAATATTGGAAATCCACTGGCAAAGCGTGGCCCTAACTAGGCCCAGAGTTGCCAGTGAGCATCCGATATTGGTTGTGCCACTCCTTAGCACATCCAACAATGGCCCTGGTTGTCCGTCGCTTTACCAGTATTGGCTGAGCCCTCATTAGATCCTGGCTATCATGGGCCAGGTTAGCCAGGATTGCCCCACTGTTTGCCATTGCTGGCTGTGCCATCATCGAATCATGGCTATCATGGGCCATGTTAGCCAGTGTTGTTCCACTCTTTGCCAGAATTGGCTGTGCCATTTCCGGGAGCTGGCTATATTGGCCTAGGATTACCACCGCTTATCCAGTGTTCAAAGTATACTGGCAAACGTTGGTAAACATTGTGTCATCCATTAAAATGGGTTCAAAATTAATTTTATTGTCGAGTACCATATCGGCAGTTCATAATTTTCGAGCGCGCTAAAACATGCGAGTTCAAAGATTTGGTTTTATTTATTATTATATTTTAACCGAACACTTTTGCAGTTTGTGAGCAAAGCTACCCATGATTCCGTTGGAAAAACTGCACTCTGGTTGCGCAGTGAGCAGCAATAATACGTTTAGAATTGCGATCGAAGTCCTGTTGATCAGAATTAACGTTCTGATTACACCCGAGACGCCTTCAACAAAAATTGTGAACAGGTGCCTTCAACAAAAATCAAATAAGTTTCATTTGATTAAATTTTTGGAATAAAAAAATCACTTTTTTTATTCGCTCTAGGAATTCACTGCGGCAGTGCGCAGCTGGTGTCTGCTTCAGGGAGATCGCGATACAAACGTAATAGATTAGCGCAAGTGCATTCGCTAAACCGAAATTGTGCTCAGTTTTGGCAACGTCCAGAAACGAAGCAGTCGCCTCGTAATTTCTAATTATGCGTTGCGCTCGTGAAATATTAGGCGGGTGCTTCATAAACGCACGCGGACACGTGCTAAGCGATTCCTACGCTTCCCTACGTCGTGCCCTGTGATTGCGCCTTTCCCGTGTTTTCTGATTTGCTATTTCCTTCCTTTTCTGCAAATCGTTGTGTTGGAAATTGTTGTTTTTGACCATTTTATTCTT
The DNA here is from genome assembly GCF_055824585.1 of Amblyomma mixtum. Taxonomy (NCBI): domain Eukaryota; kingdom Metazoa; phylum Arthropoda; class Arachnida; order Ixodida; family Ixodidae; genus Amblyomma; species Amblyomma mixtum. The sequence continues at coordinate 57,607,535 of NC_143020.1, forward strand.
CTGTTGCGTAATTTGCATTGGGGGCAGTATAGCTCTTGCTCACGTCCTTGCATATTTACTCGCAAGTTTTTTTTTTCTTTCGAACAAGACCTTTATTGATGAAAACCGTCGAAAGTAGTTGCGAACCACAATTCAACATGCCTTTGTTTGTTTTTGCTTTTTTTGCGCGAAACTTCCACACCAACAAACAATTTGAGGATTCTTCGACGACCACTGAATAAATGGACTGACAACTGGCGTTAGACGCATGTTAACCCAGCTTGTTTGGCGCATGTACGGTACATGAAACTATGAAAGAGCGCGCATTCTGCTTGGATATTTTTTTTGCTTTATATTTTTGTTATTATGTGTTAACATTTTAAGCTATCTTGAACTAACAGAAGCCACATCATACGGCCCCACAAAATACGCGAGTGTCTCAAGTCGTTTTGGCGAAATGCATCTTGAAGCTCCAAGTTTTTCACTTCAAAATTTTCAGGCTTTTGCTGCAGCTTTGTAGCAATACTTTGACGCTTCCGTGTTTCCCATCCACTTCTCTCTTGTAGATATTCCTTTCTGTACTGCCTGTGGCCATGTGACTCATTCTCCAAAAATTCCAAACCCTTTTCACGTGTTTTGGCCTCTTTCCCTTTCTCTTTCAAGTCTTCAAGTCCAATATCTCCCCACCTGTTCTCCCGGCCGTGCCCTTTTCCAGGTAGCGGGCTAAAACCCCACCCCGCGAAGCGCTATTTTTTCTTTTTGGTTGTCACTTTCTCAAACCTGTTTTCCCTCGCGCGCAGCTACGCGCTTCGCTGTTCCTCCACCTCCCTGTCTCCACCTTTCAGCTCGAGGACTTTTCTCGGAACCGCAAAACCTGTGTAAAGGAAAATTCCTCTCTCCCCTCCAGCCTACCCCCCCCCCCCCCACACACCATCGTCTCCACTGCTCGTCTTGGAACCGCGCGACTCATCACAATAAGACATTCTTGACTGCACGGCGGAGCTCAACCACGTGCAAACCAACGCGACGAAAATGCATGCACACTCGAGCTAGCACCGTTCATAGTCTGCGCACGCGAAAAGCCACACTCATATATTAGGAGAGCTCCGACGCTGTTCGTACCGCCTGCAAGATCTTTTGTAAGTACTAAAACTCTTTTATCTTGATATACGTCTGGAAGTTAAAGTGGTTTTTGTAGTAAATGTTGCTTTGACTACATGCGCCTTTATTTTTTCGGCAGGAGAAGAGAGCGAGCCAAAAAGCACGAGGACGACTTCTGTGTACCCACTCTCATTGCGAAATGGCTTGCTTGACGTCGTGCGCAGTGGAATTGTGGCCGAATGGTGAGAATTTAATTTTTCGTCTTTGGTGAGATGAACTCACTAAAGATTCACTACTTTGGCTAACAGCGGGTTTGAACTCATATGAATTGAGATAGGATGCATTCGGGAATATGTCCTTTACCGCTTATGCACGACGGAAATCAGAACCGCTTAATTAATTTTCCACTGCAGACTAGTTGGTAAGGATATGTGTAATACTTCCGTAGTGTTTCTTTTTGCCTTCTACTCTTGCAGACTCAATAGAAAATCCGCAATTACTGGTTAAAGCTTTTGCCCAAGTTCTCTCGCAATGAAAAAGGGCATTACTCTGGACTATCAGACTAGTATTTTTGTGTGGTTTTCAAGTTGCAGTTTCGAATCCAACTATAGCATGCATGCGAAGCAACTAAGGTAAAACAAAGGTGCCCTGAGTTCCTTGCGTTCAGCGTATTTCGTCAAAAGTCGCAAGCCGCATTTTTGACCCCATTAAATAAAACTAATCAAAAATGTTGTTTTGACGTCCATGTGGAAGAGACGCTACAACCTGTGCATATTTACTGGAATAAAAAATTACCTCGCAATTTAGAGACACAAGTTATGATATTAAAACAAAATAATACATTAATCTCTTTTCAATATCACATTAATTTCCTTATCTCGCATTGAATATATTTACTGGGAGTGCGACACGACGCATTAAACTAAATTAAACCATTTGGTGTAAGGGAAGTTTAGTAAATTAAATTCCACTTTGTGCAACTAATGTGGGGCTGGTTCTTAAGAATAAATTAAAAATTATCCTGTAAAATATGTTGCTAGTGTCTTCACGATTACTGTGTTTCACAAAATTCGGTGTTATCGTTGTTATGTTTGTTATGTTATGTTTGTTTTTGTTCTGTGATGGCCATAATTCAACTTACCACGACATCATGCATCTCTTTGCAGGCTTGGCACTTCGTGAGGCCATCATGCAAGAACTGGACGAGGAATTTGTTTGAATGCAGTCCAGCAGCCCCCTTGCAAGTGGAGTACAACGATTACTTCGGATATGACTGATCAGTTCACTGGAGGACAGCTCCGTTGAGCGCTTTATGGATGCCTTAGCCGTGCCGCAGCAGCTTGCCGAGATGCTTTGTCCAACCTGATCGGCACTCACCAAACTTGAAAATAAATTGCTTTCCCACAGCCTCTGCCACCATGCTCTTGGGCCCCTTTTCTTTACTCCCCAGGGTGGCTGGTGGTAGCGCAAACCATCCTGTGTGCGCTAGAAGCGTGATTCTTGTAACTCAAAGCAATAAACGGGTCTTTTTTCTGGAATTCTTTCGCACCCTGTATGTACATCTATCCACAGTGCCGGTCATTGGCGAGTGGGTTAATTGCATGTGCCAGCGTTCGAAAGCTGGATGCCATTATTCGAAAGCTGGAAACCATTATTCGAAAGCTGGATGCCAATATTCGAAAGCTGGAAACCATTATTCGAAAGCTGGCTACCAATGTTTGAAAGTTGGATGCCAGTATGAGACCTTTGCTGGTCCATGCTGCAGAACGAACATCGGGACTGCGTTGGCCGCTTGATCGGCCGAGCGTTGGCCCAAAACTGGCATGAAAGTAAGGCCAATGTGTGAAGTGGTAGCGCTCGGCCCAAATGCCAGTGTAGGACCGATGTTCGTGCCAAGTTTTGCCAACACTTGCGCGACGTTCGGCCAATGTTGTTGTGCTGCCTGGGCTGTTTCTATCTGCAACTGCGGCTACGTTTCTGGTTATTGCGAGCGAAGCTGACCTTGAACACTTAGACGTAAACACTCGCATTTTTGCGATAATTATGCAGGTTCAAGTAAAAAAAAATTGTTTTGGTGCGCAAATCTCTTTTTTCCGGAACTATGACATTTAAGCATTTCTTTATTGCTAGACGATTTCCGCGTAATTTCGTAAGCAGAAGCACACCAGAATTCCTGTAAATTTGTTGAGTTCAGCTGTTTTCTTTGTGAAGTTGGAATCATATGAAGTATGAGCTTTATAAAATTGTTATCTTGAGTTCTTACAGAGAAGACACACTGATTAAAATTTATAGTCATAGAGTAACGGCAAAGTAACGTGCGATACTTTTTTTCGGTAACGGTAACGCGTTGCCTTTTTTGCAGGTAACGTAGGGCGGTAACGCGTTATTTTTTTTTTTAGTGTAACGAGTAACGTATTTAGTTACGTTTTTTCGGTAACGCCTACAACACTGCGTGGGACAAAGCGGTCGCGCTACGCCAGCTGCAGACACGCAAGAGACGGTTTTGGTCGAGGCAGAACCACGGGATGGGTGCCACGTAGAAGACGACGAAGAGCAGGCAGTGCCACAACTCCATCGAAAAACGAACCGCGTGTCCCAGGAATTCAAGACCAAAAAAAGCACGAGGTCACATCCTTTCATTCAACATATCTATGCAATCATTGGCGGCCGTCCTGGGTTTTTTTAGGATGCACTTCGTCCAAGAATTTTGCAGGTCAACCTAAGATTAAAGTATGAAGCGTTATATCAAAGTCAGGTGTGTAATACAGCTCGGAAATCAACGGCTCCGTGCAGATACGCAGTCCACAGTTATGCAAGGAGCACCGCAGACGCGCCGCAGCTGTCGAGTGGCGCCGAGTCACCGATCACTTCCCCGCGAATGCGCCTGAACTACATGCGGCTCTCCGGTTTCACGGAAGCGCTGCTGTCATTGACTGCTATCCGAGCTTATGTACCGGAATCGAGGGGAACTAAACACGCGACCAAGTTTCGTCGCTGCGCCTGTTTTCTCGGCCGCCTCGAGCAGCGCTAACAAGCAGAGCTTCCCAATCAAATTGGCATTCGTTTACGACGTAGTTTCGCGCGGCTCTATAGCGCTCGGCGACTTACCGGCCCAATTTCCGATGCACGCGGATTCCAAACGGCGTTCTGAACGCGACACGCGAAGGAAACATCTTGACAACAATAGCGCGGTCGGGCACGGACAAGAAAGACTACACAAACACAGGCACTGACTGACAACATGGTTTATTGCCTTGAACTGGCTTATGCAGGCCCAGTTCCGTGACCACACAGAAAAACAATAACTCACTTCCCGTGGCGTAGTTATCTCGTTGGTCCATAACCTTCCCTCCAGCCATTGGCATGCTCATGGGCGCTTAGAAAGATTAGCTTTTTTTTGCTAAGGTGTACGGATGGCTTGCTGACACATTTACCTGAGGATCTTGATATTGCTTGAGCTTCTACTATCACCCTTGTGGCGGTGTCGCGGCACTTGTGTAAAACGGCCGTTCTTTCAAAGGCCGGTGTGCAGTTTTTACATCGGCTGCAGTGTTTGCTTAGCTCAAACATCCTGTAGTCTTTCTTGTCCGTGTTTCGACCGCGCTGTTGTTGTCAAGATCTGTAACCAAGAAGCCAGCAACTATATACTAATGAAGAAAACATGCTTGCGCAGCAGGAGATCGTCTTCTACGTGCACCGCAATCATGGCGGCCGGCGGCTGCGCGGCTGCGTGCCAGTGCATACCACCTATAGACATAAAAAAAGTTTTTTTTTTAATCTTCAATATAGGACGACTCAGTCGACGTGCTTGCAAACGACGGGGGTCTTCTAAGTTCTGAATCTTACTGAATAATTTGAAATAATGTGCAAACAGCAAAACCCTCCTCTTCACGACCTGTAACGACAAATCATTAATAAATACTAAAAATAACTGCTGTCCCAAGTTGGAGCATTGAGGAACTCCCGATGTTATAAACTCGTCGGGTACACAGTGGGATGAAGCAGCTCGCGAAGAGGGGGAAAAAAGAACGCTAAAGTGAGCTGCGGGAACTCACGCATCAACTGAACCTGATTAGAACGCAAACAATGCGATCCCGGTTAAGCGTTTTCAGAAGAGGCGATAATTTCCTGACTTTCCTTGAAAATGTTGAGAGAATCGGCGCTGAGGAGGAGCTGGACCAGGGTTACTGGTCTAAGATGTTGGTGGCCATCCTCCCAGGTGATGTCGGCGGCGTACTAGAGCGCCTGTCCGACGAGGAGGTCGACAATTAGGAGTCCGCGAAAAGAGCACTTTACAGGTACTTTGGCATTCGTGGAGAGGCGGACTCCACGTATGCCAAAGTACCTGAAGTGAAGTGATGGAAGCGGGCAGCGCTACCATCTGTGTGTCAGCGACCAGCCTAGGAACCCCGCTTGGTCAGCTGGGAACACAGCCGTTGCTGAGGGGAGTAACGACAGGACAGGTTCAAGCCCAGACAGGAAGGCCAGTTCGGCAGCTGCAGGGGCAGTATTTGTCGACTTAAAGGCGGTGAAAAAAAGTTGTAACAAGCTCGACGAGGACAAAGGCAAAGCGGCCGTCTCCAGCTCTGAGGCAGAGGCTGTTTGAGGAGTGGGGCCGATGCTTTCCCTCAAGAAGAAAGTAGTGAGCTCGCAGGCCAGTGCAGTCAGGGAATCAAAGGGGACTCCCCTTCAATGCAACTGGCGAACAGTAGTAGCCAAGTATTGGAGGCGTTTGACTGTAATCAGAGTGACAGTGAGTCACGAGAGTGCGCCGCTGAAACCCCAGGCCAGAACGCAGCGTTAACCAAAGTGTGTGGTTCAGGTAGAGTTGCGGGCCAGGTAGCTAGGCTCATGGGGTTGGATAGCAAGCCTCAGGAGAGCGAGTTGCTATAGGTTCAGCGGAAAGTAAAATGCAGTCGAGACAATTCTGGGCTACGACGTGCAGTGACTCATCGAAAGCGCGAGCCGATAGTTCAAGCGAGAAGTGCGGCTCGATGCCGAGTCAAAGAGCGGATGTGAAAGGTAAGGGCACCACGAGAAAGGGGGGTGCGCAAGACAGAACAGCTAGGGCAGTTTCTCGAAAGCGGTCGCGCGCAAGGAGGGCCAAGCGAAGCGGTAGTCCGCAGAGAAAGTACGACAGATGGGCCCAAAACATTGTAAGGAAAGAAGTCTTTCGCATTCATTTGAAGTCCTTCGAAGGCGTTGCCGACGGGCAGCATGACTCATTCAAGGGAAGCTTACACCTGTTTATAGTCCTCTGGCAAAAATACGTGGCTCATGCTAGCATTCTTATACTGTGACAGCAGGTTTGCTGAAGGTTGGCCTCCTTTACCATGCTCTTTTTTTCTTCGTTGGTCTGTGGTATTAGTGGTCTATTTGTGATAAGAACGTCATATCCCTTAAATACAAGCCAACATTTATTTGTCCAAAGTTTTCAGAGGGCTCAAAATTCGACTTCCAACATTTAAAAAAAAAAGATTATTGGGACTGCGTGAGCGCTGTTCACGCACGCAGGCTATGCCACTATAGGCAGGTACAGAGTGAGAGAATAGTTTTCTCCCAAGTTTTTAAATAAAATAAATGATTAACCTTTAAAGGGACCCTGAAAAGCTCTTTGCCAAGGTTAGCAAAAGCCCACGAGAGATCGGTATTCCATCACTTGTCGCCGCACCGCAAAAATTGTTAAGCGAACTCCATCAACACCGAAGATATCGCCGATTAAAAATGATGTTCCTCCTCTCCCCCACATACCACCCTCAACTCACACACGCGGGGCTCGCTCCGAAAAAAAAAAGAAAAGACGGGCCGATGCTCCGCCCATGCATACGTCAGGCAATGGCGCTCTGCTTGTTTACTTCCGGTGGTCGCAGACACATGTGCGAAAGTGAGTGCGATTCACTGAGGTGCGCTGTTGCGAACGGCGTCGCAACGTCCGATCGCAGCTCGTCGCCTGCGTGCAACTTGCTAGATGTCAACGACAAGCCGCGCGCGGCAGACGCAACGACGGGAAGCGGGAGCGAGCACGGAGAGCGGCAGCGTCGTGATGACGTACAGCGCGCTCCTCAGGGCGCTCGGGGCCGAGCCACACCGGGCCGGCCTGCCAGCCTTGACGCCGGCCGCCGGCGAGTGAAAAACGCGCTAGTATTGTTTGTCACGTTTATAGCAAGCCCTGGGATAGATGCATGTCAAAAATGCATCACTTCTGACGGTCGTTGGCCAATACCGAGCTGATCGTACAAGTGATGAATGCGATACTAGCAAATTTTATCCCATAGCCGCTTTGGCGCTGCTGCGGCGCTTCGCCTGCCGCCTGCTAACTCCGTTGCTGAAGGCGTCGTGGAAATCGAATATATATTCTATTATGGGACGAGTTCGCAGTAAAGCGATGTGAAGAGTAGGTCTTTTGATATAGCGCAAGCGACTTCCGAAGCGCCGTCAGCGATGCGAAACCATTAGGCCTAGCGACGACTAGGGCAGCCTGGGACCAGCGCGCAGTTCGTCGCCCGGCGTTGCCGCAGTCGGTGTCGTTGCCGAAAGATCCACTTTTTAACAGACATGTTGTCGTTGCTCGAATCTAGAAAGCATCATCTCTGGTAGAATGGCTGTTTTGTATTTCCTTGTGCGAATGTCAAGTACGCCGAGCATGCCGGCCGGTCGACCGGCCTGGATCAGGTCTGCCGGCGTCATAAAAAAATGAGCTAAAGAGTGTTCTTGACGTAAATAATAAACCCTAGGCCAAGAAATGTGAAAAATGTGTCCTTTTTGAGGATCGCTGACCAATACTGAGCTGCTGGTAAAGGTAACAACTGTGATACGAGCAAATTTCTGGCCACAACCGCCTTGCAGCTGCCGCTGGCCTGACGTTGGGGTCCGGCTCGCCTGGCGCCCGCTCGCTTCGCGGCTGAAGGCGTCGCGGAAAGTGACCATACTATTACTTTATTGTGAGATGATGCTGTTGACTGTAAAGCGATGTGTAGAGTAAGCCTTTTATTATAGCTCAGGCGACTTCCGAAGCGCCGGCCGCTGCCTCTTCGACGCGAAACGAGCTATAGGCCTAGCGACGACCACGACAGCCAGGCAGCAGCAGAGCTCGTCGCTCGGAGAGCCCGCGAGCGGTGCCGTTGCCGAAAGCTCCCAACATAAGCAGGCATGCTTTGTCGCTGCTCGAGTATAGCTGGCAGTCTTTCTGGTGACGATCGGTGCCGCGCCGTCCAAGTTTTCGCACATCTGTCTCCTGATTGCTGCTCGAACAGCATGGATCCGGAGCTCGAAGCGCGGCTGCGTGCAGCCACCGCTGAGATGGGCTTCGAGCCTTTCAGTACACGCCATACCGAGACCCACAGGGCGACCACAGCAGCGATATATATAATTCTAGTACACTATAGCAGCGACTCGTCGGCGCAGCTAGGAAACTCGCAAAGGCGGGCGCCGAGATTTGACGAAAACACATGCTTTTGTGAGCAGACGGATTTCCTTCTTTACCGGAAGTGCCACATTAATTTCAAGAAATGCGCTGGATTCTTACCTCTGTATACGTATGTTTTTAAAAAATAATAAGCAACCAATAAAATAATATTTCAAGGAGCATCAGTGCTCAGTTTCAAATGAAATGTTGCAAAAATTGCGCGTGACGTCAATGGGCAGAGCCAATGAGAAGGGTCGCCCAGTCCATGGCCAAGGCTGCCCAGTTTACGTCAAGTGGTAGGGGCGGGTAAAAACGCGCGGTGAGGTGTCGCCCTGATCGGCTGTGAGCGGCAAGTTTGAAAAATTGTTTGTAAATTATTGGTTCCACGCGCAGCTTTCTGAATCAGACTAGAATACTCGCAGAGACCACCTCTACAGAGTTGTTGCAATAAAATATGATTGAAGAAACCATTTCAGGGTCCCTTTAAAGACACTATGGGTAACGCGCATGTTTGTTGGAATTTTTTAACACCCATGGGTCCCGAGTTTCAATTCAATACCCGTAATCGTACACATACAAAGTGGCGACGACGCGGTTGAAGCTGCGTTGGTCCTATGGCGCTTCTTCCGCCAAACGATGCAGGGCGTCAGGTGAAGTAGATAACGGTTTGCCATCCAATTTCGGGTAAACAAATGGAAGAAATGTTTTCCGGAACCGCTTCACTGCAATACAAAAGTTTCTATTCCACCCTGACTGCCTTGAAGACGCGATAAATAGGATTAAAGAGTCCCTGAAAAGCGCGCTAGAGGTTGCCTACAATGCGCTTGTATTATGCAGAGTACAGGATACCGAGTGCTCTGCCGCATATAGGACCTCAAAAACGAGCCAATCATTTCAGTGTATATTTTAAAACTCTGCCCTCCGCGCCTCGAAGCGACCTGTGGAGCAGAGCTTTCGCCCGAATCCGTGCGCAATGCGTCATGCAGCGTTCGTTGCGTCGCAGCGAAGTGCTGTGATTGGTTCACCGTGGCGTCTCTTTCTGACGTCACGCAGCTCCCGTGGCCGCGGCCGGAAGCTCCGCCCCCTCCCCCCGCGCGCTTCGCAGCCGGCGCAGGAGTCCCGATATTTCAGCGCGCAAAAAGTCACGAGAAAGAGGAAGGCGCGAAGTCGCATTAATTCAAATTTTGACTACAATTGACTCAGCTTCCACAAAACGACGGCCTCAGAGTTTCTAGTAAGCACCTGCAGGCTAGCTGTAATCGATAGAAAGTTTATAAAATATTATTTTATCACTAGGTTAACGGCATTTGTTAACTCACTTTTCCTGTGCCTGATCACATGGATAAGAAGCGAAATACAAAATGGCTTTCCGTAAGCTGCACGTAGTATATCAGATCCAATGCAAAATAGAAGCATTTTACGTTTTAAGTACGGCTCGTTTATTGGCAGGAGAATTGCGCTTTATAGTAATACGTATTGGTTTGATTGTTTTTATTTAGCGTGCGATTTCTTGCGAAACAGTGCCCCCGAAGATATTTGCGGGCGGCAGGAACTGTGTCCAAAACCTTTCCGGACGTGTCAGAATATTACCAGCTAGGGCTGTGGTCCGCTAGGCCCCAAGCGCCACCGCTGCTTGTCCGCCTTTTCCAACAACCGCGCTTAATCAAGGGAGCCCGGCGTCACATACTGACTCTATTAATTGGTCCCCACCACCAGTCGGGGACGTTGCCGTACTCCCAGTGTCCAACGCCTACGGCTGGCCCAGACAACAGCCACAATCCGGACCATATTCAAGATTTTCGAGTGACTGCGATGCTCACATCCTTTATGAATATCCTCCGTGCTCTGCTTTCTAGCCTGCGCACTCCAGTAGCGCACTGCAAGTAGTGGTCGCCCTACATCCAATTCTTGCGGCTCAACTTAACTGCAGCCATCATCCGAGAACCTACACATGAATGGACACTGCGGTATACGAAAGGAAACCGCAGTGTGTAGCTACTTGGGAGCCACTGCCTTAAGGGACAGACTGCAGTCCTTGCCCCTTCTCGTATATTCCTTCCGGTTAGCTTCCCTGCCTTCCCTCTTGAGCTGTCTATGCCTCTGCACAAGCAGCGGTTTTTGTGTTAGTCACCGCACTAATGCATAAAGATGGCGTAGTAGCTAACTGCGGAACGAAACTACGAACTAAATTGTGTCTGCACTGTGCGCCCTTGAAAAACAAAGGCTTTCCTCCGCATCCTGCGACTTACGTAAAGCTCGTCATGCGGCCCTATCGGTTCCCATGAAGTCGGTTAATTTATCGTTGTAAGAATGGCAAGGACGAAGTACTCTGGACTTCACAAGAACTGCCTTTGAAACATAAGCGCGTGGCTTAAACGTTCGGTTTTACGTCCTCTATCACTTTTTGACCCGGGTCCTCCTTATTGCGCTGTTGTGACCACTATGAAAGAGTTCCAAGCCCGGACATTTACTTTAGATAAATGTACAAATGTAATTTCTGGTCATTTAATGTGCACTTGTTTACTCAATATAAATGCATTTATTTATAAGAAAGATTGAGGTTGGGGAACGAAAGAGGCAAATTCTTTTTCCTTCTTTTATTCGTTGTGTAGACATTTGCGATAAGCATGCGTCAACGTGTAGTTTTTTGGCATGCTGAACCGCCCTCGAGATCAAAAGTGCCCATAGTGCCTGCTTGAAATATGGATGAATCGTGCCTTGCCATCTCTCTTGAAGCACCTGAAGCTAGCGGTTAGAAAATGTCAAAAAGACCGACAGCTCTTATTGGTGCTGAAACATATTATTCAGAACAGCTACTTACTGTTATGCGCGTCGCGAGAGAGCAACTAACGAACAGAACGCAGAGTGCGTGAGGTATGTGTAGGCATCACTTTATTGGTATCACAAAATGATCATTATCACAGCAGACACGTTGACGGTTCGTTTATAGTATATGGCCCCGCAAAAAAGACATGTCAAGGGAGAAAACCAGCCAAAAAAGACGGAAACACAAGAAGAGAACGACACAGGACAACGGTTGGACTAACAACTGAATTTTTCATTGAGTACAGACCGCCAAGTAATCACCACGCATGCGCCAAGGCAACACTCAAACATGATCACTCAAATAATCAAATTCTTTTGCCGTTAATGCTATCGAAGGTGAGCTGACGCAAGCATCACCATGTTTGGCAATCTGGAAGGCCTCAAAGATTTCACGAGCCTTCCGTGTTTTTCCGCAGCCCAGGATGGTGACATCTGCGAAACGTGGGGAACATTTTCCGGGACATCTACTGCAATGCAGAGCAAGATTACCATCTTCACCAGCGCCGACTTTTGTTCTGTGCTTGCGCAACCTCTCGTTCACATAGTCCCCTGTCTGACCTATATAAAATTTTCCACAGGTCAGCGGAATCTTGTAGATCACTTATTGAAGAGTCCGGTGAAGTGGCCTTTCAAACAAGATGTGGTATTCAGAGCGAAAGTTTTTTGGAGCTTCTTGCAATGTACCTCTCTTCGACACTGGTTGAGTTTAATAACAAGTTTTATATCCAGAAAAATGGAATTTGTATAGGAGCTTGTGTAGCCCCAGTGCTTTGCAATATTTTCTTAGCAAAGTTTGACCGCTCCCTTGTAAGTTTTTTGGACGACGGGTGTGTTCTGCGAGTTGTCAGATATGTTGATGATTTTGTAGTGCTTTTAAACATCGGACCTATTGACTCCTATAAGATGATGGTTGAACATGTTTTGGGTGCCTTTAGGCGCTGCTCATCCCATTTGAAGTTTACTCACGAACTAGCCACTAACAATTCCATCCGTTTTTTAGACTTGTTGCTAACCTTTTCTGGAAAAGGCCATGTGTGCTGGATGTACTCACCAAGAACAAAAAAGGGGCTGCTACCCTTTGACTCTAACCACTCTGAACTAGTCAAGCGAGGTATTGCCAAGGCTTGTTTCTATAACGCCGTGAAAAAAAGTTGCTGCCACACCGTGTCAACCAGTGTCACTAGGCAAGCCCAACGTCTATCTGATGCAGGCTTCCCAGGAGAAATGTTGAGAGCGGTCGCTGAATCCGTATTAAAGGAGATGAATGGCATGGCCAGGAAGGGAAACAATGATGCACCTGATAAAAGGAAAAAAGTGCAAGTCATGCCTTATTTGCACAAAGTGGCGCACAATGTTAAGAAAGTCGCCGAGCGCCAGGGGGTCAATTTGGTGTTTTCTGCGCCAGTTAAGCTTTCAGGTCTTTGCGCACGAATTATGCCTGGCGGAAATAAGCGTTGCACGATCAAACATAGAACTATGTACACAAAGTGCCGGACCGAAGTGATCTACAAGATTCCGCTGACCTGTGGAAAATTTTATATAGGTCAGACAGGGGACTGTGTGAACGAGAGGTTGCACAAGCACAGAACAAAAGTCGGCGCTGGTGAAGATGGTAATCTTGCTCTGCATTGCAGTAGATGTCCCGGAAAATGTTCCCCACGTTTCGGAGATGTCACCATCCTGGGCTGCTGAAAAACACGGAAGGCTCGTGAAATCTTTGAGGCCTTCCAGATTGCCAAACATGGTGATGCTTGCGTCAGCTCACAATCGATAGCATTAACGGCAAAAGAATTTGATTATTTGAGTGATCATGTTTGAGTGTTGCCTTGGCGCATGCGTGGTGATTACTTGGCGGTCTGTACTCAATGAAAAATTCAGTTGTTAGTCCAGCCGTTGTCCTGTGTCGTTCTCTTCTTGTGTTTCCGTCTTTTTTTGGCTGGTTTTCTCCCTTGACATGCCTTACCAACAGGCCCACCATTCTTCCCTGCTCCGCAAAAAAGAGGCCGCAAAAATTTGTACAACTAATCCAAACGGCAAAGCGCATTAATCATCGAAAGCTGTTACACTTTTGGCTTAGTCATTTCTTACTGCATTTGACCGTTGATTCTATATCCTCAGCCATAAGAGAATGCCTCGGCGCGCCAATGCGAATCAGAGAAATCTGACCAGGCCGCCCGCCGTGTACCACCCTGTCTCAATCATCACTTCTGCACTTCCATCTCCCCTAACACGAAGAGGAGAATTTCCTACTCTTGAATTTATACCTGCCAACCAGGGCAGGTTGTGACCAATGAATTGAATTTAAATTATGAACAATAAATTTAATCACTTAAAACATTGCGTGCATTCAGTTTGCTCAGTAATTAAGGCCTTATGGCTGACGCTGTGATATCAAGGCAGAATGCATGCCTATATGGCAAAACCAACTAAAACAGCTTTCGCCCTGAAAGGTGCACTGAAGAGGAATCTGAACTTGTCTTTTTGCCGCGGGAACTCGATCTACACGTTCCTAGCATTCTTAGAAACAGTGGCTTATTGCCCTGTGTGGCCGCTTTCCCCAATTAAATCGAATTAACGTCCGGCTCCCGCCTTTTTTTTTTTTAATTCTCCCTCGTACGGTGGGCGGAGTCGACCAACGCGTGAAGCGCCTTTCACCCAGTCCCGTGGCGGCTTGACGCTCTGCCATCGGCAGAGTAATACGTAGTAGTCCGTAGTAGCAAATTGTCCGCGCGTATTTATATTTCTTCGGGCTTATTTTTCTGCTATATTATCTGCGAATGAAACTATTTATTCATGGAAACCTAAAAAACAAAATAAAGTGAAAGCAAAGCCTCCACGGGACTGGTGAAAGGCGCTCCACGCGTTGGTCGACTCCGCCCACCGTACGAGGGAGAATTAAAAAAAAAGGCGGGACCCGGACGTTAATTCAATTTAATTGGGGAAATCGGCCACACAGGGCAATAAGTCACGGTTTCTAAGAATGCTAGGAACGTGTAGATCGAGTTCCTGCGGCAAAAAGACAAGTTCAGAATCTTCTTCAGTGCACCTTTAAGGAATAAAAATGTCAGCACATGGGAGAACGAAGTGATTATGATATTTTGGACAATGGATAGACATAACACACATTTTTACGGGACCACGCGTACAACAATCATTACGGCATCATTCTACTCCGCTGAAACGAGCACGTCTCTCAAGAGCAAAAATTGCCGTATGCGACGAAGGCAAGGTTCGGGCACGTCACTCAGTTGCGTCTTCCCGTCATCCCCGGCACTGCACTCTATGCCGTCACGCACTACGCCTGCGAGGCGCATGAACTCTGTGAAGTCTTGCAGTCGGAGCACGCACCGAGCAATCAGCTTCTTAGCTTGAGCTTCGTCGACGAACGCCGTCACCTGAAGCTCGTCTAGCAAGGTCGGAGAGGCGGAGATCTTCTCGAAGGCCTCTGCAGTGTACTTCACACGGGTGCCGGTAACGAAGCGAGCAGCGCGCTTTGCCAAGGATCGGTTCCTAAGTAGGATGTCTTGGATGTACAGGCGCTTTCTAATCACATCAATGCCACCATGAAAACATCTTAGGCTCTGCAAAGCATAGTTATCCGCAAGCTCAGGCTTTAAGAGCTCTGCGATGAACCCGCTGCAAGCTATCAGACTGGGAGTGAGTAATGTGAAACTACGCAGGGCTGGACTACGGAGCAGTAGGCTCGCCAGCGGTGCCATGTCAAAGGAATTCAGCCTCGAGAAGATGAAGCTCATGCTTCTGATGCTCGTATTCCGGCACACGGCGTCGCATATAGCGGGTCCGCACACATTCCAGGACTGGTTACACCACTCCAATTCCAGACACAGCGCCAGGTGTGTGATGCTAGTCGCGCTCTGGATCATCTGAACGATGGGCGTTGCGGCTGGCTCTGTCGCACCGTTAAAGCTGAAAATCGAGTACACTCGTAGCGTGATGTGGGTGAGGTTACTGTACACGGTAGCTCTGTCCACAGCTGTCTGGAGCCGGGCGAGGGGCACTGCGTACGGGGGCCAGCCTCTGTCTGGGTAGTGCACCAAGCAGTGGCCATTGACGACGACTCTGTCTTGCAGGCCACATTCAGAGAGAGTTTTGAAGACTTCCCATCTATGGCGACCGAGGTCTTGGAGAATGATCTTTTTCAGCGACTTGTTCGCGGTCACCGCTCGACAAAATTGCTGGCACTCTAAGAGTCTAAAGCCGCACATTGAGAATGTCAGTTCCGTGATTGAGGTGTCATTCTCTAGCAGAGCGGAGATCCAGGGCTTTACATAGTCATCGTTGTGCAGAATGCGGCACCTTCGGCATTCATGCAGATGGAACCCTTCAACTACTATGTCGTCATCGTCGATGTAGCTGCACACGAAGCTGAAGTGCCTGAGCGTCTTGTTGGTGCGCAGAAGCTTCTTTATTGCAGTGGCGTACTGCAACTTGAGCGTGCTCACCTCTAGCTTGAGTCTAACCAGCCCCTTGTGAGTAGCCAGGGCATCGCAGATAGTCAAGACGTCCATGTCCGGACCATATTTAGGGTCTTTAATAAACACCGATCTCAGGGATGTATTCAGCCTCAGGTACGTTCCGAGAGCGACATGCGGGTTGCCTATGCCGTAGGGTGCACTGCCACTGTTGAGGATCGTTGACGAGAGTGACAGGTCTCGGATGCTCCTGTTTCGGAAAAGCCCTGCTAGGAAGGTGCTGGCGTCCTCAGGGTACACACGGACCGCCAAAGCTATAAGCGTCTCCAAGGAAGCTGTTTCGGCGAGGAGTGGCGCAAGATCGGCAATGAAGTGCCCGTGCAAGCTCACGGACAGGTCGAGCGATTTCAACCGTGTCAAGCAAATTACAGTCGCTGCAAGGGCGCCGGAGATAACGACCCTCGGCGACCTGAAGTCCAACGAAAGCCTCTTCAGCCCCAGCGCGTCGCGAACTGCGGAACAGATAATTTCTTCATGGCCGGTGAGGATATCGTCGTTGATTGTGACTTCCACAACGCACCGGTGCGTAGTTAGGAGGTGGTACAGAAGCGTCGCGGCTTGGCGCCTGTCTTTCGTTATGTTGAGGATGCTCGTGCATGCGCCGTCACTCGCCTGAACGAGGATGACCTTCGAGGCTGCGTCCTCTTGTAGTTCCAGCCCGACGGCCCAGAAGAAGCTGTTCCAAGCTTTCATGTTCGTTACTATGTGACACAGATGACCTTCCCGGCTCGTGCATGGTCGACGATGGTCGACTCTTAGACCGCCGTACCGGCTGCAGACTCCGTCCATCTGTTCCAATGGCAGTGACGGGGCTTTTGTCGCGTGAACGTCCTCGGGTACCTCAACTCTGTCGGGCGCTTCCTCGTTTTCGTGCTTCTCAACTTCGGCAGGCACCTCCTCGTCTTCGGGTACTTCTTTGTGTTTGAGAACATCAGCCTCCACGGGAACCTTTTTTGGCGCCACAACATCCACTTGGTCATCTTTGAGGGCAGCGCTTTCATCCGGGCGCTTCCGGTTGAGCATTATGGCAGCCCCGCCCGGTTGGAACTCGCCTGCACGAAAAGCATCGCAAGATGAATATAAAGCCGTTGGTGCAGCTCAAACCAGTAGACACGTTTACTACTGATATCGCCCAGGCTGTTGACATGAGGAATGTACAGCGCCAGGGCGAAGCGTGCTGAGTGGTGCGTTGTGACGAAAGCCGTGCTGAAGTTATGTGAAACAGACCTGGATACCCGTCTGTACAGTACCTACACGGTTTACGCAGTTTAGTCGGTTTACTGTTTGACTTGCGTGAGAGTGCACATTTGTGTTTTCATGGAGCCCCTACTGCAGTATGTGTTAATGATATGCGTCGGTGTGTGTGTTGAAGACCTGAATTTCACGCTCGTCTAGTCCCCGCGATGCGCATGCCAACCAGTGTGTCTGTGTGTGGACATCACCCGTGAAACTCATTGTTTAATGCCATCATCAACCTTCATTCGCACTTTCCCTTTCCTCCCCTTCCCTTCTGCCCAGTGTGGAGTAGCAGGCCAGGGCCATGTTACCACCGGCCGACCTCTTCTCCTTTCCTCTCATTTAAGTTCCTTTCTCTCTCTCTCCCTGTACAGCATCTTCAAATAAATCATGCAGCATGCATGTTTTACAGTAACGCGGCCGCAATTTCCATGATGTCCTGCATTCATCCGATTACTCAAACTACTGCGTGTCCCACAACGGCCTAGTCGGAGTGTAACGTTGCCTGGAAGAGATTTCATGATGATCCTAAACATGGCGCAAGCTAAGAGTTTTCTTAATTCGTTTAGCGCCTTCTTCCCCTACCCTGTGCAACAAGATCTATGCCTGCAGTACAAGCATGGAACCGACGGTGTCTCGAGCAAGCCATTTATCCATCCAGAGAAGAGATGAGAAAGACGACTTGAGAGGATGCTTAAGGCGGGGGTACCACGGCGGCCATCTTGGACAAGACGTTAGTTGAACCACCAGGGCGGCTCCACTTGTCCGTGGAAGCGAAAAAGCGCTCCTTCGAGACGGTCTGGTCCTCCTCTCTGCGTTACCTTGACCTCCTCTCCCTCGCGTTGTGGCAGAAGGAGGCGGTTAGTCACGGAGGGGGATAAACGCCATGACAATGACGACCGCGCTCGAACGTGTTTGGCACACGGGTACTGCTTCTTTCGTCCCTACCCACCCCTTGGCGGCCCTGCCGTGGTACCTGGCGATTCTTTTTTAGGAGGCACTATTTCGAATGTGACCTTTTGCGGGGCTAGTTGATGTGACATTGTGTTCAGCTGGAGTCAGCGCCCGTCTTTCTGTGTGTTTTGTGTAGAATTTAGCGCTGTTTTTACTTTCCTGAACACGAAGTCTCTATATCTGTGACATTTACAGAAATTATATTTTGTTTCCATTTTTTCCAGAGTTGTACACGTTGTTTTATAGTTATTCTTTTCTCACGACCCTGACAAATATTTTGATGACTAGCAGCGGCAGCCACGGCAAGCAATATTACAAAATAAAGCTTCGTAGGTTCCACTGGCATCCATAACAAAGGGCCACAAGACATCTGTGGGCTATGGCCTTCGTAAAACTATGGATGATGTCGAAATGGATGCAGCGGAATAGTAGATGACCTCTTGGTTTCAAAGGGTTGTTGCCATGCGTGTTGTCACAGCCTTTTCTGCGGTCAAAGGCGCGTGGCGCGTAGCTTGTGTGCTATTGATTCCCGTTCACCATACAAACGTTTATTTCGCAATTACAGGAAAAACACCAGCAGTGAAACATCAACCCGAGATTTCGAAGCATGGCGAGTGTTTTTATTTTTTACTCACACACTGCCAGTGCCATGTAGAATTCTAAGAGACAGCTGATATGGTAACAGTAAATAAGAGAAAATGGGCAGAATAAGGCATATCAGAATGGTACAAACATATTGCGTTCAAGTCGTTGGGTCAGTAGCTGCGGAGAGGTAGTCTGTGACGTTGAGATACGTTGCAAGTAATGCTGATTTTCTTTTTTTCCGCCCGCGCATCCGTGTATGATAACAAAAATCCCGAAAGCGCTTAGGGCCGCAGCCGGAAACATTCTTTTCGTTCACTTTTTATTGTCAAATAAACTGCTACCACCACCAAGGTTCGAAAAACGAAAAGGAAACACTGGCTGCGAAACTTCCACTGGAGACTGCCGGACATAGCTGGCAAGAGCTAATAAGTACTCATTACAATCGCGTCAGGTTTCTCCCTACTGTGGCCTTAGCATAGCATTTCCATCCATTCATTGGAACTGCATTTTGTTGCCACACGAGGCAACGTTCCTGCTTTTGTGATATCGTTTTGTGATATCGGCGAGTGTGTAGTCTCAGCAGCCGTGCTCCGCTGTAAATAAAGTTTTATTTTTTATTCTGGTTCTTAGTGCGAACTTTTTTTTTGGTAATGAGCAACTAAATATAATGTACATACCTGAATAGAGCTACTCTCGCTCTGCCAGTGACGACGACCCCTTTCCGCGATAGGTCTAACGATTCCGCAGGTTTCGTGTGTGCAATTTCCGCAACCGTCGAACGCGAATTCACGTTTTGGGGAATGCAAATGGCCAACAAATGAAGTTTTCACAACGGTGACCTAATATCGACTATTTTCACAGTGCAGGATGCACATGCAATGAAAGGAAAGCTCTGGTCGGACCCAGACTGCCGCGCTCTTGGGCAGCCAGCAGCAGTCACCGGCGTCGCTTGTGGATTAGGAATAAGGACGTTTTATTTCGCCATCGAACGAACGGATAAAGCGATTCAAAATTGAATATCACATAGGAGAAAGCAGGGACAATTAGAAGCGTCGGTCCTACGCGATGTCAGCAATCCGGCCACCGAATGTTTCCGAGGCGCGCGATCACATCGGTGGTTTCTACAAAGTTGTCGCGCTGCATAAACAAGCAAAGGAACAACAGGTACACAAATAGGATTAATAAAACAAAAGCGTAGCTCTCGTTTTACCTCACGCGAACAAACATAGCTGTTTGCATACAGCGCTGTAAAAAGGAGTACTGGTGTGCAGTCGCCCTGTGTTATTGGCGGAGCGAAGGGATGGCGATGTCAGTGCGGGCCGTGTTCGTGACTCGAAGGCATTCCAAAATCTCGAATGCCTTCGCGGACCTCCATTGACTTGATAGTATGTCAGCCAAATGCCATTGAATAGTTCGTGCAGCTGCACAAGGCGACATCCGACTCGAATGACACTCGGTTGGAAGGTATTTGAAACGCCCGTGTAGCAGAGATATTGCTAATCTCAGGCTCGTGATGTTTTCTTAGATAACAGCATGCGATCAGACGCGAAAGCAATTACATCTGCTATGACATATTTTGCAAATATTTGCGAAAACAAACTAATTTTCACAATGTGCTGCAGCACCGATCGTCACTACCTGCAACACCCATCGTCACTATCATCATTTCCAAATAGCACCTCTTTTTGCCATGTGACAACGCAATGAAAGTGCCATTCGTTCATGGGGAGTGCGCTTCGTGAAAGTATCACTAAAGTTGCCGTGTGACAGGGGTATAAATCCCCCCACGCACGCGCACAAACACATTCAAACACGGAAAATGGTACGGTTTCAAAAATATCTTTGCCGTGTACGATCATACACAGTAAACCATTTTTGAAAAGTCACTAAATTGCGTTTGAAAACTATCAAAATGTAGCAGTTACAACTCAAACATGATGCCACTTCATTTTCAGAAATTATAACTTTTTATCGTCACGTGTATACAAGTACGCTGGACGAAGTTCCTACGGTAAACTCAGATTTCTAGATTTCCTGCAGCGCATACAGACCCCCCCACCCCGGCGGCGCAACATGTAGGCTCTCAGCCCTGATTTCTCTTCACTGCTGCCGAAAAAAAAAAATCGACTACACGTCTTTCCGGGTGGACGGTCGCTTTTAGATAATGGGACTCTGTCAGCTAGGGGGATAGGGGAAATGAACAATAACGCCCCTGCACACTGCTTTGTTTTCTTTCTCCACATGGACTCAACAAACGCACTCGCGCAAGGCCTCGCGTATTTGTGTGTGTGTAGCTATTTTCGTCTTGTTATATGTCCGCAGCTGTATCCATGAGCAGGCAGAGAAAAAAAAAAGCTGCTGTGTTGGTACTATCATGTCAGCAGTTCGGATACTCGAGCCAGTACTAACGGCTTACTGTATTGCATTATGCCAAGTTTTTGATTAGCGTACCCTCCTAGCGGCCGCCAGGCGGAGCACGTTTTATGTTAGTGGTCCAACAGCGATACCAGACACTCACAGAGAAAAAGACGACGTACAAGGAGGCTCCTTCTGTGTGTCTCATCTTATTCTGT
The DNA here is from genome assembly GCF_055824585.1 of Amblyomma mixtum. Classification (NCBI taxonomy): domain Eukaryota; kingdom Metazoa; phylum Arthropoda; class Arachnida; order Ixodida; family Ixodidae; genus Amblyomma; species Amblyomma mixtum. The sequence goes on from NC_143020.1 coordinate 57,628,687, forward strand.
GTCAGTGTCTGGCAGGGCTGTTGTCCACTCAATCCCTATGTATCAACTCCAAGTAGCCCAATCTGCCGTTCTTCAGAAACGCGTTTGCAGGGTTGCCTGAACGCCCTTGAATGTTTTCTGCGAAAATGCATTTATAATTGTGGGTGCAGGTGGTCTCCAGAGCAGTAACGGGCAGTGCTGGCTTCAATAGGCAGAAATGAAAGGGGTGAGTCATCTGTGGACACGCCTTCCCCGGTGCACTTTACAAGGCTACGCTGGCGAACCTGACCGCGTCTTGTCGCTCGAGTCTGTTGACTGTCAGGACCACGCATGTAACTGCGAGCGCATAAAGGCTACTGGCAGTGTACGTTCCCCCCACCCCCCGCAGTTGTTGACGGAGCAAGCGTCGTTCCTGGAAAGAAACGCGGAACGCACCGCTTCACCACGACGGTGAGAGCAAGGGTTGGGTGCCGCGCTAAAGATTTTTATTACAAACCCCACTGCGCCCAGGGCGGGTGCGCCCTGACAAGTTGTACCCACTCCCCGCAGCAGAGGCACACAGGTCTGTCTCCTCTTTCTAGCCTGGCCTTGGCTGCAGAAGAACCTTGGATTGGAACGGCCGCATGTCAATCGCCTTCGCAAAACATCAGCTTCGCAGAACTGTGAAACCCCCTCCCTATTGTAAACAGCGTGACGTCAAAAAGTTTTGGCCCGGTTGGCAGAACTGACAACTTTTGGTTCTGAGCCGGTGTTGTTGGTCCCGAGGGCTCCTTCGCTGCCTTTTTACCCCGATTCGAGACGCCTCGCCGGCCCTCACAGGATAGAAGAGGGGAAACGCTTGCGCTGAATGACTTAGGCCGGGTGGCAGGAGCGCGCTCCGGGCGCCAGTGTATCCGGCCGGTGCCTCATAATAGACCTCTCCCTGATGTTAACAGTGTGACGTCAAAAAGGTGTGCCCCGATGGGCAAAATCGTCGAATTTCGGTTCTGAACCGGTTTTTCAGGTGCCGAGCACTCCCCCACCAGCTTTGTTCCCTGATTCGAAACGCCTGGCAGCCTTCTTCTCCCAGTGTGAGCCTTCTCGGTACGGCGCATGTTTTGCCCTTCGGGCCAGAAGCACGTGCGTTGATGACGTGTGTCTTGAAGGAAGCCAGTTTTCTTTGCACGTGTTGGCCTGCCTGCAAATCTGTATGCGCAGTCGCGTTTTTTTTCTTTTTCAGGTGAGAAAAATGTAGAGCCTAAGATGTGTGTCCCAGAAAATAGTGAAAACAATTTTTTTTCTGTCAACTTGAAGGAGCGAAAATTGCTAATTGATCACGTGCACTCAGTGGAGCAGATTGTCAATGAAAACTACCTCCATGGGGAAGTGACAGAAAGTGTGTGTCCTGAGTGAATCAACTTGAAATTCGAGGCCAATACAATGGGGTTTTGTTACGTTTTGCGCTAATAATAATAAACACAATCTTTATGCGAACATAAAGTGCCTCTAAACAGATATGCGAAGCTGAAGAGATTACCGCGCATGCGGGAACACTTTATTTGCAGAGCCATCGCTATATGTGCTCATTCATGTGCAAGCAAACATTTTGACTTAGAAGTTACATTCAGCCAGAGCAATGCCTACTCCCGTAATATCTTAGAATGTCATGAAATATTGAGGAAAATAGATGTGTGTGTAAATGATGGCAGATTTTTTTCACGTTTCATGACCATGCACACAAAAGCAACCGCTGTGGCAAATGCTATTTCAAGGCCGGAATGCGAAGACAATGCAAGCATGCTGCTGCTGTATGCTTTTTTGTAAACAAGCATGAGGAACCGTCCTGAGCAAGAGGCTGAAGCGTTCGTCAGATCTGGTAAAATGTAGAGTTCCGGACCCTTCCAATTAGGGTTTTTTCATAACCACGCTAATGAAAATCTGGTCGTAAATGTTTATCAGGTAGACGAGCACCATTTTGAAAATATTTATGGTCTTTCTTCTAATTTGTAAATACGGATCGACACTAACGTCATATTATGTTCCCCGCTTTGTAAACCAGGTCAAAAAACAATTCGCGATGTAAAACCTGCTTCCCACATAACCTTGCTGAATTATCCTGAAGTCCTTGATGGTTTTGCTGAGAGAGCTTCGAAATCTGCTGAAAAATAGCTCTTAGACAAAATGTTTTCACCAATGTCATCCACAGACCACCCAGCCAAAGGACTTCATACCGGTTTCCAATAAATTTCACCAGAAGCTCTCGGCCCCTCGTGTTCACGGAACTATCCTGAGTAGTAGTAGTAAGTGGCTTTTATTGTAAATGAAAAAGAAGGTAAAAAGATTCTTGCCAGCGCCGGCATCTGCTATCATGTCTAGAAGCACCTGAGCTGGGGCTGGGGGATGGAAATGGAAAGCGAGATGACAGTGAAGGGGAAAACAAAGGGTAGAGAGAGAGGGAAAACCTTCCCTCCTGCTTGTATTTCCATTACGCGAGGCGATACAGCCAGTGGGAAGGACCGCGAAAGTTGCCGGCGACCTGACACGTGAGGCGCGCACTTCGGGAGAGGGCGACCGCACTCTCTCTCTCTCTCACACACACATACACTACGCTCGCCCGCTCCGCAAGCTCCCCTCTCACTCGCATACACCAAGCTGCCCCGCACGCCCGCAGCACAATTTTCTCCATTCTTGACCGGAGCGGAATTCCAGCCATGACTAACAATGAGGGACACCACCGCTTTTGAGCACCCGCGAGCAGATTGGCACTTGCACTGGCACGTGGCAAGTGCCAGCGGTGCGAGCAGCAAGCCCACCATAGCAGACTTCCATATTCATGCAACTCACCTACTCCTATCTAGACACTACACGCGCAATCGTGCAGCGCCATGCGCAGCAAATGTCGCTGTACTATTGTGGAGCAGCTCTTCCGGAAACCGCCATTTACAAGAGCTAGTTTTGAATCATAATACCCTGTAGCCGAGACTGACAACTGATTGCATTTCTAACGATTTCGGTATCCGTGGTTTGCACACCGCTGAGGGAAAGTACTGGTATTTCATGCAGTGCAAAAAATGGCAAGAGATGCTGGCATTGTTTTTGCTGCATTGCGCGCATGCATATCACCAGCTCAAGAATGTTATCCGTGCATTCTTTTTTTCTTGCAGTGTGTGATTGACATATAATTTTGGGGGCATGCTTTGCCACTACAATGCTAGTGAAATCGCACTGTCCACACATGCACTTCGCCACTGGTAGAGGCAGAAGCAGAAGGCTTCATTCACTTCCATTAATGTGCATTTTCAAAAGACAAACGCATGTTCCTTATAAAAACAGGACCATTTTATTGCAACATCTGCTAAGCACGTTCAGATGTCTTGCACAACTCCCCCACACATCATGGTGGCAGCCTGCAAGCAAACAAGACCATACCAATGTCATATGTGAGTCTATTTTCAGGAAGTGACAGGAAATGTCAGTGCTCAAAAGTGGGTATTAGCTTGTTCTTTACTGCTCAACCATTGCAGTTACTTTCCATTGACTTAGTGTTTCAGTAACACACAAAGACATATGCTTACCTCCCGTCATACAAAAATGTGAGGGCAGTAACGGAAAAGGAAAGAAAATATGTGCATAAACATAGCAAGTGGACTGAAAAGTCCTTACATACATCTAAGTAATTTGCTGCCACTGTAACAATGAGAGCAGATATGTTAGGATAAAAGCCTGCTGAGCACGATAGAAACATATTCTGCTTATGCCATACAGGGTGATACAAAGCTGCTGGAACAATGATACACTGCTTGTTTTGATGTCACCAGCAGTTCACGAAGAAAAAGCTTACCAGCAGAAGGCTGTATCCATTACACACAAGCAGAAAAATGTGAGCTGTGAGGTTGAATATCCCTTGAAAGTGTATATTGATACTGTGCTTCCAAGGAAAGTGAACGCCACAAGCGGGCTAGTAGCAAAAGAAAAGACGCAGCTATAGAACAGAAGAAAGGAGCAGGCATAAGAAGTACAGCATGTCCAACTAAGCTATACTTGGGAAAAAGAAACAACTCAACAGTGACCTTGCAACGGACATATAAAAGCCCCACATTTTTGAAAATATAAAGCGGAAAGAAATGAAAACACACTGTTTCATGTTTCATATAGCAGGGATCTCAACGGTTACATTTGAAAATCAATTACAAGCATATTTAGAGTGCATTCATCCACAAATGTGCTTCAGCGCCTTTTCAGCTAAGGAAAACACCCAACTCAACGAGGGCTGTGTAGCTTTCAAGCATTTGTATGAAACAAGTGATAAGTTTATAGCAAAAATACCCTCTATAATGATTTTACCTCACATATACTCACCTACGAGGCCATAACAGGAGGGCGGAAAGAAAAACTATATTGTTGCAAAAGAGCAAACGACTAGGCGCCTTACGAAATGTCACAGTGCCGTGACACTGGTAATCTTGCACACGCGTTCATGAAAAACCGCACTCGATAACACACACTACGAGGTAGCTCACGCACGCGACACAGGTACGGTTGGGACTTCAATGCACATACTAATAACAAAATTGCGGTCCGAATGGCTCACCTGCGTTTGGCCCTGACATCAGCCATGCGGGTACGAAGCTTTGTGATCGTCGACCTTTTGCGTTGAAGGTATCGCCGCCGATTCCCCATTTGACACTTTTACACACAAAAAAACTGGCAAGATAACGTGATAAAAAACGGCGCTGCACATAAATACAAAAGCACAGTAAAAAAAAACACCAACAAGCAAAACAGCACGATACACCGATGACAGCCTGCGGAGCAGCCGAAGAAGCGACCGAAAGGCAGGACAGGCTTCAGCGTAGTCAGTCGTCCGTACCGGTACATGCCGGTACAGAATACCGGGGCGAGAGTTGCGGGCGTCACACACACAGGGGAGGCGCTGCGCACACGTTTCAGTAAACCCCAATAGTTACTGTCTCGTACGTCTTGCTTCAAAATGTTTAACAGCGCCACTGTCGTTGACCGGCGGAACTCCATTGTTGAGTCAAATCGCCCGCGAGATTCAAATGCAGCAGCCCCGTCGACCAACAAACGGGGCGAGTGCGAACTAACATGAGTCGTTTATCATACCCAAATTTACATCACTGGTAGTTTAAGACCAGGGACTTCAGTTCCTGTCAAAAAAGCCTGGAATATAACAGTGATCTTTCGCGCTGGATGTATTTTGCGGAGGTTACGGCGCACCAAAAAATAGCGCAATTGAATGGCGCAGTAATACCGTTCTGTTTGTCATAGCGAAATTCGGACTTGAGCAGGTCCTTGAATATTTCCTAAATATTTCGCGTGCAAAATTTGTTCCCTATACGACGTTTACTTCCTTCTAAAACTCAGATCAAGAAAGCGCAGTTTCTAGGTTATGACCAACTTTGAACAATGAAAACTAAAAAATTATGACGTAGCTCAATGAAATTTTCAAGAATTAACAACATGGGTACTATCTACAATCCTGCTAAATATGTTTGTGATTTATGAACTGGACTAGGAGTTATTAATGCGCCATTCTTTTAAATTTCACACTTTTTTATGGCACCAGTTCTAAATAACCACCCAATATAACTCAATAAATTGCCTGTAAGGTCCTCGAGTCACACTTAATCTAAAAGCTGCAGAAGCAGTTTTCTTTTCGGAGCAGTAGTTTTCGTCAACAGCAAATCCAACGCAGCCAAGTCGAGCAAAAATATCGTTTTATGCCCCTCGCTCTTTTGCTCACTGCTATCATACTAACGTGAATAGCTTTTAGCGACACATACCATCGCAAAGAAGATACAATTATCTTTACAATGCGCTCAATATCATTTTTCTAGCGCAAACGGATGAGCCACACCGCTCACACAAACATGACAAAAAACGGCTGCTGACCGCCGCTAGCGTGGTACCGCCGCCTTAAAGATGCGCTGAAGAGGAATCTGAACTGGTATTTTTGCCACTGGAACTCGATCTAAACATTCATAGCATTATTAGAAACTTCGAATTATTGCCCTGCGGGGCCCATTTCACTAATTTAAATGGTATTAACTTCCGGCTCCCGCCTTTATTTTTTAAATTCCCCGCAGGCGATGGGAGGAGTCGACCAACACATGGAGTGCCTTTCAGGCAGTCGCGTAGAGGCTTTCCTTTCGCTTTGGGACGTGAAACCCTCATAAACCAAGCCTTCTGTTACCATAATAGATAGAACTGAGGAACGCAGCGGTTCTCCTGCGCGCTGTTACCCGTTAACGTGACATCAGAAGGTAGTCCACCAGGCAGGGTACGGACTGGAAACCGGCACTTCTAAGCAGATTTATGCGCTGGCGTGTCGTCTGTTGTTACCTTTTACGTGCGCTATCATCAATGATAATTTTATGCGTCAGAATGTAGATTTATTGATTTAACTCAGTGGAGTAGTAACTGGACAGGCGAGCTACAGACTGAAGGTTGTCCTGACGAAGCGCGTGTTTTCGATCACCAGTTCGTGTTCGGCATTCCTGCGCTGATCTTGCTCTTGTTCCAGTTAAACACATTTCATGCACAGGGTTGTAAGTACTACCGCTACCAATCTCAGTTGCTCTTTCCGCACGCATGTCAGAGGGATCGTGGGGGTAAAGGGAGTACCGTAGTATCTCTCTGCTGTTGGTATCTACCTTAATCATAGGAAAATATGAGCTATTTTATTACATTCTTTCACACTTAGCCAAACGGCTACGCAACGCTGTCACACATGCGAGAGCTCCCAAATAAAATAAACGCGACTTTGGACCTCAGAATTCGTGAATGCTGGCTTCGCTGCTAATATCTATTCAAGCTGTGATAAATTAAGCGAAAATACATGTTTATGCACCAGGTTGCATAAACCATGACAAAATTTGTTTTCTGTTGGCGCTGCGACTCAGTTGAGCTGACAGCGGTACTTTGTTGATAAACTGGCGCACCACGGAGGCGACAAGGAAGCCCTGTTTGTGCTTATGGCCGACAGGAACGATTAGGAGTGCATGGGAATTGGAACTGTATGCTAGCCGCACACCTAATGCTTGATAGTCAACAAAAAGTTTTCTCTGCGCTGGAGCACCAAAACTGTAGCGATATAAGCAATTAGCGCGTTTCAAGCGTCGGCACAATTAACGTGAATGTCAAATTAAATGTCATTACAATTCATCAATGTTCTCCCTTTGACAACGTAAATACTTCATGCAACACAGCCACGCTGTGGAAGTATGCTCGACAATGTTTTTTTAGCGACCGAAGCGCGGCTCTATGCGGGCGCGGCCGCGGAGCTGCCGCAGCCCCGCAGTCCCCAAAGAAACGCCCGCACCATGGAGGAAGGAAAAAGAGAGGAGAGGCCCTTTCCACACAACACCATGGGAGAAAAATGTGGAGGAAATCACGTGGTTTTTTTCGCGATCGGGATGCCACCTAGTCCGGGCAGCTTAGCAACGGCGTCGTAGTTGCTCATTGCAAGCCGGGCGGTAGCAGACGACCGCGGCGTAGCAGTTGCGGTGCGGCGTACTTTTCTCAACTGCTCGAGTTTGTTTTTGATCGTGCTCACAAGCTTACGTTGGCGCCGTTCACTCATATCTCAGGCGGAATTCGCTGCAAAACTCTCGTTGTTGCGTGCATTGATTTCAATTCGTGCTCGACCACGATCGCACGGGCATTTCGTCAACTGCGTCACTGCTCAGAGCCGTCGGGAGACCGCCGCTGCTTACTGAGGAGCACTCGCGCTGTTCGTTTACCAGTGATTCAATACGCCGTGCGCTAGAGAGGTCGTCGGCGTATTGCGCGGATGTTTCGCGTCCTGTGCGTGCAGTGTGCGTTTGCCATTCGCGCTCCCGTTTCCATCGGCAGTGAAACCTCGTTGCTATTAGGCGTGCTCTTGCAACGCTCTAGTGATCGTCACTGGTGTTAGTGTAACTATTTTCGTTTTTCGCGATTGCGCTTGTGTGAGCAGCGGGGGCCATGACATCGGTGGAGGGCGATATTTTAAAGGAAGCCGCTGCGCTCGCTTTGCATGCTTGCACGACCCTGTTATACGCCGCCGGTAAAAATGAAAAGAAAGAGACCCTGCGCTTAAACAATACCTTAGAGATTTTTTTTCTTTAATAAAGGCGAAGGGTTAGTTTTGTTCACTGCAATATCTACATAAAGATACGAATGCACACAGGATGCCGAGAACTTCATTTGTAAAAAACATTTATTTTCTCACAAAAAACAACTCGCACGAAAAAACGTGGCTGTTTACAATATCTTCACATCATATACAACAACACAGAAGCTTCTGCTCTATAACAAAGTCATCAACTGCAAACAAATGACATTTGTCAAAACTTCAACCCCATACGCAAACCTGCGCTCGGCTGCAGGTCCTTTTAAAAAAAAGCACTTTTTATTTTCGCGATACCTTCATTTGAGGAGAATGCAAAGGATTAAAAAGTAAACTGACGTAAAAAGGTCTGTTAATAATGGGGTGAACTGTGCCTAGAATTAAAAGGAGTGCCATACGCCGTGCGACGGTGAAGAATAAATGGGCACTCTTATTTTCGTTTCCACATTTCGTTTCCACATTTATTTTCGTTTCCATTATTTTCGTTTCCAATAAATAAATAAAACATGTGCCCCCCTCGAACAAAATTTCTGGCTACACCGCTGCTCGTGTGGAATTCGCGCGGCTAGGGGCCCGCGTTTCTCGCGTGTGCTTAGTTGTCCTTCGCCCACCGCAGTAATTGAAAGCGACGGTCACTTCCCGTGCTTACAAGAGTTGAGGAACAGGGAGGAGATTTTCGATACCGGACGAATGCCCTTCCCGGGCATCGGTGGCCGTCGTGTGGTTTCGCGCGACGAGGGGCCCACGTTTCTCGCGTGTCCTTCACCTCACCCGGCGAAGGCTAATTTCGAGCGCTTGTATTCTTGTATTGCTTGTATTCAAATCCCCTGTGTGGCATCAGCTTGTGTATTCGAATGGCATATGCCACAAAATCTAAATTAACTACAATCCTGGAAGGAGTTCAGACCTGAGGCACTTGTTTTATTCTCTCAGACTATTTTTGAAGCTCCAGTGTAACAGCACTAAAAGTGAATCTGCAAATTTCTGCATGTCGTGCAGAAACTGCAGATTTTTTTAAACTGTTTATTGTCACATAACCAACTAATCTGTTCTGAGTCATGGTTCTTTCTGCACTAGTCGCACAAGCAGTGTTGTGCCTCAGTTAGCTCATGCCGCTGCATTTCAAGATTCATTTTTGTTTTTGCCACAAAATTCTGGAATGGCCTTCCAACTCACAGGGCTTACTAACCTCTTGTCCTTTGAGCTAGTCACTGCAGAAATCCAAGCAGTAAATGATGATGTTCATCCACTGAATTAGGTAAATACCCCAAAGTGAAGATTTGTGATAAGGGAGTAATTACTCATTAGCATCCACTGAAGTGAAGCCATAAGGCTACAAAGAAAACATACAAAGTTTTCCATTGTAGCGGTATGGCTGTACTTGGATGCTAATGGTTAATTACTTATTAGTATAAATTAGTACTGTTCAGGTATAATAAATGTTAAAATAAGTTATTCTAATAAAGTGCTTAGCCACTTGCTCAGCTCAGGAAACCAATACAATGCTATCTTATGTGTAAGAACTATCCTCACAATCTATTTCAAGTAATATTGGCGCATATTTACACAACAGTTTTGTCGGACGGTATACAGTTGCATTTAGGCTAACTTGCACACTGCACAAGCTAGGTCTAGCCAGCTAAACTCGTGCACTGAAAAGCTAAGCATGCATTACTGTGCCTATCTGTGTCAGTCTTTCCTTGGCGCTTCTCTCTTATCGTATCTTCAGCTAAGCAAGACATCGACTTCATAACATGGCTCAGTGAGAATGCTGCAAATGTATACATATGCATGTGACTTTTATATATTCAGGATAGTTTTTACAGGACTGCTGGTTCATCTTAAACACAAAAGCCGTCGACTTCAAGTCGCAGTATAGAGATGCAAGAAACGACAAAAGCCATCACTGCTTTTCTGTTTTTCTTCGGCATTCTTCGGCCTAACTTCATATTGCTATTTTCCAAATTTCGGTTGCCTGTCAATGCCTCAGTTAATTTCTTTTTTTGAAAGCAGGCTGGCAGTGATATAGGTATATTTTGCTGAACATGTTGATAGTCAGCAACTAATAGCACTCTAAAATTCAACATATGTTAAGTGGTATGAACATCACTTAACAGTTAGCAATGTTCACTTTTGCTTGCTACCTTGGAAAGTGGTCATCGTTCCATTCAGCCATTGTACATTTTACTGATCAGTGAAAATAACTTTAGACATTGCTTTAAGGCTGTATCAGAGAACATATGCATATATACCTGTCAAATACTTAAACGGCTTATTTGTAATTTCATTTTATAGCACGACATATCTCCCTTACTGCAAAATCCAATTTTACAAATTCTACTTGAGGTGTTAGTGTTTGCTCGAGATAACCAGATAATATGACCATCGTACCTTGTTCCCCTGACTACACAAGTATTCTTTCTCAGCCTAAGCCGGGAGCCGTGGCCATGTAATGTAAACCCTCCAAATTGGTTCTTGCATTTACTGAACCTGTAATTCAGTTTACTGGCTCCGACATCTCATTATATTTATATTGATGAGAATGGCATGCACACACTTCTATGCAATACGAAGGCACCAACTTTGCTTTGCATTCACAGCGACATTTGAGAATGCTTTGGAGTTGCACAGAGTATATGCCAGCTTGTTTTGTACATGGCAACAATGACATGGCCTTCAGCAGAACTTCCCACAGTTGTTTTCAACACTGCATTCTGGCTTGTGCAACTGCAATATGAGCTCAGGAAGGAATGCTAAACCACAACTTGATGGCCCGCTGCCACTGTGCAGAACAAAGCAATGCCCTTTTAGCCCAGTGATGCACGTCTAAGCCCCTTTGCAGCCACAGAGTGCTATTTCTATGTTGGCTTTAATAATGGCGTGAAAAACATGACAAAAATAAATCATTATTGTTGCATTTTCACTGTTCTGTGAAATGCATAACTGCTTTAATTACAACTGATTTTACCTGTTCAAATTAGCTGGAAACATAACTTCTCATGCCCATTAGCATTTGTGTTTGACAGCAGTGCTGTGCTAAGTTGTGAATGTTAAACGCATGCACAATTAACACACACCCCCACACGCACGCACGCACGCACGCACCTTATATATTGAATAGGTAAGCATGTCTTTTGCAGTAACAGTATAGGGAGCCAAGGAGAAGGCCGTTGACATATTACAGTGACTGTGCAAATTGCTTGGGAAAGGCTGCAAGTGCAATTATTTTTTTTCTCTGTCAGCAATGCAAAAACACTCAAGTGTGCTGTTTTGAATAACTGACTAAAAATTTTAAGTATCCAATCGTAACTATTTTAAAAAGTGGGATTATGCCGATAGTAAGTACGGACGGTTGTTAGCAGCCTGTACTGCAGTGCGGCCCGATCGAGCATTCGCACTAAGAATCGCGTCGTCGCAGCGAAATCGTCAGGGCAGCGTAACTTTCAGAGCAGGCAGCATTCTGTTATTTTGGGGCCGGAAATCACGGTCCGTTGTGAGAACGTATCGTCGAACGGGGACGCGATGTGACGCGTTTTTCAATCTCTTGGGTAGAAATGATCCAAACACGTATCGTTTCCGACAGCATCGCTTCAGATGAGCAGACTCGCCTTCGATCTTGCAAAGTTTTGTCGCGAATTGTATCGCGGCCGTCAGGGTCGTCTGAACCGAGATTCGTGCCGTTCCAGCCCGAATAACAGCCGACCACGAGTCTACCTTCGACGAAAATCCCGCAGCAAAAGAAACGTTGACGCAACGGATATTGTCTTGAATACGCCGCATTTAATATGGGTAATTTCTACCGCAAGATATCTGCGTGTTTCGCTACAAACACATGCCTGTACCGCTGCAGGCGATTAGGCGGCCGGCACTGCCGGGAGCCCCAATCGGAACGTTCGAACCATCCGTCTCGTCCGCCAGCAGCAATAGTGATCGTACAACACCATTCCGTCCCACGCCCGAGCGGAGGCTGAAAAAGAGCGGTTCGCTCGCTGGCGGATCCGCCCGAAAAACGATCGTACAACGGCCTTTAGACGACCTCGTCCAGCCACCGAGCTTATTCTTCCACCGTGTCTGGGACAGACCGCCCTCTCCATTGTGGCGCGGCTGGCTAGTGCAGGGTAATGAGAATCAGCCGAGGCCATTGGCTGAAAGGGGATCCTTTTGGGCGAAAATTCGCTGCGTTCTTAAATTGCATCCCTCTATAGTACTTCCACTTCACGTCCCGTGAGTGCAGAGCTTACGAATCAATAAGCGCTTTCGAAGACTGAACATTCGGCACACAACAGCGAGCTATGTGATCAAACGAATCACATCTACAGCAAATCGGCATAGGTCGGCACACGCACTCATGAGTGCACTCATCCACTCACTCACACTCACGTCTGTGAGTGGTCGTGAGTGTGAGTGGATGCGAGTGTGGTAGTCATGAGTGCGAGTGTGAGTGCAGATGAGTGTGAATGAGTGGATGTGAGCGCGAGTAGAGGTGAGTGGACATGATTTATGAGTGGATGTGAGGATACCCGCTCAGCTATTTTCATGTTGTTGACAGCTGAGGGAAGCAAATATTCACTACTGAGGACGCTCTAGGCAGCATAAGGCATCTGCCGATGTGTTTGGACAACCGAAGCAGAGGATTCCGCTGGCACGGGAACGACAATCTTTCGTTGCTTTGGCAGTTCACCGTTGGCACCGGCGCAGGCCCTTCGCGAACGCAATGACCCGCTACGAGTTTTGTGAGATCCTTTATCGAATTTCGCATTGCCAGCCCTGAAAAAATAGATGTCTCTTGCCGCGCTCCCCGCACGGCTCGATGGCACGCAGTGGACTCTTACTTATGTGCCCAGGTATGCGCATTGCAGAGCTCTGCTCTGGTTGCAATTTGTTGATTGGGCCGGACCCGCGCGAAAACCTGACCTACTCGGGCCAGCTCTTGAACTGCACAAGCTCGGAAACGACGCGAAAGCCCAGTGCGTTTTTCGGTAACGCAAGAGGGTTCTTGTTTCTGCCATGTACTTGAAGGAGCGCAGCGTTGCGAATTAAGCATGTGGTTTTTATTTTTTGTGTGCACAGCATCAGGCATGGTGATACCTTTGACGCCCAAAAGAGATAAGCAAAATGGTAATATTTTATGTTTTAATTTGCGCCAGAACTGGTTCTTTCGTGCCGATGGTGGTAGTGATGTTCTTGGTGCTGTGCATTGTCTACCGCGTCCGGGTTCACGATACAGGAATGTCCATTGAGTTTTTGGTTGTTCTGCCCTCTGGACAACTGCAGAGAAGCGGGTGAGTCACACACGCTGCCCAGTGGGATAAGGGGAGCCGGACAGGGGAGGATTCCGAGAATACTGGAAAGGTCAAATCCCCTGCGGGAACGTACACGTCAGGCCGCATCACACTGTGCACGTTCTTGCGGCAAGGCGGATCAGCGTCGCGTGGCTTTTGTCCCATGTCTATGGCGGCGCGCGTTGACAGCTTGAGGTGCGGTCAACTGGACATTGCCAGGCTAGCTGCAGGCATGCAGACAGTTTGTAAGTGACGGTACTGAAAAGACGGGCCTTGAGATGACTCTCCTCGAACCTGGGTTTACCAGAGATTGAAACAACCTGCACCGTGGTAAAGCGAGAACGCTCGCGAAGCTCGTGGTGGAAGGGAGAATCCTCCGAATTCTTGATGGCGGAAAGTGCACATATTTATACAGTATGTATCGAGATGAGTTATTTTCTTTCCAAAATAAATTATTGGCTGTTGTCCTTTCCCAATTGTTGATGATTTCCATTCCCCAATGATTCATTGGGTGGATATTTGAGCAGTTACCTGATTGGTTACTGCCCCCAACGAGGCAGGAACATAGGGTTTAAAACCAACTGTTTAGGGCGGGACCGATGGCTGGTTTCGTCACGTAAAACTACAAATCAGTCAAATGTCAATAAGTTTTCTCCTTGCTTGTATCTTTCTTTATTTTATTAATTGTTATTAAAATTATACCCTCACCACAAATGCGGGAGCATCCTTCAATAATCGTCATCGACGCAATTTCCCTCTACAAGATGGAGAGGGAAACCCCACTGTGATGAAACGTTGCGGCGATTTTCGGCAGTGGATATGAGGTGGCAACCAAATTGGCCGCACCCTCTTTGATTGGTTGGACGTACAGTTTGAACTTATTTTTATGTACGCGGGAAAGGGATATAAAAGAATGTCTCCGAGTAGTGTCACCGTTTCGCTCGAGAAAAAAAAAAAACTACGAAATAAAGGGCGGCAGTTTTGATTTCGGCTAAAATTATTGTGCTAGCGAGTGCTCCTGTAAACTGCCAATACCGAGATGGCAGCGAAGAAAAAACGTCCCACTGACGCCACAGCCAAAAATGTGACCAGAGGAGAACAGAAAACTCAGGGCTGAAGGGGGGAGAGGGGCAGGAGCTTTTCATAAACAGATCGAAGGGTGCCGGCATGTTCGGCACTGGACTATTCTTGTAGAACAGTAAAGCGTTGAAAATTAAGTACCCCACGCTCCCCCCGGAGTCCAAAAAAAGAAAACTTTTTTTTTTGTCGTCATGAAAAGCTCCCGTCAGCGTCATGCAATGCCTCCTTAGGGGCCTAGGTGAAAGAAGATTGGGGCGGGGAGCACTGCCGTTGAAATGGGCTCATTCTCATGGAGAACAATGCGCATGCCTATGGACACCGTTCAAAAACTTGTCTAAGCATCTTAGCAGACGCTGAACAGGCACTCATCGTCTCAGCAGCGACCGCGGGAGCAGACGTGCGTAGCGTTCGGTGCATGGAATATCCGTGATGAGGGACCACTGTCTTCGAGCATCGAAACTGTGAAAACTGGCCAAATAGCCCGACAGAACCCGGGTGGCTCACCACCACATCCTTGCGACCCAGGCAATGCTAGGGGATCGAGCTACGAGGGCAGTCGGCCGCGGCAGTAAATCTCTCATCCCCTCCGTTGTCAGCAAGCAAGGAAAGAGTGGGTGAATGTGAATGTGAGTGAGTGAACATCAGGGGGGCTGAATGGTTGTGAGCGCGAGTGAGTCATTGTGAGTGCGAGTGGTAATGAGTGCGACTGGTAATGAGTGTTGCATGCAACAACAACAACAAAGTGGAGCAGGTTGACCTCTTAGAGACCTCGGCGTTGCCCCCTTCGGTTTTGCTGGAGGTGTGTGAATCCTTGGGGAAAAAAATGAAAAAGTGTTCAGAAGAGCCCGCACGCCCAGTGGAAGAGGATAGGAGGAAGATCGAAGTGGTCCCCTACTTTCACAACCCGTCACATGGGCCGAAAAATTGGCTAAAAAATTTGGTGTCACTGATGCTTTCTGTCCCGCGAAAGCTATCCGGTTTTTGCGCCCAAATTTCTGGTGGCCAGCAGCAGACTGCCGCTTGCATCAGAAAGCATCAGACGAAGTTACTCCATTCCGTTGCCCTGCGGCGAAATATGTATCGGGCGAACTGGAGCTTGCCTAAATGAGCGTTTAAGGCAGCACTGATCAACTTTGGGCTCGGGCACGGCAAGCAATTTATTCTTGCATGTCAAGGAGTGCTACTGTTCCACTCGGTTCCACCCAGTCAGTATTATCGATCGGGGGAATTCAAGACGTGAGCGTGAGCTGCTGGAAGCATTTTTAATCAGGAAAAACAAGCAGATATGCGTAAGCTACCCTTCAATCATAACCACTGAAAAGGAGGTTTATTTTTTATCTTCATAAAGCTTTCCCTCACATTGTCCAATGTGTGCGCTTGCTTTGCAGGGAGTATGCAGAAATGTGGCTCAATTTCTAACAAAGAGTGTTCAGTTTAAGTTAAGGACAGCGCAGCGGGCTATGGAAAGAAAAATGATAGGTGTAGCGTTAAGAGATCGGAAGAGGGCGGAGTGGGTGAGAGAAGAAACGCGCGTTAATGATATCCTAGTTGGAATCAAGAGGAAGAAGGGGGCTTGGGCAGGGCATGTAATCCGAAGGCATTAACGGTAACGGAGTGGATTCCAAGAGAAGGCAAGCGTAGCAGGGGGCGGCAGAAAGTTAGGTGGGCGGATGAGATTAGGAAATTTGCGGGCATACGGTGGCCGCAACTGGCGAAGGACAGGGTTCATTGGAGATACATGCGTGAGGCCTTTGCCCTGCAGTGGGCGCAGTCAGGCTGATGATGATGATGATGAAGTCCAGCGGTGTTGTTTGTGTGCCTCCTCTTTCTCGTCTTGCGTCTGTTTCGCTGGTTCCATGTTTGCGTATGCAAATCAGTCGTCCTTGTAGTTGTAAGCGACAAACCCCGGGTATATTCTAGCGCATTTTGCGAAACCGACACACCACTGTACACATCTACCACATTCAAACCTGTGGGAACGTGACCTCTCGGCCAGTGCAGGCGAAGTACGAGTTCATTCAGCCGCTCCCGTCTTGAGGGCAGTCTTTTTTGTTATCCAGCTGATAGGATGTACAGCACCGAAGGAAAAGGCCTCAAAACAAGTTTGCATTGACCGCGGAAGTTGCGTTACCTTTTTCTGTCTACACCTGCCTTGTGATGGCATATTTAACCTGGAGGAGTGATGACGTCATTATGAAGGGCCATATTTGTGCCAGGGCTTGTCTGACGAGGGCGAGTTTTTGCTGAACAAGCCAACTAATGGTGTCCGGTCAAAAAAGAAAGCGCAGAAGCCATACGCTGCTGGTTGTTGCTAATAGCTGAGCCTCTATATTTCCGTGTTCGGGAGGAAGGCAGACAGGCACAGGAGGGCGGACGCGGTGGTTGCTGCTCTCGAAACCCAACGCTCCATTTTTTAGCCTTCTGAGGCGACAAAATCGTAGAACCTCGTCCTATTGATGGTGCTCACTGTCTTATCACACAGTATCACGACCGCCCGCTGTGAACTTGCAATCTCCGCAAGCTAATGAAGAACGCGTACTGGAAGCGGTTTAACAGTTTTCAGAATAGCAAAGGAATTGCGCACAGTGATAACTAAAAAATGAGAACACCCTAGTTAAGATACCAGGGTCTTCCAGCGCTCGTCGTCTCTTAACACTCGGAATAGCCCACTTGCTATCAGTTCTACGTGATTCACTGCGCAGATTAGTCGGACTTGGTCTAGTGAGAAGGCATAGCCGATCCCATCACTGGGGCAGTTTTCTGTGGCACTGCAGCCAAAGCTGGGAAAGAGTCCGGCCTTTGTCCCCTCTGCCTGTCAATGCGCCACGTAGCGCTCAGAAAACGGTGGTCGTTTCCGCTGGCTCCCGGCAACGAAGCTTCTGTTTCCGACAGATAGGTCACCGCCACATTTTCCTCACTTGTCTAATCGTACAATTGCAAGGATTTGGTGAGGTACTTCTCTAAGCGGTAGGGAAGGGTTATAATCTCTTCTATAAACGTGTTGGCCTTGTCAACATCTTCACGACTATATTCTGCCGTGGAATGACATTTGCACTTCGATGCTCTAACTCTGACTGCAGTACCCTGCTTAGCCTTAAGACGTATTTGTATGCGGCGAGCTGTACGACGAACTCGCGCTCTTCTCTAATGCGCACACACATAAGAAAGAGCGAACTGAAAAAATAAAAAGAAAACTCTGCTCTGCTACATTATTAAATGGCGGTATTGCTAGAACACACCCCTGCAGAGGGCAACAAAGAACAAACATACCGGACAACGAACCATCGCGTTTTACCAACAAGTCTGATGCTGCAGCCGTATAACCAGCAGAGCAGTCTTAAATAATCAACGCTGAGATAAAACAACAAAACTTTCGCTACGGTAGGATGTCGTGAATCCATACGAAGCGGCAGGCATACCAAACAATTCTCTACAAAAGCATTTTTTCAACGGGCAAGACTTCTTGAACGCAATCTTTGCATACACTGCAAGATTTCAATGAAAAATAATAGGCGGACACCTCAGCTCCGCCTGAAGGGTATGACACGATAGCGTAGTGGGTTAGGCTTACCGCTCTGAGCTGTCTGACACATTTTTCGATCGTTTAAATTAATTGCTCAATTGCAGACCAAATTTCTTCCTCTAATTAGCATCAAGCTTCGCGTTTTAATTCTGGGCATTTTGACACCTTTGAAGCCCGTTTTCCTAATTTTTCGTTTCCTTAATTAAGCGGTTAATTATTATGATTTCATTAACTCGTCCACGCTTATCACACACGTGTCAATCATCAATCACTAGAACCACACACTGCCATGATGCATTTTTTTTTTTTTTTCACAGCGCACGATTATTTTTGACACGCATTGCCTACTACGCGGACGGCTTTTCGACCGAACGAGCTGTATACGCTGTCGCGTTAATACATCCGCAGATCTCCCCCGAGCAGGATTGCTTTTTTTTTTTTTGCTACTAACGTTCTTGCTGTCGTCAAAAACGTCTAAACTTCTCGATGCTAGTTACGGAAAAAACTTTCGGACGGAGCCTGTCGTTTTTCAAGACTGAAGAAACAGCGTTCTTGCTTCTCTTCTTAAAGGATTTGCATCTGTGCAGGTGTCGCACACATGAACCAAAACAACAAGCAAACGGTGCGGGAGAGAAGAACGGCTGAAAAGAAAGAAATATACATAAAAAAACAACTGAAGGTAAAAAAAAAGAAAGAAAACCGGAACTGGAAGGGGGAGAATAGGCGTCGTCGCCCGCCACCCACGTTTGTGATCGCGGGGAGAAAAGACGGGGACAGAAAAGAAAAAAAAAAGAGGACAAAAAGAGAAAGGACGGGAGGGAAGCAGGGACGGTGGTCTCAGTCGCAGCACAACGGCAGCAGCAGCGAGTAAAGTGTATGGAGACAGAGTGGCCGAAGCACAGAATAGATTTGAGATGTACTCGCGTGTTGTGGACATAAACGAGTAAACAAAATACAACAAAACAAATGTGAAAAGGGGGGAGGACTTCAGCGACGTGTAACTCCTTCGGCACGATAAGTGAAGACGGGCACAGTGGAATAGCCACACATATACGATTTACGAACATGCGCTAAAATGGTGCCCCTGCTGCCCGAATTGAGCGCCTCAGTTTACAGTTATGACGCCGCGAACAGTCACTCACCTCCTCGTTTCATCAAAGAACCTTCATCATTTTATTACGAGATTACTGCCGTATCTTCGCTTTTCCAGACCTACACATCGGTGCCGCAATATTGCTGTACTACGGCTCATCTCCTTCGGAGAGTGCAAGCCAGCCAAGAACACGTGCTACACTAGGCTGGCACCCTTGCAAAACGAAGACGGCACGTTGCGCTGGCAAAAGGAATGCGAAGGTGCTGCACTCCCTGAACTGATGCAGAAAGCGCAGCAAAACAGAAGAAACCTTTCATTGCGAGAAGAATGTTTTAGACCGCCCATTTAACGCTATCAGCATAAACACCGGCCGATAGTCAGCACTTGTTTGTGTCACTCTTTCGTCTCGTGTCCCGTTTATGTTGCGCTGTGAGAAAAAAAAAACATTTAGCGCTTCCAACGACACAGCAGCCGCCATTTTACTGCCTATGGAGCAGTGCGAAAAGCCGTCTGCATGTACAAAATACTATCGAGTCCAGCTCCGGCCGGCACTGCCGTTGCTACGCGCTGAACAAAATGCCAAAAAATGTGGCCAAGCGCGAACACCATCTGTTTGTCCAGTACACAAAAATCATTTGTCCGTTAGAAAACCTGGATTCTACAAGACTCAGCGCAACAAAGAACACTTTGGCAGGAACTTGTTTTAGCTCACCGTGGAGGTCTGGCCGGCAAGAAGACGTATGTGGCGCTGTGCCGAAGTCTTCTTCCAGAGTCCACGTGCGTGCGTCACTGCGGGCGGCACTAACAACCGACGGACGTCCGCGCAGAACTGCCGACAACCACTGGGCGTGAAAGCGCGTGTGGAGAGAGGCCTCCATAGACCAAATAAAGGGGAAGGAGAACGAGAAAGATCTGGTGTGCGAGGAGGAACACCCACGTGCAACGCCATCCCGGTATCAGCATGGCTCGTCTAGACGCGCATTCTCCCGCTCTCTCCTTACGGCCTGAGCAGGAGCCGAGAGGACAAAGCTTGGAGGAAGGAAAATTATTCCTTCCTCCATGGGACAAAGCATTTTTTGCTGCGCTGCCCCACCGCTGATCTCCGCGAGAGGGCGCTACGAGCCGACCCTTCCAAACCCTTCCTGCGGCAGCGCGGGAACCCATTTTGCGCATTCGGCGCGCATTTTTTCACGTGTTTGACGGTGTTGGTTTTGTCGCTGTGTTTAGCTCGTGAACGAAAGGTCTGCCATGTGCCTCATGCTTCGCGCGTCTTGCTGACAAGGTCACGTTTCTCAGCAAGTTTTTTGCATCGGACTTTTCATGAATATTCGTCTCACAAACTTGTGTAGTGAAGCTGCGCTTAAACGCGTGAACGAAAGGTTTGCCACGTGAAGTAATCTATGCGGCTGCCTCATGCTCTGCGCGCCTTGCTTACATGCTTGTGAAGACGAACAACACAAGCAGTCCGCTGTAGAAACTTTAGCGTACTCAAGAGAATGGTGAACTTCACTATCCAAAGTCGTTGTTTCTAGCTCTCCTGGAAACGATTTCGGCGTTTTTTGAAAAGGCAGTAAGTATCTCGCACGATCGAAAAAATTGGCGGAGACTTAGCTTTAGTTAAGCCCGGTAGTTTGCGAAAGCAAAACCGCAGCGCCTCCAACTGAAGTAACGCAGTGCGCCGCGTCTACAGGTCACGCGTGGCTACCGGCCGCCGCTGCGCGACGACTCAAAGCGTCTTCGGTAATTTTTTGATATTTTGTTTGATGTTGTTGCGACTGAGCGAAAGAAAACAATCTGCAGCTGGTATGACGTCACAGCGGCAGTAGCGCCACAAGGTGCGCGGCGTAACTGCAGCCGGGCTATCTGAAAGAGCGAGATGGTCGCCCATATTCACTCCGCTAAAGGTGAAACGTAACTGCGGCCGGGTCACGCGAAGGCTTCAAAGTGCGAGTAGTATTGCTTTCGCAATAAAATTCTCGAAGCCTTGCAACTAATCTTTGAACCACATCTTGAAGATTCCCCTCCTGTTTTGTCCGGAAGGTGTTGGCAGAAGTCACGCAAAACGCTCAGCACATCTGATTTCTGAGGAGTTTCTCCGATTTCTTCTCGTCAACTACGGAAGAAATTGACAAACCAAAATTACCCGACTTGCTTTCTCCACAAGCCAACTCGACAACATATTTCAGGCTATAACGGAAAAACATTCGGAACTGTAAGTCGCACGACAGTGATGTTTATGTCATTATACAAGCAGTGCCTGTTACTGTTTTGTGTTCTTTTAAAGGGGCTGCGAAACACTGCCTGGGCGAATACCGGCTATACTTCAGGTGGGTTCTTTATGTCACACAGATGCTGACTTAAAAAGAATTACAGGAATCGATGCACAGGAACGGGAGTTATTCAGTGAAGAAATTTCAAAATACAAGCAAACAAAACGCTGCCCTCAACTCGATTTTGGCGGGGCTTCCCACTCCTATTTCGCTCTCCCAATGACAGCACCTGGCGCAACCAATCAAAACAGCCAGCCAGAGCACGTCGCGGAAGTTTGTACTCCATGGTTGCCTGCTCTCTGTGAGACTGGCAGCGTTGTTTCTATGCCAGAGCGCCCCTGGTGGTGTATTTTTATTTTACTTGCTTTGCAGGGCTTTTATCTAAGACAAAGAAATTGTTTTTGTTGATCTAATATAAAACGCAGACAGGTGACAAAATGTGTCTCTATTTATTCACACAATTTGCAGGATATTTACTGTTTGTCCGGTCATCAAGCTCGCGCCAGGTGATGTCATATCCGCTGCTAAAAACCCGCCACTGTGTGGCGACCATGAAGTTGTTTTTGGGAGGACATTAAAATATTAAAAAACGGAATGTACGCGGTATTACCGACGCTAATAGCACCATTATAACTCACTGTATGCAATCAACAGGCAAAACGGTTAACTAAGATTGTGTTTCTGGGCCCCTTTAAGTATGTGAAACGATGTCGGAGTTTCAAAGATCAAAGTATCCTTCTGATCTGGCGTGTTCCGCGCAGTGAGAACAGATGGCACAGATGCATTTGAATGTTTTCAAGGGGCACGTGCAATTGTTTTCTTCGTACATTTCCAAGTGCCGACAGAGAGCCTTGAAGATGAACATAAATTTTTCATAACCCTGGTTTCTCAGTGAACTATCTTGCCTTACTTTTATTCTTGTTCAGTGTTCGGAGCAGCCGTTGAACAACATGTGCAAAGTATTCGAACCAGCGCGCACCGAAGGGTACATTTCACCGGCTCCCTTCGAGCTGAGAGGGTCGGCTCGCAGCGCCCCCGGAGAGTTGCGGTGATAGGTAGCAACTGCCCCTCAAGCGCAGGCCGTAAGAGAGAGCGAGCGAGCGCGTGGAGACCGGCCGTGGTTAGGCTGACCTTGCTCAACTCGATCCACCGCAGTCGGCAGGATACAATACCGCCCTCTCCCCCTTCCCGCACTTACCCACCCCGACTTCGCCCAAGATGGGGGCGTTGCACCCCTCTGCTGGGAGCAAAGGGTGAAGCGTCATCGTCCAGCCGGACTTGATGCCGTACTTGCAAACAGTAGCGCATTGGATTCGCGAGATACGCTGGGAGCAGTACGCTGCCGGAGATGCGATTCGCTACTGTCATATACATGCAAATGCGTTTTGTGTCTACCTCCCGAGGATTGAACATGTGAGGCCCATTGTATCCGATGAAGACGCATAAATTCGTTTCCCCGGATCGCACCTTTAAAAACCGTGTTTCAGAGTTGAGATCCCTTGTTTGAAGTATGAGCCCGTGCGTTCGTACATTACCATTTCAAAAACTTTCGCAAAATAACAAATCAATGACACAGATCCAAAATTATCCTCATCACAAGCATCGCCAGACTTGAATACGGAAACTACTATTGACAGCTTCAAACGAAAAAAAAACACCAGTTCGCAAGGTTAAGTTCCACATATATGACGAAACAGTATAAAAAATTCCAGCGGATCCATTGATAATGAAGCTGGGATTTTCAAGTAAAGTTGTTGCCGGTGGTGTTGGTCCGGTGGAGAAACGAAGAACTTTTATACAGGCTATTTACAGATGGGTACAAGATTCAGTACGGTCAAACTATCCGCGGCCGGCCTAGCCGACCGCCTTCACAGAGGCGAGGGACACCACGTCCCAACAGTCGAACTGGCGCGCCTTGCACCAGTGTGAAGGACTGTGTACGGGAGGACTAGGCATGGCCCAAAAGAACTCTCTCCATCGACTAACACCAGAGACAGTGTCTTTCTCAAAATTATCGCCCTGCTCCGTCAGCGAAGGCGGTTGTGTGGAATGCAGCGGGCGCAACACAAAGACGTGCGAAATAGCCAGAGGGCAAAAGAGGAGAGGCCGCGCGCGGAGCCCAGCGCGACCACACGCATCCCTGCGGCCCGTTTTGCAGCGCGTCCCCAACTCCCCCCCCCCCCCCCTTTGGCGCTGAGACGGGCACGTTTGTGCGTTTGTGTGTGCGCGCATGCACGCCTGCAGACGGCCTTGTTGCGAGGGACGGTCTGTGGACTCGGAGAAGGCTAGGAGTTTGGTCTTTATTAAGGGAAGTTAACCAAAAAGAAAAGAGGGCCCCAGTTCCTTGGAAAGTACAGACTGGCTCCCCGAGCAGCTGCTCTCTTCCGCTGCTAGAGGAGGAATCTCTTTGTCCGTTGACGGCCAAGTTTTCGAATGCCGTGGCCGCGTGTCCAAGCCGCGGTTCTTGGAAGAGACCACCCCGGGTTCTGATGCGAGAAGAGAGAGGACAGCCGTGACCCTCATAAATATGTCAACTTCGAGAGGAGTGCGTCTTCGGCTGAACATGAGACCCGCGTTCGCGAAGAGGCCGGCACCCTGCGGCGCAGAGGGTAGGCCGGGACGCTCGCGGCAAAGAGTTTCCCGGAGTTCGCGGGCCTACTGGCCTGCATTGTCTTGCAGCGCGACGGCCTTACTAATGGCTGGAGGTGGCGGGGGAGGCCGGCAAGTTAGCACCAAGAGGGCTCCCAGCAGAGGAGGCGAGGAGGACACCGAAGGAAAGAAAGGGAGTCCTCAGAGAGACGCGTTGGAGACAGAAGGGACAAAGGAGAGAACGGGCAGAGACGGGCGAAGTGTGGACGGAAGCAGATCGCGCTGGTCTGTAGTCGGTGAGGCCGGACCCGAGGGCATCCGTTGCAAACTGACCGCCAGCCGAGACGCCCAAGAAGCCGGACGCCACAACCCGTCAGAGTACCGCCAGCCGAGACGCCCAAGAAGCCTGCCGCCACAAACCGTCACAGTCACCGAAACGTGGGACCGCCACCAGGCTGAGCGCCACCCCCGCCAGAGCAGCCGAGAGCGAGGCAGCGGTGACAGCGATGAGCGGAAGACAGCGGTGAGCGGAACTCCCAGTTTCACCTTCAGGCAGAGTGAGAATAAATTAGGTTGATTCGGAGGCGTTGTGCGTTGGCTCATTTCTCCTCGCTTCAGCAGAACCCGTAGATAGCAACAAAACAACTGTGTTGCATTGTGACTGACCCCCGACAGGCGGGAACGTCACACCAGCTCTCAACGGCCGCTACCTCCGCGCTCGGCCCAACCGAGCGCCTGCCAGCTAGGAGTCGCTAGAGCAAAAAGCCCTCGGGCGCGGGTCTCTTCACGAGTTCACCCCGATCCCGCGCCCCTTTCCACACGCCAAATTTGAACTGTGTTACAGCTTCCCGCCTGACATCAGTTTTAACGAATGGGAAAGCTCAGAACTGATGTCAGGGTTTTCCCTCACCCCGAAATTCCTCCCTACGTGGTTGCGCAATCCTCCGCCAAGTGGACCGGATGCGCGCTAGACATCTAGAGCCAACGGACACTTTCGGTTCCTAACCGGGCTGGCCTAGTATACCGCACGTCGCGTAACGCGACGAAACCGAGACCGTTCTCGCTTGTTTATGGCCGGCGTCTTCTCCCCCCGGGAGGCAGGATTCCGGGAAGATGGGGGACAGGAGCCCAAGGTCGATGTCGGCAGAGAGCCCCGCCATCTGGAGTGGCAAGGGAAAACGCAAGAACGAACGGGGAGACCAACCGAAGAGCATGGGCGTTCGAGCCGCTCCTCCCCTTCCAACGGCACGCACTAAAAGAAAACAAAACGAAACAAAACGGGGCGCGCAGCCTACGCCACTCTCCTCTCGCAGAATGTTCGTAACACATGTACAGGGTCCTTCAAAATATGTGCGAACACGGCGAAGCGTGCCCGCGCTCCGCGGAGCGTCAGCGCATCCGGCGCGGTCGCGCATCGAAACAATGTGGCGCATGCGCACAGCAGACTGGAGGCGGTGCTTCGTGTCGTCTGCTACAGCACGGAAGCAGACTGGAGACGGTGCTTCGTGTCGTCTGCTACAGCACGGAAGCAGACTGGAGGCGGTGCTTCGTGTCGTCTGCTACAGCACGGAAGCAGACTGGAGGCGGTGCTTCGTGTCGTCTGCTACAGCACGGAAGCGCCCCGTGCTGTAGCAGACGACACGAAGCACCGCCTCCAGCCTGCTGTGCGCATGCGCCACATTGTTTCGATGCGCGACCGCGCCGGATGCGCTGACGCTCCGCGGAGCGCGGGCACGCTTCGCCGTGTTCGCACATATTTTGAAGGACCCTGTACAAAAAGAGGCGGCAGCGTGCCGAACCCTACATTCATCGACTCCCGTTGAAAGTTTTGACTTAATTAAGCTCATGAACTGCCGAAAGAACATCATGCTCAGCGACGCTGATAATGCCAAGCAGTCAGCGCTGTCTTCAAAAGTGATAACAGCACTTGTGTTATCAGGCCGCACAAAACAAGAGTTCAAGGATCAGCGAAAGCTTGGTATACGTCCTTCTGTTTGAAACAGATTCCATCATGTATCTTTAGCACCGCACCTTATCATTACTTTACTTCCGCACTAAAGCACCAAAACTGTTAGCTTCTGTCTTAGTGTTCTGACCGAGAAGTTTCTGTATTAAGCTTAATCGCGTGCAAATCACTCTTTCACAATTGGTCTGCATAATGAATATATTTGATATAAATACTCACTTTCTAATTTTACAAACAGTATGTAACACCGCTGTTTTTTCTTCAAGTATTGTCTCAAATCGCAAGAAAACCATGAAGGGAATCTAGAATTCCTAGGATGGCTTCTTGGTATTTATTTCTTCACTATCCCCTATACAAGTGATGCCAATAGCTCAACGACTGATTCAACATTCTGGATATCAAAGAATCGAGGCCAGTAGCAATTCTGGTGTTCATTTTACAGCGCACCTAAATTCTTCTGGTAAGCACCTCAGGCACTGGACGAAAAGTCAAAGAATGGCAGATATAAACTTTGAATATTCAGAAATCAATTTTTCCCCCTAGTATCGAAAGAATTATCCGTGAAAACGGCAGGATCCGTATTTGGCACAAAGTAATCCCAGCCGACGAGATAGTGCGAACTGTCACGTGTTGGAACTTCCAACCACAAACATTCTTCGTATATCTCGAGGTCTCGTATTCTAAATGCGCTTAATAAACAGCGGAATCTATCAGAACACCACCCACCCACGTGCGTAACCAGCTCAGAATGCATTCTGCAGGCTTTGAAACCAACCTGCTCGTCAGAGAAACAAGAGGCACTTGCACTCGATGAGTCTATAGCCATGATTCCGTCACGCATATCATGACTCAGATTAGTATGCATTCGCGAAGAGCATTTCCCAAGTTTTAGTTCGGAGCATTCTTCTTTTTATATTAGAACTTAATTTCTTGTGCCATCCTCGGATATGGTTAGACCACCGTTAGGATTACTCAAAGCCGGAAGGAATACAGGTTTCCACCGGAAAGGCGAAATACGCAACGAAATAAGGGCACGCACGCTTGAGGTTTGCTCCCAAGTCCGAACCAATTCCCATCCAGAGAAACATGGAAGGAGCAATACGTATTGTACCTTGTTTTCAGTCTTGTACGCGTAATAACCTTGTCCCCTACTATATCCGCAAAGTTCCTGTATCTCCAACGCTGTTGTATAGCTGGATTCGGGCGAGAAACAAATAGGGTTTTCTTTGCTGGGTAATTTGGGCGCTTCTTTAAGCATCGCTGCCTACTGCTTAGCTGCGCCAAACAACACTCGATGAAGGGAAGGCTGGCTCACCGTTTTTGTCGGATGTGAGGCCTGGAGCGGGGGGTAACTATTCGTGGCAGCGGAGTTTGCCCCCACAACAGACACGTACTAGTTGCGACATTCCAGACAGTCGAAGAGCGAGCACTCAGGCCACTCACAGCATCAGGCAGGAGCGCAAATCTCGGATCGAAGCTGTCGCACCTCAGCGACCAACGCATCCATTCGACTAGCCATTTTTTTTTTTTGCACCATCCGAACAACATTCGATGAAGCACTGACGGAAGCGGTGTCTTGAAGATCACGGAAAGAGCGAATTGCCTCGTGAAGCGTTTCCGCGTCGCCAGTAATGCAGATAAGCTCTGTAGTCGAAGCATCGCGCTGTATCACGCAGGCAACACATTATCACTTGTTGGTCCCGGATTCCATGAGGTGTTCCTCGGCATGTATGTTGATGCAATTGCAGTCAAAATGCTGCTTACAACACGCGCACGACAATAATTGCTGCCTCCCACGAATGGGCTGGGAGCAGCACGCACAAGCGTCCATCTGCGTCGGGCGCCATCTTGTTCAATATGAGCGAGAGCAGTCCTGCCTAGAGCGCGCCGACGGCGCTCTGCGGAGCAAGTCGGCGCGATCTAACGTTAGGCAGTGGGTTTGAGTTATGCGTCCCGTGCGCATGCGAGCCAGGAACAGAGGAATGCCTGCTCATCGCTTCCTTGTTCAGCCCTCGCCTTGCGACATCGTTTCGCACCGCCAGGGCACGCTGCCTGTGCCGCTGTGACGGTGGCGAGGGCGTCAACATGCCGCCGTGGTTCACGAGTGTAACGAGACGGCTCAGCAAGCAATCGCGACTGACAATGGATGATCGCGCGTTTCTCCATGTGCCCCACTCGCCTCGGCCATCATGTATTAAGGCGGAAGCCTTTAATGTCTCATCGTTGTAAGCAGCAGTTGTCGACAGAAAATGTCACGCTTTTCAATTGGTGGAAACGGTCATGACGTCACAGTGCGCGAATTTCAAACGGGGCCAATTGCACTTTGGCTAGTAACCATACAACCAATTGAAGGGATCGTATAGTGATGCTCCAAGTAAGTGGGACTGAGCTTAATAAATTGCTTAACTACCCAATTAGCCCAATTAGCTTTACTAGTCAGGCCATATAAATAAATAAAAGCGATTAAGAAATTGGTCGAGCTCAGGAGTCGAACCCCGGTCTTCGGCGTGAGAGACGAGCATGCTATCCACTCCGCCATGCCAGCTCGATAGTTTGGAATGAACAAAGGCGCATCTAGTGAGTACGGTGTCTTCACTCACTCTCATCCTCCTCCATTTCCCTCCGACGAGGTTTAGGTGTCCACCGACAAATGAGAGACAGATACATTTCCTTTCCTCAAAAACCAATTTACCGACGAGCGAGGCGTAGAACCGAATGGGCGATGGCGTTCTATGGACTCCTTGGCAGCGTCGCAAGACGCTGTCGCTTTCCACTCTTAGGGGCGAAGCTTAACATCTTAACCACACATCAGTGACCACACTAGGTCAAAAAAGTGCCCCTTAATTTTGACGGGTGTCCACCGAGATATGTGAGACAGTTACTGCGTAATTTCCTTTCCTCAAATACAATTTTCATTTTCTTCATTACGGCTCCTCTTTATCTATCTTCTTTCACTCCCATCTCCCTTCCTCTACGGTGCGGTTCAGGTGTCCACCGAGATGACAGAGAATTACTGCGCCATTTCCTTTCTTCAAAAAGCGTTGCGTTCAAAGGGCAAGGCATCGCGCCGAACGGGTGGTGGCGTTCCGTGGACTCCCTGGCAGCGCTACAACACGCTGTCGCGTTCCACTCCTAAAGGCGAAGCTTAAGCGTCATTAATTAGCAGTTAATTAGTATTCAGGCATTAATCAGTAATTAAGAATTAATTAGTGATTTGCCATCACTTAGTAATTAGTACTGAAATATATGTGACGCCACCAGTGCCACAGAAACAGCGAAGGTGGTGCGGAAAACGCTTCCGCCTCTACCCACTTTAGACAATCAAAGTGCCCCCTGAATTTTTTTCGGTCTCTATCTTCGCTACGTATTTATATAAGAGGGACGGTGCACTTCGCGGGTTTCAGAGCTGCCAACTTGCCTGATTCTGAGTCTTAATCTTATGCCGCTGCGAGTGTAGCGGAGTAAAAGACTCCTCAACGATATTTCGATTGGCGTCTGTAACACTCTGAACTCAAGTGCGTTTTCTCTGAAATCAGGAAAAAAAAAGTCCAGAACGTGGTTTGAAGAAAGAATGGCACATTTATTTCAAACAAAACAACCAAATAATCCCAATTCTCGCACTCTTAGCCCCGTACGTGTTTGAAACGCGCGATCACCCGCTATCACTTGCTCTTGCTTGCATACCCGCCTCGAGATTTCAATTTCGCCTCCATCGGAGGTAAAATTTCGATGGAGGGGAAATGCTAGAGGCCTGTGTACTGTGCGATGTCACTGCACGTTAAAGAACCCCAGGAGGTCGAAATTATCCGGAGCCCTTCATTATGGCGTCCCTCATAAGCCGCGTTTACATGAATGCGACAGCAGCGCATCGCATCAACTTTTTAGCGCATCGTGTTCATGTAAACAATGATAATGCGCTAGGAAAGCGCTTCGCATCAGTGCGCCAGATGGGGGTAGATCTAAAATGGCAAGTCGACTTCAGCGGTGAATGGAAAGAGGTTTGGAGGTGTCCCTCCTCCTTCTTGTCGTGTCTATACAATACCCCCCCCCCCCACCCCCCCCCCCCCCCCCCCGCGCCGGATAACAAAACAGACTTGGCTCAAGATGGGGGTCACGGACCCCTCTGCCACGTGCAATGGGCGAAGGGTCACTGTCCCACCGGTCTTGATACTGTGCGTGTAAACAGTAGCGCATCGGCTCCACGGGATACGCTAGGAAATGCGATGCGCTGCTGTCGCATTCATATAAACGCGGCTATAGCCTGAGTCGCTTTGAGACGTTAAATCTCCATAAACCACACCAAACCGCCTCGCGTGAAACGGGATGGTTTTCCGGACGCTGTTGCATATCATCCAGGGCGTCTCTGGCAGAGTGTCTTTTTAAATAAAATAAATGAACAAACTTTAAAGACACTGTGGGTAACGCGCATGTTTGTTAATTTTGTTGGAATTTTTTAACTCTCATGGGTCCCGAGTTTCAATTCAATACCCGTAATCTTACGCATACAAAGCGGCGACGATGCGGTCGAAGCTGTGTCGGTCATATGGCGTTTCTTCCGCCAAACGGTGCAGACCGACACGTGAACTAGATAACGGTTTGCCATCCACTTTCGGGCAAACAAATGGAAGAAATGTTTTACGGAGCAACTTCACTGCAAAATAAAAGTTTCTATTCAACCCTGACTGCCTTGAAGGCGCGGTAAATTGGATTAAAGAGTCTCTGAAAAGGGCGCTCGAGGTTGCCTATAATGCGCGTGCATTATGTAGAGTACAGGCTACCGAGTGGTGTGCCGCGTAGAGGGCCTCAAAAACGAGCCAATCATTTACAGTACATATTTTAAAACTCTCCCTTCCACGCTTCGCAGCGACCTGCGGTGCAGAGCTTTCGCCCGAATCTGTGCGCAATGCGCCACGCAACGATCGTTGCGTCCCAGCGAAGTGCTGTGATTGGTTCGCCGGGGCGTCTCTTTCTGACGTCACGCAGCTCCCATGGCAGCGGCCGGAAGCTCCGCCCCCTCCCCCCGCGCGCTTCGCAGCCGGCGCAGGAGTGCCGATATTTGAGCGCGCAAAAAGTGACGAGAGAGAAGAAGGCGCGAATACTCGTTAATTCAAATTTTGACTACAATTGACTCTGCTTCCACAAAACTACAGCTTCAGAGTTTCCAGTAAACATCTGCACACTAGCTGTGATCGTTTGAAAGTTTATAAATTATTATTTTTTCACTACGTAAATGGCAATTATTAAGTCACTCTTTATCTCCCTGGTCACATTCATAAAAAGCGAAACACAAAATAGCTTTCCGTAAGCTGCACGTAGTACATCAGATGCAATCAAAAGTAGAATCATTTTACGTTTAAATTACGGCTCGTTTATTGCCAGGAAAATTGCGCTGTATAGTAATACGTATTGGTTTGATTGTTTTTTTTTTAGCGTGCTGTTTCTTGCGAAACATTCCCCCGAAAATATTCGCGGGCGCGTGCACACTACACGTGCACACAAGCTGTAATGGTTAGAAAGTTTAAGATTGGTTTATGGTTTATGGGGTTTAACGTCCCAAAGCGACTAAGACGCCGTAGTGAAGGGCTCCGGAAATTTCGACCACCTGGGGTTCTTTAGCGTGCACTGACATCGCACAGTACACGGGCCTCTAGAATTTCTCCTCCAAAGAAATTCTAGCCGCCGCGGCCGGGATCGAACCCGCGTCTTTTGGGTCAGCAGCCGAGCACCATGGCCACTGAGGCACCGCGGCGGCACAAAAGAGAAAGTTTAAGAATCATTTTACTTAATTGCTCGGTGAAAGTCGATTGTCTTCTCGCTTTTTCTGGGCCTGGTCACGTAAAAAGTGTAATAAAGATAGGTTTCGTGTGCTGCATGCAGTGAATCAGATGAAATACAAAAGCAACTACACTAAATCAAGGGAGCCCGGCGTCACCTACTGACTCTATCAATTGGCCACCACCAAGGGCGTCCGCAGAATTTTTTGCAGGGGGGGGGGCCCGTTGGTGCCCCGGGGGGGGGGGGGGGGGGGTATGTTCGTAGCAAAAAGGCGCTATTTGCGGAGTAAATTTATTTATTTATATATAAATAAAAATTAAACAAAATGCACACATGAAAGAAAAATTACAAACAGCAAATTAAAGCGCGGCTAGGAGAGGTACATTGGAGTTTATCAACGAAGAAACAACTAAAATTAATAAAAAATGCAAAAAGATGCTATATCACTTCGTGGAGAAGAGTGCTCAGTCTTCCTGCACACGGGTTCTCGACTCACCCGGATTGATGACCAGCACACAGCACAATATGTTCGCAAACACGCAACTACAGTCACTCAGTCAGTCTTCCTTGAACAGCAACTGTAGGCGCCTCGGATTTTTCTGGGCGAATTGCGTAATTACACGTGTGATAAATTCACTTCTGTGCTTCATTACACGCTCTCGGTGCACACTCATCATACACATTGATTGGAAAAACTGTTGAACGCGTACGTTGAAAACAAAAGATGACTATATATACAACGAAAACTTATTTACAAGATAAATGCACGCTCGCAGCTTCATACACCTCGCTCCATCTTGCTTGCGCATCCGCACAGTCGAGCAACCCCACACACACTGCTCGCCGCTCGTCGTTTTCTCGTCCGCTGTCTTGGTTGTTCTTAGCTTCGCTGACAACCGGCCACTAAAAACACCCAAGCACAAACACAGAGGCGCGCACACGTGCGAGGGCTTACTTGCCGCAGTATCCCCGAATGCGCACTTTGGGGGTGAAAGGAACGCCGCGCAACTTCCGAGGGGAAGGGACACTCGCCACTCCGGTCGGAAAATTTGTTTTTGTGTTTTTATGGGGTTCAGAGCCCCAAACCGACTCAGGCTATGAGGGATGGAGTAGTACAGAGTTCCGGGTAATGTCGACCACCTGGGTCTCTTTACCATGCACTGACACGCACAGTACATGGGCGCTGTTGTGATTTGAGGCCCAGCCAGAGGTGACAGGCGAGCCAGGCAGGCGCCATCGGGCTGCGTTGACCAAAGGCGCTGGTTTTCACAGAAGACGCAAAGAACGCTGGTGTGGGGGCGCCTTGGGAGACTGCGTCGCCGTGAACAAAAGCAGCTAATCCCCTTTGCCGGAGATTCTGAAAGCGGCGCTTCTACCGAACTGCGCTACACGTGGATCGGAGGAGACAGCGAGCGGCGGCGGCGCCAACTCATCGCCCGCTTGCCCCTGAGCAGCCCGACAAAGCGGGGGTGGACACGGCTGATTTGTCCTTCCCTCCTTAAGAATTCATCGGTGACCGGCGTAACGACATAGGCGAAAACAAGATGCCCCGTGCACTGTCTGCCTCCGTGTCGCTATCTCTCTAGAGATCAAAGAAACAGACACCCATCTCAAGGCGGCTCGAAACACATGCTCGCCGGTGCCGCTGTATGTCTGGAACAGGTCGCCCTTCAGTAGAGCTAACATGGCGTGGTTTGAAAACGGCGGAACGACGCACGCCCGGACGCGGCATTTCGCAGATGTGACCATGCGGGGCTGCTTTTACCCTTTTGACTGAGCGCACCACCGGCCCTGGTGTGCGGCCATCACTCACGGTTCGAGTGAGTGATTTTCCAGGGGGGTGCAACCGCCCCCCCTTGCCCCCCCCTCCGGACGCCCATGGCCACCACTACCTGTCAGAGACGTTGCCGCACTATCAATGTGCAACGCCTACGGCTGACCCAGACAACAGCCAAAATCCGGACCATATCCAAGATCTTGAACAGACTGCGATGCTTACTTCTTTATGGATGTCCTCCGTGCTCTGCTTTCTAGCCTGCCCACGACAGCAGAACACAACGGACTGCAAGTAGTGGTCGCGCTGCATCCAATTATTGCGGCTCAACTTAACTGCAGCCATCATCCGAGAACCTACACATGAATGGACACTGCGGAACGGAAGGAAACCGCACTGTTTTCCTACCTAACAGCGACTGCAGTCCTCGCCCCTTCTCTCTTTCCCTTTAAATATACCCTCATCCCTCTTCCCTGTTGCAGGTTAGCCAACCGGAACACCCTAGGCACTTCACAGGACCTGCGTTTGAAATATAAGCGTGTGGTTTAAACGTTCCCTTTTGCGTCCTTTAGCACTTTTTGACCCGCGTCCTCCTTACTGCGCTGTTGCGACCACTATGAAAAAGTTCCAAGCCCGGACATTTATTTTAGATTAATTTCTGCAATTTCTGGCCAGTCAATGTGCACTTATTTACTCAATATAAATGTATTCGTTAATAAAACAGACTGAGAGGCTGGGGCACGCAGCAGGCAAATACTTTTTTTATTCGTTGTTTAGACGTTCGCGATAAGCATGCGTCAACGTGTAGCTGTCTGGCATGCTGGATCACCCTGGGGATCGAAAGTGCCTGCTTGAAAGATGGATGAATCGTGTATTGCGACCTCTTTTGACGCACCTGAAGCCAACGGTTAGAAATTGTCAAAAAGACCGAGCATCACTCTAATTGGTGCTGAAACATTATTCAGAGCAGCTACTTTCTCTTATGAGCGTGGGGAGAGAGCAGTTAACGAAAAGAACACCGATTGCGTGAGGTATATATAGGCATCACTTTATTGGTATCACAAAATGATCATTATCACAGCAGGCATGTTGCCGGTTCCATTCTAGGATATGGTCCCGCAAAAATTTCTACAACTAAGCCTCACGGCAAAGCGCATTAATCATTCATAGCTGTTACAGCTTTGGTTTAGCCATTTCTTACTACATTGGGCCGTTGATTCTATATCGTCAACCGTAAGAGAAAGCCTCGGCGTGCCAATACGAATCAGAGAAATATGACCTGGCCACACGTCGTGTTCCACCCTGTCTCAGTCTTCCCTTGTGTACTCAAATCTCCCCTAACACGGAGAGGGGAATTTAATACTCTCCAATTTTATACCGACCAACTAGGGCAGGTGATGGCCAATGAACTGAACTTAAATTACGAAAATAAATGAAATCACTTAAGTTATGCGAATTCAATTAGCTCAGTAATTAAGGCCTTACGGCTGACGCTGGGATACCATGGCACAATGCATGCCTATATGGGTAAACCAACTGAAACAGCTTTCGCCTTTAAGGAATAAGAATGTAAGCACATGGCAGGACCAAGTGATCATGATATTTAGACAATGCATAGACGTACCACATATTTTTACAGGAACACGTGAACGACACTCAGTACGGCACCATTCTACTCCGGTGAAACAAGCACGTCGCTCAAGCGCTGGAAATGCCTGATGCGACGAAGGCAAAGTTCGGGCAGGTCAGCCAGATGCGTCTTGCCGTCATCCCTGGCGCTGCACTCTACGCCGTCCCGCACTACGCCTGCGAGGCGCATGAACTCTGTGAAGTCTTGCAGTCCGAGCACGCACCGAGCAATCAGCTTCTTAGCTTGAGCTTCGTCGACAAACGCCGTCGCCTGAAGCTCGTCTACCAAGGTCGGAGAGGTGGAGATCTGCTCGAAGGCCTCTGCAGTGTACTTCACATGGGTGCCGGCGACGAAGCGAGCAGCGCGCTTTGCCAAGGCTCGGTTCCTATGTAGGATGTCATGGATGTCCAAGCGCATTCTAATCCCATCAACGCCACCACGAAGACAGCGTAGGTCCTGCAGAGCGTAGTTGTCCGCAAGCTCCGGCTTTGAGAGCTCTGCGATGAACGCGGTGGAAGCTCTGAGACTGGGAGCGCGTAATGTGAAACTACGCAGGGCTCGACTTCGGAGCACGAGGCTGGCGAGCGGTGCCATGTCACAAGAATTCTGCCTCGAGAAAATGAAGCTCATGCTTCTGATGCTCGTATTAAGGCACACGGCGTCGCATATAGCAGGCCCGCACACATTCCAGCAGTGGTTACGGCGCGGCAATTCCAGACACAGCGCCAGGTGTGTCATGCTAGTTGCGCTCTGGATCAGCTGAACGATCGGCGTTGAGGCTGGCTCTGTCGCGCCGTTAAAGCTCGAAATCGAGTACACCCGTAGCGTGATGTGCGTGAGGTTTTTGGACACGGTCGCTGTGTCCACAGCGGTCTGGAGCAGGCCGAGAGGTACTGCGTACGAGGGGCTGCGTGTGTCTGGGTAGTACACCAAGCAGGGGCCCTTGACGACGACTCTGTCTTGCAGGCCACATTCAGAGAGAATTTTGCAGATTTCCCACCTATGGCGACTGAGGACTTCGAGGTTGATCTTCTTCAGCGATTTGTTCGCGGTCACCGCTCGACAAAATTTCTGGCACGCTAAGAGGCTAAAGCCGCACATTGAGAATGTCAGTTCCGTGATGGAGGTGTCATTCTCTAGCAGAGCGGAGATCCAGGGCTTTACACAGTCATCGTTGTGCCGAAAGTGGCGCCATCGGCATTCATTCCAATGGAATCCTTCAACTACTTCGTCATCATGGCTGTAGCTGCACGTGAAGCTGAAGTGCCTGAGTGTCTTGTTGGTGCGCAGAAGCTTCTTTATCACTGTGGCGTACTGCAACCTGAGCGTGCTCACCTCTAGCTTGAGTCTAACGAGCACCTTATGAGTAGCCAGGGCATCGCAAATCGTCAAGACGTCCATGCCCGGGCCAAAATTAGGGTCTTTAATAAACACCGATCTCAGGGACGTATTCAGCCTCAGGTACGTTTCAAGAGCGACATGCTGGTTGCCTATGCCGCAGGGTGTGCTGCCACAGATGAGAATCCTTGACGAGAGTGACAGGTCTCGGATGCTCCTGTTTCGGAAAAGCCCTGCTAGGAAGGTGCTGGCGTCCTCAGGGTACACACGGTCCTCCAAAGCTATGAGCGTCTCCAAGGTAGCTGTTTCCGCGAAAAGAGGCACAAGATCGGCAATCACGGGTCCGTGGAAGCCCACGGACAGCTCGAGCGATTTGAACCGTGTCAAGGAAATTAGAGTCGCTGCAAGCCAGCCGCAGATAACGACTCCCGGCGACATCAAGTCCAACGAAAGCCTCTTCAGCCCCAGCGCGTCGTGAACTGCGGAACACATAATTGTTTCATGGCCGGTGAGGATATCGTCGTTGATTGTGACTTCCGCAACGCACCGGTGCTTAGTCAGCAGATGGTACAGAAGTGTCGCGGCTTGGCGCTTGTCTTTCATCCTTTTGAGGCTTCTCGTGCATGCGCTGTCACTCGCCTGAACGAGGACGAGCTTCGAGGCTGCGTCCTCTTGTAGTTCCAGCCCGACGGCCCAGAAGAAGCTGTTCCAAGCTTTCATGTTGGTTACGATGTGACACAGACGACCTTCCCGGCTCGTACATGGTCGACGATGGTCGACTATTAGGCCGCCGTACCGGCTGCAGACTCCGTCCATCTGTTCTAATGGCAGTGACGAGGCCGTTGTCGCGTGAACGTCTTCGGGTACCTCAACGCTGTCGGGCGCTTCCTCGTTTTCGCACACCTCGATGTCTATGAGTTCCTCGACGTCTATGAGTTCCTCGACGCCTCGGGATGCCCCGACTTCGGCAGGCGCCTCGCCGTCGGCGGGCACCTGCTCGTCTTCGGGTACTTCTATGTGCTTGGGAATATCAGCCACCTCGGGAACCTTTTTGGGCGCCACAACCTCCTCTTGGTCAGTTTTGATGGCAGCGCTTTCATCTGGACGCTTGCGTTTGGGCATGATGGCAGTCCCGTCCGGATGGAACTGACCTGCACGAAAAGCATCACTAAACACTAAAACACTAAACACGTTTACGACTGAACTCGCGCAGGCTGTTGACATGAGGAAACAGGGAAACGTGCTGAGTGGCATGGGTTGTGACGAAGGCCGTGCTCAAGTTTTTATGTGAAACAGACCTGGATACCCGTCTGTGCACTACCTTCACGGTTTACACAGTTTAGTCTGTTTATGGTTTGACATGCATTAGAGTGCACATTTGTGTTACTATGGAGCCCCTACTGCAGTATGTGTTAATGACATACGTCGGTGTGTGTGTT
The DNA here is from genome assembly GCF_055824585.1 of Amblyomma mixtum. Classification (NCBI taxonomy): domain Eukaryota; kingdom Metazoa; phylum Arthropoda; class Arachnida; order Ixodida; family Ixodidae; genus Amblyomma; species Amblyomma mixtum. The sequence continues at coordinate 57,666,535 of NC_143020.1, forward strand.
CAAGACATGACTTTCACGCGCGTCTACTCACCGCGATGCGCATGCCAACCAATGTGCGTGTGTGTGTAGACATCACCCATAAAATTCATTCTTTAATATCATCATCAACCTTCATTCGCCCTTTCCCTTTCCTCCCCTTCGCTTTCCCCAGTGTGAAGTAGCAGACCAGGCCCATGTTACCATCGGCTGACCTCTCCACCTTTCCGCATTAAAATTCCTTTCCCCCTCTCTGTACAGCATCTTGAAATAAATCATGCAGCATACATGTTTTGCAGCAACGCGTCCGCAGTTGCCATGATGCCCTGCCTTCATCTGATTATTCAAACAGGCGTGTCCCACAACGGCCTAGTTGGAGTGTAACGCTGCCTGGAAAACATGTTGGCATCATAATCCGAAACATGGGGCAAGCTAAGAGATTTCTCAATTCGTTCAGCGCCTTCTTGCCCTACCCTGTGGAATAAGATCTATCCCTGCAGTACCAGCATAGAAGAGATCAGACAGAGAACTTGAGACGATGCTTAAAGGTGCACTGAAGAGGAATCTGAACTGGTATTTTTGCCGCTGGAACTCAATCTACATGTCCCGAGCGCTCTTAGAAAATGAGAATTGTTGCTCTGCACGGCCGATTTCCGGAATTTCAATCCGATTTAACGTGCCGGCTCCCGCCTTTCTTTTAATTCCCCGCACACGGTGGGGAATTCTTTTAATTCCCCGCAACTTTTCAAACAGAGCCGTGGCCGCTTGCCGCTTTTCCACCGGCGGAGTGATGCGTAGCTATCGGCGAAATCAAAGAGTCCATGCGTATTTTTATTTCCGTGGGCCTAATTTGCAGCTATGTAGTCTCTGACTGGAATTATTTATTTACGCGAAGCGGAAAAACAAAATAAAAGCGAAAGGACAGTCCCCACGCGACTGTCTGAAGGGTACTCCAAGCGTTGGTAGACCCCTCCCAACGTCTGCGGGAAATCAATATATAAAGGCAGCAGTCGGATGTTAATCCAAATTAAATTATAGAAATCGGACGCTCAGGGCAATAATTCGAAGTTTCTAAGAATGCTCGGAATGTGTAGATCGAGTTCCCGCGGTAAAAAGACGAGTTTAGATTCCTCTTCAGTGTACCTTTAAGTATCATCAAAAAAGTGTCACAAGGATGCGTTCTTAAGTAACCAAAGGAACAGAAAAGAGGAGAAATCATAAATGAAGCCAACAACACACGAGTGTCACGGCGTCGCGCAGAATTTATAATCATCATCATGAGACTACGTCCACTGTAGAAGAAAGGCATCTCCGATGCATCTTTAATTTAAATAGTCGTGCGCCAACTGCGCACAGCTTTTTCCTGCAAACTTATTGATCTCTTCGACCCATCTATCTGATTGTCTGCCGTACCGTGCTACGCCTTCATTCGCTTGGTAAACAGTCCGTTACCGGTAAAGACCCTTGGTAATCCTACCTTCGCATTACATGGCCTGGTTAAGTGCACTTCTCTTTCTTGATTTCGACTGGGTTGTCACTGGCCCGCGTTTGTTCCCTGACCCATTCTGCCCTATTTCAGTCTCTTAACGTTCCGCATTTCATTTTCATACCTCGCTCAGTTTGCACAATTTAAGCTGGACCCTTTTCGTAAGCTCCCACGCCCCCGCCCCGTAGGTTAGTACCGGTAAGATATATCCGTTATTGAGTTTTCTCTTACGGGGTATTCACGAACTGAGAGAAGCGACCAAATGCGCCCCACCCCATTCTTATATTTATTTCTCTGTCGTGATCCGTATCCGCGGTCACTACCTGCCCTCAGTAAACGTACTGCCTTACCACTTCCAGAGGCTGAATACTAATTGTAAGCTGTCGCTTTCTTGCGAGACTGTTGAGTATTACTTTGGTTGTTGGCGCACTAATTTTCAGAACCACTATTCTGCTCTGCAGGTCTAAGTGATTGATCATAATTTGCAATTCATCCCTTGTGTGACTTATCAAGGAAATATCAGCGAACCGTAGATTACTAAAGTATTCATAAATTCTTATCCCAACTGTTCTCAATCCAAGCCTCTCAATAGCTCTTGTAAATGGGCGGACAACTTCATGGAGAATCCGGAAATGTTGGGCGATGTTAAGTGTACACTGATCGCAAGATTAAGGATTAGTTTAAATATCACAAATCAACAAAGACTTATTTGAGACCGAAAAAACAATAGCGCGAAATGGAAACAAACACAAGAAAGACCGACGCAGGACATGCACAAACATCATGTGACTTCATTTCGTGCGAAGCCAGCAAATATATAGGAAAATAATGCATGCGCAAAAAATAATAACACAGAGCATCAACAAAACCGTTCAAAATATGACATCTCGGTCTTGAAAAGTATCGCTCACACAATCTATTCCCGTCTTTTTTTATGTCGAAAGCCTCCAAAACCTACCCTGCCTTCGTATCTCTACTCCTGCTCAGAATCATGACCTCCAGAAGTCGTGGTTCACATTTCTTGCAGTGCTTGCATCTTTTTTGCCCCACCGCAAGTTCTGCCGAACGGTTACATACGAAGCATTCGGCACAGTGCTGTGAAATATGTGCACCTCCTGGTTCTTTTAGCGACCGTGCATACTCAGCAGCACGGTGAATAATGCACCGCCGTGTTTGGCCCATATAGGCTTCTCCGCACGTCAATGGGATCTCGTAGGCCACACCTGTGCAGCATAGGTGTGGCATACGAGATACCAGTGACCTGTGTCGTGCGGGTTCACGAGCTGCGTAGCAACGGTAATGAGGGGAAAAAATGAAATAGCAGTGCACAAGAATGTATGCCGTCCTAAAGCACACAAGTTGCAAGGATTGCCACGGTCATGAAGCGTCCACTTGAAATGAAAAGCAATTGCTACAAGTGCCCTTCAGGCAGTGCTGCCAACCCTAGGGACATTTCCCTGGACCTACATAATTTGGACAATGTTTAGTCGAAAAATGATTTTCTGTATAATCTAGGGAAATTTCATTTGTTCGGAGAGTTCTTTTTTTCTAATCTCTGGGAAGACCGCACAAGCTTCTCGTTGCCTTTTCCCTACAAGTGACGGAGGCCCGCACAACACCGCCGCGCGCTCGAGTAAAGCCTGTTTCACATGCAAGGGAATACGCCGTGTTGCTGCGGCGCAAAGGCTGTTTATAGCCATCGCGGCGGCTCTAGAAGTCAGAGCGGCGATGTTCCAACAAGCTGCTATGCGCTGCTCAATTTTCAGTTGCTTGCATGCATGTGAACCAGCCTTTACTCGGACGTAGTCGGACATGTATGGTCTCCGACGTGGCCAGTGGCACCCGCTGCTGTGATCAGGCGCGCCACTGCCTTCCCTCAACACGCGCGTCCCTTCTTCACATTGTGTTTGGAGCTCGCTGCACGACGTGAAATTCTTATATAGGAAGCATATCTCCATGTTTGTTTTGATAACGTCTGGTAATGGGGTAGCTGCATGATAAAAGTTGTACTGAACTACGCATAAATATCCGTTCTTTCACAATTGAACACTATTTCGTATCTAGGGAAATCTAGGGAATTTTTGGTTGCAAATTGTAAAATAAGCGGCTCTGGAGGTTGGCAGCACTGCCCTATAGTACTGCCTGCCACTCACAACAAAAGAATAAAAATTTACGAGGAACTTTAGCGGCTAAAGTGGTGAAAGGCGAAAGCCTGAGAGCCGCATTCGGCAACGCGATTGTTCACTGCACATTTTGTTGGTGCATTAATTAACTGCCAATTAATGACGCTTAAGCTCGCCTTTAGGAGTGGAACGCGACAGCGTGTTGTTGCGCTGCCGCGGAGGCCAAGGAACGCCACCACCCGTTCGGCGCGATGCGTTGCCCTTTGAACGCAGCGCTTTTTGAGGAATGGAAATGGGGCTGCAATTCTCTGTCATCTCGGTGGACACCTCAGCCGCACCGTACAGGAAGGGAGGAATTGTGAGAGAAATAAGAAAGAGGGGCCGTAATGAAGAAAATGAATATTTGTATTTGAGGAAAGGAGATTAGACACTAACTGTCTCACATATTTCGGTGGACACCCGTCAAAATTCGCGCGCGGTGACGTCCCGACAATTTGGACCAATCTGAAACGCGGACAAATACGCCTTGCTCGTTGGTAAATTGTTTTTGAGGAAAGGAAATGTATCTGTCTCTCATATCTCGGTGGACACCTAAACCTCGCCGTAACGGGAAGGGCGGAAGATGGGAGTGAACGAAGACACCGTATTCATTAGACGCACCTTTGTTCATTCCAAACCATCGAGCTGGCATGGCGGAGTGGTAGCGTGCTCGACTCGCACTCCGGAGACCGGGGTTCGATTCCCAAGCTCGGCCAATTTCTTACTAAGTTTTATTTATTTATCTGGTCGACTAGTAAGGTTAATTGCACTAATTGGTTAAGTAAGCAATTAACTAAACTCAGTCAAACTTACTTAGAGCATCACTATACGATCCCTTTAATTGGTTGCATGGTTAGTAGCCAAAGTATAATTGGCCCCGCTTGAAATTCGCGCACTGTGACGTCACGACCGTTTCGGCCAATTGAAAAGCGTGACATTTCTGTCGACAACTGCTGCTTACAACGATGAAACATTAAAGGCTTTTGCCTTAAAAAACTAAAGTGTTGTCGTTGCTACTGTAGCTACGCACTCGGGTAGTCAGTCTTGACTGCTCTATAATCGCTGAATTATCTCAAAAACATGGACTAGTACTTACTTAAACCGCTACGTATGAGTGAGAGTATGCGAATTAAGAGCAAATGTCTTCACTTAGAGCGAGAAATGGCGCCGAAGAATGCGGCGTCGATGCTGTATTTGGTCCGATGCGGCCGTGCAAGGCGCCGCCATGTTTGTGCACAAGCGAACGCTAACTCTGCCTGCAACGTTCAAGGGACAGTGAGGAGAGCTCTATTAATATTTTTTTAATAGCAAAATCTGATAGCTCGGCATTTCATGGCTTTGTTGCCACTTGGCCGGCAGCGAAAAATGCATTTATTTCTAACAAATTTGGATTCGGAGCTGAAAAAGTTTTTTCCCGCCGCTCTGATTCAAACTTGGAACTCTCTTATGATGACACAGCAAACAAGGAAACAGTGACTGAACGTGAATTCTCGAGAGTGAGTGGAGATGAGGGTGACTGGATGGTTGTGAGCGCGAGTGAGTCTTTGTGAGAGCGAGTGTTAATGAGTGTTACATGCAACAACAACAAAGTCTGCTGGAGCAGGTCGACCTCCTAAAGACTTCGGGGTTGGCCCCTTCGGTTTTGCTGGACGTGTGTGAATCCCTGGGGAACAAAGATGGAAAAGTGTTCAGAAAAGCCCGCATGCCCAGTGGAAGAGGATAGGAGGAAGATCGAAGTGGTCCCCTACTTTCACGCGTTGCCGACTACGCCGACGGCTTTTCGACCGAACGAGCTGTGCACGCTATCGCGTAATATGCATCCGCAGATCTCCCCCGAGAAGGATTGCTTTGTTTTTTTTTTGCTGCTAACGTTCTTGCTGTCGTCAAAAACGTCTAAACTTCTCGATGCTAGTCACGGAAAAAACTTTCGGACGTTTCGGACGGAGCCTGTCGTTTTTCCAGGACTGAAGATACTGGGTTCTTGCTCCTCATCTCTGCAGGTGTCGCACACATGAACCAAAACAACAAGCGAACGGTGCGGGAGAGAAGAACGGCCCAAAAGAAAAAAATATATATATAAAAAATAAGATAACAACTAAAGGTAAAAAAAAGAAAGAAAAATGGAACCGGCAGGGGGAGAATAGGCGTTGTCGCCCGCCGCCAACGTTTGCGATCGCGGGAGGAAAGACGGAGGAAGGAAAGAAAAAAAAAGAGGAAAAAAAGAGAAAAGACGGGAGGGAAACAGGGACGGTGGTCTCAGTCGCAGCACAACAGCAGCGAGTGAAGTGTATGGAGACAGAGTGACGGAAGGACAGAATAGATTTGATGCAGTCGCGTGTTGTGGACATAAACGAGTAAACAAAATACAACAAAACAAATGTGAAAAAGGGGGAGGACTGCAGCCACGCGTAAGTCCTTTGGCACGATAAGTCAAGACAGGCACAGTGGAATAGCCACACATATACGATTTACGAACATGCGCTAAAATGGTGCCCATGTTGCTCGAAGTGAGCGCCTCAGTTTACAGTTACGACGCCGCGAACAGTCACTGACCTCCCCGTTTCACCAAAGAACTGACATCATTTTATTACGAGATTACTGCCATATCTTCGCTTTTCCCGACCTACACATGGGCGCCGCCATATTGCTGTACTACGGCTCATCTCCTTCGGAGAGTGCAAGCCAGCCAAGAACTGGTGCTGCTCTAGGTTGGGACCCTTGCAAAACGAAGACGGCACGTTGCACTGGCAAAAAGAATGCGAAGGTGCCCCACTCCCTGAACTGATGCAGAAAGTGCAGCAAAACAGAAGAAACCTTTCATTGCGATAAGAATGTTTTATACCGGCCATTTAACGCTAACAGCATAAAAACCGGTCGATAGCCACCGCTTGTTTGTGTCATTCTTTCGCCTCGTGTCCGGTTCTTCTTGCGCTGTGAGCGAAAACATTGGACGCTTCCAACGACACAGCAGCCACCATTTTACTGTCTGTGGAGCAGTGCGAAAGGCCGCGTGCGTGTATAAAATGGTATCGAGCCCAGCTCCGGCCGGCACTGCCAATGCTACGCGCTTAACAAAATGGCAAAAAAAAATGTGGCCAAGCGCGAACACCATCTGTTTTTCCAGTACACAAACATCATTTGTTCGTGAGAAACCTTGGATGCTACAAGAAAATCTCTTAACCACCCAGCGCAACAAAGAACACTTTGGCAGGAACTTGTTTTCGCTTACCGTGGAGGTTTGGCCGGCAAGAAGACGTATGACGCGCTGTGCCGAAGTCTTCTTCCAGAGTCCACGTGTGAGCGCTGCTGCGATGGCGTTAGCGTCTCTGCCGGCGGCACTGCCAGCGAGCCGACCGTCCCCACAGAAGTACAGACAACAACTGGGCGTGGAAGAGCGTGTGGAGAGAGCCCTCCGAAGAGCGAACCAAGAGGAAGGAGAGGGAGAAAGCTCTGGTGTGCGAGGAGGAAGCCCCACGTGCAAAGCCATCCCGGTATCAGCCTGGCTCAGACAAGAGGGCATGGCCGCCGAGGGGGCGAACTGGTCCGTTCTCCCCCTTCTCGAAAAAAAAAAAAAAAACAGGAGTAGAGAAACACAACCACATGGTACAATGCTTTTCTCTCTTCCAAGGCACGGCTAGTGTCAGCTAGCTAACACAAGCGGTTATCATGGATAGGGATCCCAACCTGGGCCAGGCGGAGCTCCATGCATGAATGGAAGAAGCATACTACATCGATAATGGGAAAGGCAGATCAGAAAGGAAACGTTCTATAATTACTCAAGAGGCAGTGCCCTTCTCTTTGAATCTAGATCAGGGTGTCTTAGAATGCGCAGATACAAAAATAAATTTAACGAAGAAAGTGACACATTTGCTGTGTGCGGCACATTTGTAGAAACAATTGAATATTTCATACTCAAATGTGATGGCATCCATCCGGATGTCGATGAGCGCACAGTCACTCTTCCTGAGGCCCTAGGGTTTAGAGATAACGCTGCTAATGCAAAGAAATCTACGGTGGAAGTTAAGAAAAAGCGTTTGGAAGATTGGTGCCTGAAATGCAGAGAGGTGACAGAAGGTTAGAAGTGTAGGAAAAATTATTTGAAGAAAATGGACAATTGTAGTAATTTACGACACAGATAAGCAAAAATAAATAAGAAAAATAGCCGAGCATGGTGGCAGCTGCCTCCACCGCGTTTCAAAGGGGACGCTCCAACCTTCCATCCATCCATCTGATTAGAGAATCGAAAGCGCTGGTTTTTGCAACGTAGATTACAACGATGAGAGGTAAGTGCCGCGGGACAACGCGCTCGTGCTACGCCAACTGCAGACACGGAAGAGATGGTTTTGGTTGATAGCATCCTCGATCGCCCGCGCCGGTGCGCACCGGGGCGCCTTGGTGCGCACCATCCATCCTCGACGAACTGCACCGGTGCGCACCCGCGGTCCTCGATCACCGGAAGCGCACCCTACCGGGTCAGTTTTTCGTTGCCCCGACTCGCACGCGGAAAATCGGCGGTTCGCAAGGGTGCAATCCCGGCAAGCATTGCGGGACGCGTACTGCGGAAGAGCCGCCTTTAGCCGTACACGGTGGCCCATACTATCCTGCTCGTGTCTGCGCACGGACTCACGTAAAGGAGCAGAGAATGCGGATGGTTACCGCTATTGATAAACTGCTGTCAAGTTCGCCTGATAGCGAAGATAACATGATAATCCACTTGATAGCCTAAACACGGTGATTAACGACAAAAAATTAGTTTATCGGGTCGTCAGGCGCCTCGCCGATACCGGAGTGAGCGTCTGTTTACATTGCACTGCTTGGCATACATAGCTGCAGTGTGCATGGCCTTTGACACGTGAAATATGTGATTTATTTGCAGTTCCGAAAGCACTTTCGGGTGAGCAGGAGCGTGTGACCGGTGTTACCTGGTTTACAATCAAATGCCCGCGCCAGAAGAAAGGCACCCTAAAGGCGGCGCTGCATGCACGAGCCCCTCCGGGGTGCAGCTTGTCCTGGATGTTGACCCTCGCCGGTGCGCCACCGCCGCGGTGCGCAGGGAACCGCGCTGGTTTCGGGGCGCACCTGGAGCGAGGTGATCGAGGACGCTAAAAGAGGGGATGTGAAAGGTGAGGGCACCGCGGGAAAGGGGGTACGTGCGCAAGACAGAACAGCTAGGGCAGTTTCTAGAAAGCGGCCGCGCGCAAGGAGAGCCAAGCGAAGTGGTAGTCCGCACTGGGAAAGTACGACAGATGGGCATAAAACATTGTAAGGGTGAAGGCCGGTCCGAGGCTGACACCGCGGCACTCCAGATGCTATTGGCTCCGCACGAAAGCCAGAATGACTATACTGGTTAGCAAAAAGCGAAAGGCACCTGCCGCATCGTGACGACGTTGTGGAAGTGCTCGCAGGATGAGTAAAACTCGCAGTGGGCCGCAGAGAAGCAAGTGCAGCTGTCACTCGAAAGAACGCAGCAGAACGCGCGCCTGTAAAAAAAAAGGGGGGGGGGGGGGGGGGAGCGAAGGGTATTCAGGAATCGAGACAGGAGCACACGGAGGCATTTCTTTTAAATCCGATCGTCTCCCTCAGGCATTCTTTTGAAGTCCTTCTAAGGCATTGCAGACGGGCAGCATGACTCATTCAAGGGAAGCTAGCATTGTTAGGCCACATTCTCACAGCCGGTTTTTGGCTTGCTCTGTCGCGTCCGTCTCGCCGGCAGCCGACGGAGGGGGCTGGTTATGGACCCGGCAGGACCGCCGGGCAGGGTTGCCAGGTCCTAATCTCTAAAAATAGCCACGAAAATGATAAAAGTATCCAAAAAGTAGCCAATCTATGGCAACGATCTCAAAAGGAGCCAAAATTGGCGCCAAGACACCACAAAAACGTCGCCAGAGGCAGAAAATTTAGTTTAGAGACGGACAGCAACAGATCTTGTAAATAACTTGGAAGCATAAGAGAATCGCTGATCAAATAATATACATTAAGACCACGGAGGACTTGAAAAGTGACCAGAACAAATAATTTTCTCTTCATCAGAGTAAATACTTTGTGTTCCTTTGACGCAGTCATAGTTATTAATGCGTGAACATTAGAGGGGACATGTCGCGATTTCGTGATGAGTAAACAAAGTGAAGCCCTATGTGAGTCCTACGTGAAGGCGTACGTGAAACTCTAGCAGTGAAGCCCTGCCTACGAAATTATGAGTACACTCCCCACCGTGGCTTGTGGAAGTTAAATTACTGGTTGGTTGTGACTGGTTGCCTGAGAAGAGCAACCTGGGTCGCACAAGCCCCACCAATGGCAGCACCTGCCGTCACAGGGCAGTGGCGCATCGCTTAACCGCTGTACCACGGCGCCAGGAGAGGTAGGACTCCCAACGATCAATAAATGTAGAGAATGACCAGTTCCACATATCTGGGCATTAACCCATTGATGCTACCTTGTCACCCTTAAGACGGAGATCAAGTCCGATTAAGTCGCCGACCTTTGTCTGCAGCCTGCTTGACGTGGAAAACCGAGCCTCGAACCGAAATCGAAGTAAAAACCGAAGTGCTTGTACACATAATTCGCATTTGGCTAAAACCCCGCTAAATTGTTCCCCATTTATCGACAACAAGGCAGGTACAACAGGATAATGGTGTTCATAAATAACACTTCAAAAGTAGCCAAGTAGCCAAGCTAAAATTTTGGTCGCCAACAGCTCCCAAAAGTAGCCAATATGGCGCAAAGTAGCCAAACCTGGCAACCCTGCCGCCTGGTCCTGCTCCATTGCTCGGCTTAAGCAGCTGTGACGGTGGCGGCATTGAAATCCAGGACGATGCAGAAGCGTACGCGGACACGACGAGACGCAGGGCTGACAAGAATGTATATTCAGCGCGTTCGAATACTCCGCGAGCGTGTATACATCTACCTGCCAGAGGTGGAAAGGGCTTGAAGGCCAAGTGGCCGGTCTTTTTCATGCATGAGTGTGGGACCGCAGCTCCTTCCTTGGGGAGGGAGCGAAAGTTTTCCGCCGAAAGCCCTTCTCGCCCTCCTTCTCTAAGCGGCCTTCTCTCAAAGCCCCTAACAGATCACGTATGACAACGAAGTGTATTGTGGCATGTTTATGCTTTTTCCATGCGTTATTAAAAATCGGAAATTATAATTCCGTGCATTATCACATGCACAGCTCGACTGATATCTTGATAAACATTGAGAACACACTGGCAGCAGTTATTTTTTGTGACTCGTTTGGAGAGCAACCGGCGCTTGTATGCCGGCCCGTAGGAGGGCTTAGAGAGTCTCGTTGAATCTCGTTAAGTCTCGTACGGTGCCCGGATGTTCTCGTTTCAGAGCCCGGATGAGTGGAAACCAGTGCCCGGATGATGGCTCTCGGACTCGGCGTGACGGCACCATAATGCCGACAACGGGAGCTAGAAGCAGGTGGCGGTTCCACTGCCGCCATCTTGCGAGTAGTTCATATTCTGCCACCAGGCTACGACACTGATCCATCACTGAGAAAGTGTCTACCCGTCTTGCCCCCAGCGACCCGAGACTGGTTTTGGTTGAGATGTTGAGATAGGTGTCCGGTCCTTTCTTGATCCGTGCACCCGTGCTGCGTGAAGGCTTTTCTTTTGTTGCTGCGCCTGCCTTCAGAGGATTACAAACGAACCATGGCAAGCCCGGCTGCTAGTCCCCGTCGTGCGTGGGGGGAGGTGTTGGCTGGGGTGGTTCCGCATGCTTCTTTCTCTGCCTGTCCCTCGCCAAAGCCAAAGAGAGTGGGGCTTCCTTTATTCGGTCTATGGTTCCGGAAGGGTGAAGGGAAAAAGTTGGAGAGCCGGGGCAAAGAGGGTACCGTCTTTGTGCAAACGGCGTCAGAGGTGGGGTGATCCTTGTTCGGGATAAGGATGCCAGCACGGGAACAGAGGACCGTTTCCTTCTCTCTCTTGTTCAGCCTTGGCTAAATAGCCGCAGAAAGCTGTACCGTCGATGTTACTATCTGGAGGGCCTCCTTTGAGGGAATGTGCCGTTTCGTTCTTGAGTTTTACCCGACTACAGACTTTCCTGTTTTCAATGTCGTGACATATATTAGTGGGAGCAAAGAAAACGAAAAAAAAATAATGCTGCCCAGCCCGCATCGCAAAAGGCACAACGTCGACACAGTGGAAACTTAGGAGAGTTAGTGATAATTGTCGACATAATTGCACAGAGCAAATTAGTAAGTAAGCGAAAAGAGGAAGCGGACGCCAAAAATGAGGAAGGTGTGAAATAAAGAAAATTAATTATGTTTATGTCCCATGTATATATTTCTAGCGTTTTTGTTTTGTTTTTTCAATGAACCTTATAGTTGAAATCGGTTCCTTTCTTGTGTCCTTCCTTCTGCCTGCCCTCGTCTTTAGCGCGTGCAATCATGTCGTCACTGTTGATGCATAGTAATATTAGTAGTAGTCGGAACACTCTTAATCTAGAGTGTAACCTGCTAACTATAGCGCTGAAAAAAAAATATTTTTTTATCAAATGATATTGCATCTATGATAAGAAAACTATAACAAAGACAGCTATACAATTTAGTCAACGCTCAGCGTATGCCTGTCCAACCTTATAAACTATGGTTGGTAAAGAAAAAGGCAGAGAGAAGTGGGCAATTGTCAATTTCTGTTTACCCTTGAGATGAATCGACATTGCGCAAGAGACGTGAAATTGCTATTGAGAGGATTAGCACCGCAGGGTGTCGGAATGTGTTTACCTCAGAAGCAAATATTCGTCGTACATGCGGCGGCACCTTGCAACCAATTCCGATCAACTTCGACGGAATTTTGCCAAGGCTCACAAAAATGCAGTATACAGATGCATACCATTCACGAGGCGGACTCGAGACTTTTTTATAGACATTGTACGAAGAAGAACGGGGGGGGGGGGGGGGGGAGAGGTGTGCAGGAATGCTGCCAAAAAAAAGGGGTCGGCTACAAAGCGATAGTTCTGTAGGCACTTAGGGCGACCCCCTCCCCTCTCTCGTTTGGACCCTCAACTGCGTGCTCTTATTCATTTTAGACGTACGTCTTTCTTGTATCCAGTTTGCATTATTAGGTTGATTGTTCCCTCCAGAATTTTCCATCGCGTACTGAAATGTATATCTTCCTTGCCTTGCGTCGATTTGCCTCTATTTGGTTGGATCAAAGATTGAAAAAGTGCGCCCGCGTATGTGTGTGTGTATCCGTGCGTGTCCACGCGCGCGTACCTGGAAACTGTAGGAACAGCTGCTATTTTCACACCGTCTATTGTCAGGTAACTGTTGCCTCGTTTACATGAACCCGACTTCGGCGGGTCGAGCCAGGAGATTGAGTTGAGCAAGGTCAGCCCAACTTGACTGCATGTTTACATGAACTCGATTTTAGCGAGTCGCGACCGGTTCAACAGCAGCGGCACCAAGCGTCGAACGGCGCAGCGGGAAAGGGCAGTGGCAGCCGGGAAGATTGCGGCATGCACGGCTGCCTCGCAGGCGCTACGGCGCAAGCGAATAACAGGTTCGCATTTATCACCTCTCCTTCCACTAACCCGACTCAGACCGGTTCACGTGCTATCTGCTGTTGGGGTCGAGTGAGTCAACCCACCCCCTGCAGCGGAGTTGACTGGACTCGCTCCCTCGACTCCCGGACCCGACTCGTTTACATGAACCCAGTAACCGGTTTTCAGCTCAAATCCTCCACTCAACCCGTCATGTAAACACCGCTTATAACGTGCTTGTAATCATTTTCCGAGAATTCCTTTTCCTGCGGCGCTAGTCTACCCCGCCTGCAGGAGGGGCGCGCAGCAAGGGGAGGGGCGGTCCTTTGTGCCAGTTCCGGAAGAGGGGACCTCACAGCACTATAGTCGGTTACAACTAAAGAACGAAGCGGCACATGCAACTCAGAGGGAGCCCTCCAGCCAGTCACGTCGATTTCTGTGGCTGTGCATGCAGCCAAGCCTGCGAAAGAGAAGGAAGGAGACGGCATTTTGTCCCCGTGTAGCCGAGAGTGGATGTCCTTTGTTCGGGATAAGGCTAAAAGAATAATAACGCAAAAAGAAAGGAAAATATTTTGCTGCCCCGGCATCCGCCATCGTCTCTAGGAGCACCTGAGCTGGAGCAGGGGAAAAGACAGGGAGAAAGGCGAAGGTACTAGTAGGTGTGGTGCCCCCGTTTATTGTCTCAGCTGCACTGGCCACTAAAGGGGGAGGGGGGGGGAGAGGGCTGGGCTGCTCACCTTTCGCATAGATCCGCGCGAGAGCGTCTTTTTCGCAAAATCGCTGAATGTTACAGGTGGGGTCATATTCGCAACAGACGGTCGTGGCAGCTTCAGTCTCCACTGCTGTCGCGGCGCACCTGTGGAGACCGAACAGAAAACTGTTCGGTCGACGCACTTGGCTGGGCGGTCTCCTTTGATGGGCATGTGCTGCTTCGTTCTTGAGTTGTACCCGACTTATATACCACATGGATTCATTTCAGCGGTGGAACGTGGCGCCCTCTGAACCACGGCATTCGTTTGAAAGAAGTGCGAGTCTAGTTCAGGAAAACTGCACCTGCTCCATGGTTAGTGCTGAAATAGTGCAGCTGGAAGCAGATGATGGTTTGCGGGTTGTGATAAACGGCGGAGACTCAAGTAACTTTCAATCGTCGACAAGCTAGAACGCTGCTCGAGTTCTCCAAAGAAACGGATCGAGGCTGGTTCATGGCAACATGTTATTGTGATGTGCGGTTTGCACATTTCTTCATGAGATACGAGAGGTTGGCTGCCGCTGATGTAGGCTGTAAACAGCTGGCTGCAATTCATTGGCATCGCAAAGGCTAGCGACGACCAGGCCTGCACTCGACCATCCGTTTTGGAAGCAGACAGTGCCAAACTGCGCTCAAAGTGCCGGAACTAGCGGTACACACCCGCCGCACCGCCGCTGCCGCAGAACTTTGCCGAACTGGTGCATTGAGTGCAGGCGAATCGAGCGCTCTCCAACTTCCCCTCCACAGCGCTAGCCGGAACAACGAACAACCGGCAGCACGAAGCGAAAGCCTGTCTCTTCCCTTTCCTGTCGCTTTAGCAATGCCAAAGCTGTCCTCGAAAAATAATACGACGCCCAGAATGCGTTTCGTAGCGTCAGGTGAAAAAAATTGGCAGTGGCTTAGCTCTGCTATGCCTGGATATACGTAGCGTAAAGTGATCCGGTGTTTCGGCCGCACGTTTCGCCTTGGCTGCTCGACGGCGAACTGCCAGGCGACAACCTCGGGATCGGAAGAATTGACATTTTCCAGTCTTCTGCGCCGTTTGGCAGCGGCTCGACTCTCCTTAGCTTACCAGAGCTTACATGTTGAGCGCGACCGTCATTTCTCCGCGCACCCTCCTCGCGCATGCGTAGTAGCGCGCGGCGCAACTGTCGTAAACACGAGGTCACGCGTCGGAGAGGAGCGCACGCCGGCGGCGCCGGCAGCGAGGAGCTCGCACCGGCGGACCTGCGCCTCTCGTGACGTCACGCGGTTCTCGCGCATGCGCATAACAGGCGGCGCACACTCGCGCAAAACTCTGCTCTGACCCGCGTAGTGTGGCTTTACTAGCTTTACGCTACAAAACAATCCAGCAAAGCAATATGGCGGAAATCTGCTTGGAAGTTCGACACACACTACATAGGGCAAAATCGAGGGAAACGTGCGAACATCGTAGAGGTATCGTTCCCTCTCGTGAACACCTCCTGATTGTAAATGTTTAGCAGCGCCACACTCGTTATTTTTTTGAACTGTGATTATTTAGTACACGTGCATGTGTGTAGATGGCGCTACTTACTAAATTTATCTACATTTATCGCATGTCGCTGCGTTATTGCTATTATTGTTTGTATTCTGTGGACTTTGTTCTTGGCAATTGTTACAAGTTGATTAAAGGAATGAGAGACCGACATTTTAAGAGTATATTTGCCAGAAAAAAAGAAGCCGCGGAACGTTTCAAGAGCTTGTGTCCTTCATGAGGAGAACAAAAAAGGTAGCTAAAATCAACTAGACATTGCGCATTCCCCAAAAGCCGTAGAGTAAAGGCGATGCTTAGCCGCGTAGAGCGAAGTATTAAGTTTCTTCACGCAAAATCTCAAAACTGCCACGCGCTGGTTACCTGAACAGTTTTGCATTCCGTTTTTGACTATTTCGAAAAAACGGTAACTTTGTTCAGGAATAACTTTTAAACTAAACAAGGCAGACGAATGAAATTTTCAGAATGGAAGTGAGATTAGACGATCTCAAACTGTACAAAAAGGCGCCGCAGTGCAATGCATATCCCAAAAGTTATTGCAGATTACATTGTTCTGTTTTCTATGCTTTTCAAACATGCGTGGCTAATAAACTAATCTATACACGTTCTTCTAAATGCTTAAATATGTTGATTAGCATCCGATCTCAAAGTATCTCGAAAGATATTTCTCTAGGTGCAAGAGGTTTTTCACAATTTTGCATTTCCTGAGACAAGTTGAGCTCAACTGCCAGTTTACACCTTTGCGTTTTCTTTTACAGTTGAAACAAATTTGAAGCTACCGTTAAACAAAATGCATCCTTTGAAAGCAGAGAAAAGTAGCTTTTCGGAGATATCTGAACCATATTTATGAAGCGAACGAGCGAGGTACAGTCGACGTACAAATATCACCAAAAATGGTTCCCGCTCACCGTCAGAGTGGGACCGCCACCTTAAAAGCCTGCTCATTATTTTACTCTCCGTCGGGAGATGCACGTGCCTTGCGCCCCGAAAAGCGCCCGCTGTCGAGGAGCAGAGAGCGGATGACAGTTTTATTTCATATGGCAATATACGAGGTGTTCGAGCCAAAACGGGTCTCCGAATGAACATTTTGTTTTCACTAGGGGTGGGATATACGATAATTTTTTTTTTCTGGGACGCTCAAGTATCACCACTGTTATGTATTTGATTTTCATGCGCTATCTTTTAGAGCTTTAAGAAAAAACTACTCGGACGATACCTTGTTGCGAACACTCTAGCCGGCCGTTTGTCAGTGACCTACAACTTTTAAATTGACACTTTTTTCAAGAAATCAGTCTGAAGAATGAAAAGACAGCACCAAAACCTTTTCCAAGAGAACTTCCTGACATCCATGTTTTTTTTTTTTGGAAAGCAATCATTTTTTTTTACGCGAAATAGCCTTGCGTGTTTGTTGCCTGAATACCGCTAGCGGTATTCGTTCTGTCCAGTGGCGTCTCTGCGCACGCCCGTTTTTTTTTTTTTTGAACCGCTGATGTTCCGACTTTAGAGCTTTCGCGCTATCACCGAACACCAGCCAGCCGCACTGTGGCTAACAACTGAGGTTCACTCTACGCACAGAGAAATACAGAAAACGGCATGCCGGGTCAACACACTCGTTCACATTTAGCCCAGAAGGAAAAGCCTGTTCACAAACAGCGCCGACTGCAGCACTCCGCTTGCATGCTACAAGAAGCTCGAAAACCTAAGACACCCCAAATCAGGAAAAGCCTGGGAGGTTGAAACGGTGAGGAACATGTGGCTCAACAGTTCAGAGGCGAGCCATAAGGTAGAAAAAACCTTGAAAAAAAAAACACGGCCCGTGGGCCATGACGAGCAGAGGAAGTTCGGGAGGGTAATGAAGTGGGGGCGAAAACTGTTGCCAGGTTTAAAGCGAAGTGAAGGGGATGGCTGATGCAAAGGGGAACCATCCAGGTGAAGAAAGGAGAAAGGGGCGAGAGAGGTAACTGCAGAGATAACGAAAAGAGCAGAAAAAACAAAATTCTGTTCACCCGTTGCTAGCTCTTGAGGCCTCATTGTTTTTATTAGCCGTTTGAATTCTTTTGCTAGCTTAATCTCTCAAGCCATTGTTAACAGAGTTCATTACCACCCTACATATGTTCAATTTCGTGCATATCGGCCTGAATACTGTGAGTGCAGCACTCATTTCTGCAGCGGCTTTAAAAGTAGCTTGCTATACTCATATATATTTGTTTTGGTGCTGTACGCGTGGTGTTTCGTTGCAAAAACAGAAGAGTTGCGTAGAGTTAATAAACTAACTCCAAACTTTTTCCACCGCTTCCGAGACCGCATCGTTTTTTTTTTCTGCGATGCCGAAGTAGCGGTGAAAGTCGTCTGCCGTCTGCTTGCGCTTTGGTTCGCTTGGCTCTTATCGCAGAAAAAAAACGATGTGATCTCGCAAGCGGTGCACACAGTTTGAAGTTAGTTTATTAACTCTACGCAACTCCAATGTTTTTGCAACGAAACACCACGTGTACAGCACCAAAACAAATATATATCAGTATAGCAACTACTTTTAAAGCCGCTGCAGAAATGAGTGCTGCAGTCACAGTATTCAGGGCGATATGCACGAAATTGAACATATGTAGGGTGGTAATGAACTCTGTTATCAATAGCTTGGGAGATTGGTCTCTATACAACCATTCAAGAATTAAGCTAGCAAAAGAATTTAAACGGCTAATAAAAACAATGGGGCCTCAAGAGCTAGCAACAGGTGAACAGAATTTTGTTTTTTCTGCTCTTTTCGTTATCTCCGCAGTTACCGCTCTCGCCCCTTTCTCCTTTCTTCACCTGGATGGTTCCCCTTTGCATCATCCATCCCCTTCACTTCGCTTTAAACCTGGCAACAGTCTTTTCGTCCCCCACTTCGTTACCCTCCCGAACTCCCTCTGTTCGTCATGGCCCACGGGCCGTGTTTTTTTTTTAAGGTTTTTTTCTACCTTATGGCTCGCCTCTGAACTGTGGAGCCACATGTTGAGCCACCGTTTCAACCTCCCAGGCTTTTCCTGATTTGGGGTGTCTTGGGTTTGCGAGCTTCTTGTGGCATGCAAGCGGAGTGCTGCAGTCGGCGCTGTTTGTGAACAGGCTTTTCCTTCGGGGCTAAATGTGAACGAGTGTGTTGACCCGGCGTGCCGTTTTCTGCATTTCTCTGTGCGTGGAGTGAACCTCAGTTGTTCGCCACCTCCCGTGTTGTGTCATTCACTCTACGTTTGCCGTGCCGTTTTCCCAAAGTAATATCGCACCAGATATTCCAGCTTCAAAGTATCGCGCGGTGTGCTTCGTTCCCGCTAGCGGTATTCAGGCAACAAACACAGCAATGCTATTTCGCGTCAAAAAATAAAGATTGCTTCCCCCCCCCCCCAAAAAAAAAAAAAACATGGATGTCAGGAAGTCCTCTTGGAAAAGGTTTTGGTGCTGTATTTTCATTCTTCTGACTGATTTCTTGAAAAAAGTGTCAATTTAAAAGTTGTACATCACTTTGACAAACGGCCGGCTAGAGTGTTCGCAACAAGGTATCGTCCGAGTAGTTTTTTCTTAAAGGGCTAAAAGATAGCGCATGAAATTCAAATACATAACAGTGGTGCTACTTGAGCTCACCCCCCCCCCCCCCCCCCGAAAAAAAAAATCATTTATCGTATATCCCACGCCTAGTGCAACCACAATGCTCATTCGGAGACCCGTTTTGGCTCGAACACCTCGCATATTACCATATGAAATAAAACTGTCATCCGCTCTCTGCTCCTCCACAGCGGGCGCTTTTCGGGGCGCAAGGCGCGTGCATCTCCCGACGGAGAGTAAAAAAAATACCGACGATTACGTTACTTCCTAATGCGAAATTTGAGCGCAGCAAATAAGCTGTTTCACCTTTTCGATAGATTGAGGCAAAGAAATCGAGCAACACATGTATGCGCTATCACAGAACGTAAAGTAACGTAATCGTCGGCGCGTCGACAACTGCGCGTCGGCGCTATCACAGAACGTAAAGTAACGTAATCGTCGGCGCGTCGACAACTGCGCGTCGGCAACTGAAGAGCACCCTATCCGCCACGCAAGAACAGGGGGGGGGGGGAACCCTTTCCTCCTCTTTCTGCATGGCGGCGACGGTGTTCTATGCAGTCACGTTATCTTGACTCTCTAGCGGCGTCAGCGGCATCCAGCGGTATCAGTCGGTCGCTGCTAGCGCTGGGGGGATGAAAGGGGAGCGGAGCTGGTTACGAGGCCGACGCCGACGACGACGCGAAACCCAGGAACGGACGCCAAAGAGCTGCGCTCTAAAAATTGAGCAGGCTTTTTGTATTTTCTCCCTGCCCGCGCATCGCCGCCGCCGACGCTCACCAGCGCCATCTCTTGGTCGCAGCAAGTAAGCCGCGGGTGACGTGAAGCGAGCTCGCGCTGTGACTGGCTCGCTCTCCGTGGGGGCGGGCTCCTTCGCCGCCGCTCGACGGAAACGAAGAGCAGGACCCGGCGGCACCGGCCACCCGATTTGGGGGGGAAAACGGTCCAAATGCAGCCCCCTCCGTCAGCGACCGGCGTGACGGATACGACGGAGCAAGCCAAAAACCGGCTGTGAGAATGCGGCCTTATACTGTGACAGCAGGTTTGCTGAAGGTTGGCCTCCTTTACCATGCTCTTTTTTTTTGGTCTGTGGTGTCAGTGGTCTATTTGTGATAAGAACGTCATACCCCTTAACTACAAGCCAACATTTATTTGTCCAAAGTTTGCCTTTCAGAGACTTCCAATTGCCCGTTAGTTTTCAGAGGGCTCAAAATTCGACTTCCAACATTAAAAAAAAAAGATTATTGGGACTGCGTGAGCGCTGTTCACGCACGCAGGCTATGCCACTATAGGCAGGCACAGAGTGAGAGAATAGTTGTCTCTCAACTTTTTAAATAAAATAAATGAATAACCTTTAAAGCCACTGTGGGTAACGCGCATGTTTGTTGGAATTTTTTAACACCCATGGGTCCCGAGTTTCAATTCAATACCCGTAATCGTACACATACAAAGTGGCGACGACGCGGTTGAAGCTGTGTTGGTGATATGGCGCTTCTTCCGCCAAACGGTGCAGAGCGACAGGTGAAGTAGATAACGGTTTGCCACCCAATTTCGGGTAAACAAATGGAAGAAATGTTTTACGGAACCGCTTAACTGCAATATAAAAGTTTCTATTCCACCCTGACTGCCTTGAAGGCGCGGTAAATTGGATTAAAGAGTCTCTGAAAAGCGCGCTCGAGGTTGCCTATAATGCGCTTGTATTATGCAGAGTACAGGATACCGAGTGGTCTGCCGCATAGAGGACCTCAAAAACGAGCCAATCATTTACAGTGTATATTTTAAAACTCTCCCTTCCACGCCTCGTAGCGACCTGTGGAGCAGAGCTTTCGCCCGAATCCGTGCGCAATGCGTCACGCAGCTTTTGTTGCGTCGCAGCGAAGTGCTGTGATTGGTTCACCGTGGCGTCTCTTTCTGACGTCACTCAGCTCCCGTGGCCGCGGCCGGATGCTCCGCCCCATCCCCTCGTGCGCTTCGCAGCCGGCGCAGGAGTGCCGATATTTCAGCGCGCAAAAAGTGACGAGAGAGAGGAAGGCACGAATACACGTTAATTCAGATTTTTGACTACAATTGACTCAGCTTCCACAAAACGACAGTTTCAGAGTTTCCAGTAAACACCTGCAGACTAGCTGTAATCGTTAGAAACTCTATAAATTATTATTTTATCACTAGGTTAACGGCAATTGTTAAAGGGCCACTGCCCAGGGTCCGGACATTTTTGAAAAACAAGCCCACTGCATAGATGAGGCATCGAAGATAACCTCTGCAAAATACTAGAGCCATGCGCGCCCCGAAAAGCTGCGAAAATTCAAATCAAAACCCGCTCGTTCTTTCCTTCAACAAAAACGGGCCCGGCCCACTACTCTGAACCCCGTTGACGTCATGGGGGGTTACTTTCGCTTAAAGGGCCACTGACCAGGGTCCGGACATTTATGAAAAACAAGCCCACTGCATAGATGAGGCATCGAAGATAACCTCTGCAAAATACTAGAGCCATGCGCGCCCCGAAAAGCTGCGAAAATTCAAATCAAAGCCCGTTCGTTCTTTCTTTCCTTCAAAAACGGGCCCGGCCCACTACTCTGCACCCCGCTGACGTCAAGGGGGGCTACTTTCGCTAAAGGCACTCCATTGGTGCATCGTTCTGACTGACGGGAGAAGGTTGGGCGTAGCCTTGGCGTCGCGTCGTCTGCACAACGCTTTCCGCAGCGCCTTCTGTTCTGGCTCATGCCTACAAACCCGCATGAAGGAACAAAAAAAAAAAAACTGCGGAGGGAGCGTGCGGCGACAGCCTTGAACCCTAGCCATAAAAAGTAAAAAAACAGTAAAACTGAGGGAGTTGGCTCGACCCCCCCCCTCCCCCCCCCCCCCCCGCCGTGATCCCGTCACGAGACGCTCTGCGTGCGCGCTCCCTTCTCAGTTTCTTTTCTTCTATGCGAGCCCCCCAAAACAAGGTTTTAATTAGTAGTGCAGCAGAGCCTTTCCCTCGCTCGCCCACTTTACCGCTCCGCACACATACCGCTTATCTTTCGTGCATCTTGCGTACGCCTTGACTCCAATGAATGACATATGCTTTGGAGCGGAGAAAAGACACAAACACACAGAACACAAACACGCATGGAGAAAAGCAAACGGGCGGTTGCCGGGTCCGCGCTTCGCCGTGTGTTTCGAACACAACCGACTTCCGCCCCTCCGCTCGTGAAACGGTGGGGAGGCCTAAAAGAAAATGAAAAGGTGGCTCGTTAACTGGGAATGACAAACAGATGTATGAAAGGATGCGCTCGCTAACAAGTCTAGGTGGTCGAGCCGATCGCGCCTCTCGATCGTTCAGTGTGCGGAGAAAATGCAAAAACCAAGAAAAGAATTCTATTGAAGGCGGGGCCATGACGTCGCCCTGTGACGCACTCCACAGACGCCACGCCTCCGGCTTACACCGGAGAAGGAAGGGGTGATTTTGCCTTGCCGAGCCTACTCGACGAGGAGCGGGAGAGAAAAATTTCGAGGAGGGAATGGAAGGAGAGGAGGCTCGCTCAAAGTGAGGTAGAGAGTGTCTGCTGGCCGCGGGTGGGCAGGGGGCCTTTAAGGCACTCCATTGGTGCATCGTTCTGACTGACGGGAGAAGGTTGGGCGTAGCCTTGGCGTCGCGTCGTCTGCACAACGCTTTCCGCAGCGCCTTCTGTTCTGGCTCATGCCTACAAACCCGCATGAAGGAACAAAAAAAAAAAACTGCGGACGGAGCGTGCGGCGACAGCCTTGAACCCTTGCCATAAAAAGTAAAAAATAGTAAAACTGAGGGAGTTGGTTCGCCCCCCGCCGTGATCACCTCACGAGACGCTCTGCGTACGCGCTCCCTTCTCAGATTTTTTTCTTCTATGCAAGCCCCCCAAAACAAGGTTTTAATTACTAGTGCAGCAGAGCCTTTCCCTCGCTCGCCCACTTGACCGCTCCGCACACACACCGCTTATCTTTCGTGCATCTTGCGTACGCCTTGACTCCAATGAATGACATATGCTTTGGAGCGGAGAAAAGACACAAACACACAGAACACAAACACGCATGGAGAAGAGCAAACAGGCGGTTGCCGGGTCCGCGCTTCGCCGTGTGTTTCGAACACAACCGACTGCCGCCCCTCCGCTCGTGAAACGGTGGGGAGGCCTAAAAGAACATGAAAAGGTGGTTCGTTAACTGGGAATGACAAAGAGATGTATGAAAGGATGCGCTCGCTAACAAGTCTAGGTGGTCGAGCCGATCGCGCCTCTCGATCGTTCAGTGTGCGGAGAAAATGCAAAAACCAAGAAAAGAATTCTATTGAAGGCGGGGCCATGACGTCGCCCTGTGACGCACTCCACAGACACCACGCCTCCGGCTTACACCGGAGAAGGAAGGGGTGATTTTGCCTTGCCGAGCCTACTCGACGATGAGCGGGAGAGAAAAATTTCGAGGAGGGAATGGAAGGAGAGGAGGCTCGCTCAAAGTGAGGTAGAGAGTGTTTGGGACCATGGGGTGGGCAGGGACCCTTTAAAGGGTCCCTGAAAGGGGTGTCTGAGGTTGGCAAAAAAATACTTGCATTATGTAGAGCGTAGGCCACTGAACGTTCATGCCGCGTACAATACATCAAAGGCGAGTAGATAATTTATAATACATTTTCAAAACCTACCTCTCCCGAGCCTCGCGGCGACCAGCGGCGGTGAACTTCCGCCCGAATTCGTACTCATTACGTCAGCTTGTACTCTTTACGTCACAAGTGCTGGGCTATGATTGGTTCGCGGTGCCAACGTGAAATCACGCATTTAACAAACTAGAAGTTCTAGATACTTCACACTCTTACTCTTTTCGGAAACATTTCGCATTTCAGCAAGCAGAGTTGTCGTTTATATGCATGTTTACGCAGTTATTGTATGTTGGGTGTCAGAAATTAGTACTGCACTTCCGGTTTACAATGTTTTCGTCTGCTCGTGCCGTTTGTGTCACTCCGCCGGCGCCGCCGTCGAACCGAATCGAGAACCGAGGTGCGATTTGGAGTCGCCGCACTACTGATTTCTGTCGCGACCTCCGTCGCATGCGCAATAAAAATGGACCGGCCGTGCTGTGTCGTTGGTTGCAAAGCCAGGGTTCGGCAAGATGTTGCCCTTCGGCACTGTCTGCCGAAAGATGGAAGTGAGCGAGCTGTCGTCGTCGTCAGGATTCAGCGCCCGATTTCTGAACGGCGTGTCCTTAAAAACTTGGCCGACGCGCCGCACCAATCGTCGCTTGCGAACTGCCGCCCCACTACAAGCAGGGAGACTCGGAGCGGTGAGCATCGCTGCGCCGCTCTACCCAAGCTCCGCTCACAACCGGTGTCGCACTTCGCCGCCGTGCAGCAATGCCTGAGCGCTGCTTGGGATGGTGTACAAATATCACAAGGCAAGATCGCCTTGTTATCAGAAATACTTCTCGAGCAGCGACAAAGCATACCTGCTTATGTTGCGAGCTTTCGGCAACGGCACCGCTTGCGGGCTCTCCGGGCGACGAGCTCTGCTGCTGCCTGGCTGCCGTGGTCGTCGCTAGGCCTATTGCCTCTTTGGCATCGAAGCTGCAGCGGCCGGCGCTTCGGAAGTCGCCTGAGCTATAATAAAAGGCTTACTCTACACATCGCTTTGCAGTCAACAGCATCATCTCACAATAAAATAATAGTATGGTCACTTTCCGCGACTCCTTCAGGAGCGCAGCGAGCGGGCGCCAGGCGAGCCGGACCCCACGTCGGGCCAGCGGTAGCTGCGAGACGGTTGTGGCAAGAAATTTGCTCGTATTACAGTCGTTACCTTTACCAGCAGCTCAGTATTGGTCAGCGATCTTCAAAAATGACACATTTTTCACATTTCTTATCCCAGGGTTTATTATTTGCGTCAAGAACACACTTTAGCTCGTTTTTATGTCGCCGGCAGACGGAATCCAGGCTGGCCGGCCGGCCGGCCGGCCGGCATGCTCGGCGTACATCACGTTCGCACAAGAAAATGCAAAACAGCCATGATACCAGCGAGGATGCTTCCTAGATTCGAGCAACGAAAATATGACTGTGCAAAAGTCGATCTTTCGGCAACGACACCGCCTGCGGCAACGCCGCGCGACGAACTGCGCGCTGGCCCCAGGCTGCCCTAGTCGTCGCTAGGCCTATCTGGTTTCGCATCGAAACCACAGCTGACGGCGCTTCGGAAGTTGCCTGCGCTATAATAAAAGGCCTACTATTCACATCGCTTTACTGCGAACTCATCCCATAATAAAATGTATGTTCGATTTCCATGATGCCTTCAGCAACGAAGCTAGCAGACGGTAGGCGAATCGCACCAAGTAGCAGCAGCACCAAAGCGGCTGTTGGATGACATTTGCTTGTATCGCAGTCATCACTTTTACCAGCAACTCGGTATTGGTTAACGATCGTCAGAAATTATGCATTTTTGACATGCATCTATCCAAGGGCTTGCTATGGACGAGAACAAACAATACTAGCGCGTTTTTCAGTCGCCGGCGGCCGGCATCAAGGCTGGCAGGCCGGTCCGGCGTGGCTCGGCCCCGAGCGCCCTGAGCAGCGCGCTGTACGGCATCATGACGCTGCCGCTCTCCGCGCTCGTATTGGTTGCCGCTTCCCGTCGTTCCTTCAGGTCGGGGTCCATAGTACGAGAGAAGCCGCAGAGACGGTTGCGAGACACAGGTGAACACAGCAGACAGCGGGAAAGCGAGCGAGCGAGCGAAAGAGCGCGTCAACCGGAAGTAAACAAACCGATCTCGTCGATGACGTATTTGTGGGCGGAGCATGGTCCCGGCCTGTAATCTTTATTTTTTTATCGTTCGCTCCGGTGTACGAGTTGAGAGGGAAAAGGCTGGTGGTCATTTTTAATAGCCATTATCTCTGGTTCCACACAAGCTAGATCAAAAATTTTTGCGGTAGGATGATGGATCGTTCAGTGTCTATCAATGCTTCGACTTCTCTTTGCCTACATGGACACCGTTTCAGGGACCCTTTAAGTAATTTTTTCTGTGCCTGATCACATGGATAAGAAGTGAAATACAAAATGGCTTTCCGTAAGCTGCACGTAGTACATCAGATGCAATGGAAAATAGAAGCATCTTACGTTTAAATGACTCCTCGTTTATTGCCAGGAGAATTCCGCGGTATAGTAATAGGTATTGGCTTAAATGTTTTTTTTAGCGTGCGGTTGCTTGCGAAACAGTACCCCCAAAAATATTTGCGGGCGCCAGGAATTCTGTCCAAAACCTTTCCGGACGTGTAAGAATATTACCAGCTAGTGCTATGGTTTGCTAGGCCCCAAGCGTCACCGCAGCTTGTCCGCCTTTTCCAACAACCGCGCTAAATCAAGGGAGCCCGGCGTCACCTACTGACTCTGTCAATTGGTCACCACTACCTGTCAGAGACGTTGCCGCACTATCAATGTGCAACGCTTACGGCTGACCCAGACAACAGCCACAATCCGGACCATATCCAAGATCTTCAAGTGACTGCGACGCTCACATTATTGATGTATGTCCTCCGTGCTCTGCTTTCTAGCCGGCGCACGCCAGCGGAACACAATGCACTGCAAGTAGTGGTCGCGCTGCATCCAATTATTGCGGCTCAACTTAACTGCAGCCATCATCCGAGAACCTACACATTAATGGACACTGCGGCACGGAAGGAAACCGCAATGTGTAGCTACTTGAGAGCCACTGCCTTAAGGGACAGACTGCAGTCGTCTCCCCTTCTCCATTTTCCTTTGAAAATCCCCTCATCCCTCCTCCCAGTTGCAGGGTAGCCAACCGTAAACCCCTTCCGGTTAGCTTCCCTGCCTTCCCCCTTGAACTGTCTATGCCTCTGCACAAGCATCGGGTTTTGTATTAGTCACCGCACTAATGCACAAAGATGGCGTGGTACCTAACTGCGGAATGAAACTAAATTCTGAGTGCACTGTGCTCCCTTGAAAAACAAAGGCTTTTCTGCGCATCCTGCGACGAACGTACAGCTCCTCATACGGACCTCTCGATTCCCATCAAGCCGGTTAATTTATCGTTGTAAGAATGGCAAGGACGAACTACTAGGGACTTCGCAAGAACTGCCTTTGAAACACCAGCGCGTGGCATAAACGTTCGGTTTTGTGCCCTCTAGCACTTTTTGACCCGTGTCCTCCATATTGCGCTGTTGTGACCACTATGAAAAAGTTCCAAGCCCGGACATTTATTTTAGATTAATTTACAAATGCAATTTCTGGCGAGTCAACATGCTCTTATTTACTGAATACAGATGCATTCTTTCTTTTATTTGTTGCTTAGACATTTGCGATAAGCATGCCTCAACGTGTAGCTGTCAGGCATGCTGGACCACCCTGGGGATCGACAGTGCCTGCTTGAAAGATGAATGAATCGTGTGTTGCGACCTGCTCTGACGCACCTGAAGCCAACGGTTAGAAAATGTCAAAAACCGAACAGCGATTTAGGTGTTGCTGAAACGTTATTGGGAACAGCTACTTACTATTAAGCGCGTGGTGAGAGAGCAAATAGCGAAAAGAACACAGAGTGCGTGAGGTATATATAGGCACCACTTTATTGCCATCTCAAAATGATCGTTATCACAGCAAGCATGTTGCCGGTTCGTTTATAGTATATGGCCCCGCAAAAAAGGGGCAGCAAAAATTTCTACAACTAACCCAAACGACAAAGCGGATTTATCATCGAAAGCTGTTACAGCTTTCCCTTATCCATTTCATACTGCATTCGGCCATTGATTCTATATCATCAGCCGTAAGTGAAAGCCGCGGCTTGAAAATGCGAATCAGGGAAATCTGACCAGGCCCCCCGCCGTGTTCCACCCTGTATCAATCTCACCTTCTGCTCCGGCAAGCCAGAAGAGCTAGTGCACATGCGCAGACCGGCTAAGGCGTACGCCAAGAGCGCCGACGCTGAGCGCGTACGCTCAAGAAGTGTCGTTGAAGTTGGAACTTCTTTAGGCCTGAACGTTTGAGCGTGGTGGGGCGTGCGGGGACCCAGGGGTCCTGGGAGTCCCGAATTCCTCTGAAAAACTTTTTTTCTCTCGCTTACAAAAGCTCCGCGTTCGGTGTCTGTGATTGGAATGCGGTACCCTCTCGATACAAGCTGACTTGTCTGTACAAACTGGCCTGGGAGGAATTCCCCGCAGACAAGAGTCATCGTCAAGCAAAGATGCGGCGAGGACTGGCGACGGCAGCGGTGTCAAGTGGTCGAGTCTTCCCTCGGGCCGCCGGACGGAGTGGTGCTGGGAAAGGTCAAGCTGTTGCTGACATTGGCGCACTGTCAGCACGGCTGACAGCGCCTGAAACGCGTTCGAGGAGGTTCAAGCGTCTAACCAGGCGTAGGCCAGTGTAAGGGAGCTTTCGTTGCTTCTAACTAGATTGAGAAGAGTTCAACCACTGCCAATTTTTTTTAGAGCGCTGTTTTTTTGAGACACAGTGCCCCCGAAGATGTTTGCCGTTCCGAATGAGACAGAATACTGCGTGCACGCGTCGTGTGTCTGCCACAAGCAGAGGTTTTCACATTAGTTGCCGCACAAATGCGTGAACATGCTGCAGTAGTGCATAATC
Source organism: Amblyomma mixtum (assembly GCF_055824585.1). NCBI lineage: Eukaryota > Metazoa > Arthropoda > Arachnida > Ixodida > Ixodidae > Amblyomma > Amblyomma mixtum. The sequence goes on from NC_143020.1 coordinate 57,695,045, forward strand.
GCGGATTACCACTAAGCACTAAATTCTGTGTGTACCTTCACACCTTTGAAAAAGGAGCTGCTTTTTTTTTCGGAAGCTGCGGCCTAAGTTTGTTACTGCCATTATATTCGGAGTTGGTGCTACACGCCCATTATACAAAGTAACGAAAACGATAATCCTTGCAAGCCGGTCAGAAGTTTCTCCTGAATATAAACAGTGCAAATGGGCAAATGTTTTTGCAATGTTGTTCAAATGTGGTATAAAAGACTTTCAAGATAATTGCGGCAACCTGCATTTGGAGAATGCGAAAGCAGTGACGCCTCCCGGCCCTCTTTGTCTCGCTTTTATACTCTCTGCTCTTAATTAGAATCGCATTGACCTTCATTAGCACATTAATTAGCTATTTAATTGATACTAAATGTAATCGATTGATCATCCTCATTGATTGCGGTTATCAATTGCAATCACTTTGTTTTGCACTTTTCTTCATCACCGTAATCAATCACATTCACTCTGATTACACCCATTTTCATCTGAATCACGAATTTTCATTTTCCAAATTTGGCGCCATTGCTGCTTTCCAGTCCACCTACTATATCTCCGTCCAGCCTATTCGACCGTCCAACGAGTCTTGCTCCTCATTAATTAACTAAATAATCTATGTGAATCAAACTTCAATGTTCGATTAATTATCACTCTTCAAACACATTTCAATCCATTTCAGACTTTATTTTCAATCACTTACCTACTTTCCACTACTCTGCCATCCACGGTCGTTTTCCCGTCCTCTGCACTACAATGATGTCCACGCTATTTCGACGTTTTTTTTATATTTTTGGCTCTAATATCTAAGCATGCTATCGACACCACATTTCTTGCGCCCCATCCTCACATCATTCTCTATCGATTACAACCATTCGTTTGTTCCTACCTCTACTCAGAACGCCCCAACCTCTGCCAACACATTTCTATTACACGACCCCGTCGACACAGCCAAGTAATGTTTTCGCATTAAAACGATTTACCAAATGTGGCTGTTCAAGCTCGTGAAGTCAAAAAAGCAGCCATAAACTCTCATGTCGGCACACAAGTCGAGAGTATCTGTCAGAAATGCTGGTAAAAGTGGCGCCCTTCGCATCGAAAATGCAGTATAGATGCCTGATCTGACAAAGTGACGTGTTAACCATTTGCTACTGGTTAGGAAGTTGTAACTAGAAACAGGTGCATGCTTTTCTGCGTGTGGAATGGGAACGAGAGTACGCGTTGCACGGGCGAATGAGTTGTGAACTCAGTAGGTCGCGAATGGCAGTAAGACTAATGCTAGTAAATTTATTCGTGTGGAACCTCCCTAATATGATTAAAGCACTTAAAGCTGCACTAAAGAGGAGCTTGAAATCGTCTTTTCACCGTAGAAACTCGATTTACTCTCCGAGCATTCTTAGAAACGCGAATCAGTATCCCGTGCGGCAGATTTCCCTATTAAATCGAATTAAACGTCCCGGCTCCCGCCTTTTTTTTTTTACTCCCCTTCGAAAAGAGGAGTCAGCCAACGTGTAGAGATCTTTTCCGCCAGTCGCGTCTCGGCTTCGCTATTGCTTTTATTTTGTTTCGTAGGCTTCCTTGAATAAATAGCTGCAGTCGAAGACACCATAGCCCCAAATTAAGCCCACAGAAATATATAGACGGACTCTTTGCTTTCACGGATAAGTATCACTCCGCCGATAGCAGAGCGGCAAGCCGCCACACGGCTGGCTGAAAGGCACTCCACGCGTTGGCCGACTCCTTTTTTCGGAGGCGAGTTCAAACAAACAAACAAAAAGAGGCGAGATCTGCGACGAGAATTGGCCGCAAAGGAAATTAATTCAAAGTTTCTAAGAATGCTTGGAGCGTGCAGATGGATCTCCCGTGACGAAAATACGAACTGGGAATACTCTCTAGTGCACCTTTAATGGCATTAAATAAGCCCGTGTGGCACGGGTATTAGACACAGCTGTCACACTGCCATTTTAGGTTCCCATCAAGTCGGTTAATTTATTGTTGTAAGAGCAGACAAAGACCAAGGAGGAAGTAGTACAGGACTTTACAAGCACTGCGTCTGAAACATAGGCGTCTGGCTTAAACTTTCGCTCTTGCATCACCTTTTCACCGGGCATCATCACTGCGGTGCTGCAACAACTATGAAAAACTTCCAAGGCCTGACGTTTATTTTGAGATTACTTTACAAAGCAGTTTCTGGTCCCTCAATGTGCATTTATGTAATCAATATAAACGCCTTCGTTTTTAATAAGATCAACAGGCTGAGGCACGCATCTGTTTGTCAATCTGGAACACTATGGGGAAAGAAAGAAAGATAGGGAGAGAGAAAGGAGGACGGAAAGAAAGGAAGAAGGAAAGAAAGAAGGAAAGAAAGAAAGAGAGAAAGGAAGAAAGAGCTGCTGCGATCTGTTCAGATCCACCCTAATTCAACGGTTAGGAAAAGCCACAAACACCGAAGAGACCTCCAATCGGTGTTGAAACATATATTGTTCAGAACAGCTACCTACTGTTATGCGCGGGGGAAGACAGCAACTTATGGAAAGAACACCGAAGGCGTGTAGTGTATGTTTTTTTAGTGATGTTTTATGCAATGCATATGTGCAATATGATATTTTATACAGCAAGTGACATTTTGTAGAGTGCACAAACGCAGCATAAAGTTCCATAGGACACACAAGAATAACTCAGCACGGCACCATTCTACTCCGGTGAAACGAGCACGTCGCTCAAGCGCAAGAAATGCCTGATGTGACGTAGACAAGGATCGGGCAAGTAACACAGGTGCATCTTCCCGTCACCTGTGCTACTACTCTCAATGGAGTCCTGCACAACGCCTGCGAGGCGCATGAACTCTGTGAAGTCTTGAAGTTGGAACACGCACCGGGAAATCAGCTGCTTTGCTTCAGCTTCCTCAACGAACGCCGTCGCCTGAAGCTCGTCTACCAAGGTCGGAGAGGAGGAGACCTTCTCGAAGGCCTCCGCTGTGTACTTCAAACGGGAGCCGGTGACGAAGCGAGCAGCGCGCTTTGCCAAGGCTCGGTTCCTGCGCAAGACGTCCTGCATGTACGGGCGCTCTCTCATTCTCACATGACTGCTATCCAAAATTCTCAAGTACTGCAGAGAGTAGTTATCCGCAAGCTCCGGCTTTGAGAGGTCCGTGATGAGCGCAATGAAGGCTTTGCCGTCGGGAGGTAACAACGAACAGGAACGCAGAGCTCGGCTTCGGCGGAAAAGGCCGGCCAGCGGTGCCAAGTCAAAGCCACACCAATCGGGGAAGAAGACAGCAAGGCTTCTGATGCTCGGATTTCGGCATACGGCTTCGCATATAGCGGGACCACACAGATTCCAGCCGTGGGTACAGCACTCCAGAGATAGCTCCAGATGTTCAATGAAAGTCGCTCCCTGGATAAACTGAACGATGGGCAGTGAGGCTGGCTCTGCTTCACCGACACCGCACAAAAGCGAGTGCACCTGTAGCGTCATGCGCGTGAGGTTGCGAGGCAAGGTCATTGCGTCCGCACCGTTTTGGAGCAGGTCGAACGGCACGCCGGGAGGGGCCCAGCTGTACGGACAGGGGTCTCTACCTGGGTAGTCCACGATGCATTGGCTGTTGACAACGACTCTGTCTTGTAGGCCGCATTCAGAGATGGTTCTGCAGATTTCCAATGTATGGCTGCTGAGGTTTTCAAGGATGACTTTCTTGAGCGACTTGTTGGCGGACACCGCTCGACAAAATTTCTGGCACTCTAACAGACTAAAGCACCACATTGAAAATCTCAGTTCCGTTATGGACATGTCGTTCTCGAGAAGAGCGGAGATCCAGGGCTTTACATGGTCGTCGTCATGGAAGTGGACAATCCCGCACCGAAGGCACTCGCCCTCTGCAAATTCTTTATACATGTTGGGCTCTTCTTCTCCATATTTGCTACCGAATCCGTAGCCATCGTCACTCACGTTGTACGTGAGGCTGAAGTACCTGAGCGTCTTGTTGGTGTACAGGAGCTGTTTTATTGCAGTGTCGTACTCCAACCTGAGTGTGCTCACCTCTAGCTTAAGTCTAACCAGCACCTTATGAGTAGCCAGGGCATCGCAGATAGTCAAGACGTCCATGTATGGACCATATTCAGGGTCTTTAATAAACAGCGATCTCAGGGACGTATTCAATCTCAGGTACGTTCCAAGAGCGACATGCCGGTTGCCTATGCCGCAGGGTGTGCTGTTACCGTTGAGAATCCTCGACGTGATTGACAGGTCGGTGATACTCCTGTTTCGGAACAGCCCTGCCAGGAAGGTGCCGGTGGCACACGCACCCCGCACACGCACCTCCAAAGCTTTAAGCGTCTTCAAGGTGGCAGTTTCCGCGATCAGAGGGGAAAGATCGGCAAGCAAGTGCCCGTTTGTGTGCACAAACAGGTCGAGTGATTCCAGCCGTGTCAAGGAAAGTATAGCCGCTGCAAGGGCGCCGGAGATAACCCCATACGTTGGCACCAATTGCAACGAGATCCTCTTCAGTCCCAGCGCGTCCCGAATTGCGAGGCACACTAGTTCTTCATGGGCGGCGATGATTCTGTCGTTGATGGTGACTTCCGCAACGCAGCGGTGCTTCGTGAGCAGATGGTACAAAAGTGTCGCGGCCTGCCGCTCTTCTTTCAATGTGGCGGGCTGTCTCACGAATGTGTCGTCGCTCGCCGTAAGCAGGGAGAGCTGGGATGCAGCGTCCTCTTCTAGTTCCAGCCCGACGGCCCAGAAGAAACTGTTCCAAGCTTTCAAGTTGGCTACGATGTTGCACAGATGGCCTTCCCGGCTCGTGCATGGTCGACTATGGTCGACTCTTAGACCGCCGTACCCGCTCCAGACTCCGTCTATCTCTTCCAGTGGCAGTGATGGTGCCTTGGGCGCCTCTGTGCCTTTGGGTACCGCCATGTTTTCGCGCACCGCCACGCCTGCTGGATCCTTTACGTCTGAGGGCACGTCGACTTGAGCGGGAACTTTTTCTTCAGGGACCTCAGCCTCCTCGGGAACCTCTACGTTTTCGGGCGCCTCCAGATTTTCGCGCTCCTCGACTCCTGCGAGCTCCTCGTGGTCGGCTGGTACCTCGTGGTCGACTGGTGCCTCGTGGTCGGCGGGTACCTCGACGGCATCTCGCGCTTGCTCGTCTTCGGGAATCACAGCTATCTCAGGAACCTGCACCCCCAGAGGAACCTGAACCTCTTCGGACGCCGCTACCGTTTTGGGCACAACAAGGTCCACCCCATGGTCACCGTTGATGGCACCGCTTTCACGTGCGGGCTTCAGCTTGGGCATCGCGGAAGCGCGGCCACTGCGGGAACTAGCCTGCAAGCAAAGCATCGCGGGATATATATGAGGCCTTTGGTGGAACGCAAATGACGCGACACGCTATCTACTGTTCTAGCCTAGGCAGTGACAGGTGAGCGCACAGCATGATGAATGTAAAGCACGCATGATACTTGCTTCACAGGAAAGCGTCAGCAGTGCCGTTGGAGAAGGTCGCAAGAGAAATACTGCATTCACATGATTATTCAAATGGGCATGACCCACAACGGCGACGTGGGAATGTAGGGCTGCTTGGAAAACATGTTGCAGTGACAATCCGAAACATATGACAAGCTAAGGGTTTTCTTAATCCGCCCAGGGTCTTGTGGCCCTACCCGGAACACTGGCGCTGTCCCTTGCGGTGAAAACATGACATCGATGGTGTCACGTGCAAACCATTTAACTTACCACAGAAGGTACGAAAATAGAAAACTTGAGAGGAGACCTAAAAGGGGTCTGAAATATCTTCTTTTAGGAAAGTAGATTAACTCGCTCAATCACTACGTTTTCTCGTCATGAACCCTTGAGCCAAATAATACACCTCTACACGCAGCAGAAAGCCCACAAAAGCGCGTGAATGTTCGCGAGTCCTTGCAGGCCGCTTTTGCATCCGCGCGCCCTCCTCCATCCCAAGCAGTGGCGTAATTATGTTCACAGATGGGCATTGGTTAGATTTTTTTCAGGAATCACGCAGCCAGCGTGGCCGCTGCCATTAAGCAGCGTCCCGCCGGAGGGTCAGGATCATCGCTCGCCGGGGAATTCGCACCAAGGAGAGCCGACTTTTGGGCGGACAAGAAGTGACGAGAGGAAAGGAAAATGCGCGCGGACGCTGAAATTGAGATTTTGACTGCAAATAACAGAGTCTACAAAACAAAATAAAAAAATTCATGGTGGAGAATATTCGTGAAGCGGCGTCGTTATCATCCAAGAAGTACCGCACTTTTTTTCAGAGCCCGTTTAAGTTGCGCTTACAGGATATGACGCGAGAGCTTTAATGGGTCCTCTCAGCGGCTAGGGCTCCTCCTCGCGTATCACTTCACGCACACGGACTCTGTTTGGTCTTTCAGCATCGTTCACAGCATCAGCCTGACTACGCCTATGCATAGATGCAGCGTTAAGGTGTAATGATAGGTGCACCGTTAAGAGGCCGCAAGCGGGCAGAGTGGGTGAGAGAACAAACGCGGGTTATTGACATCCTAGTCGAAATCAAGAGGAAGAAATGGGTTTGGGCAAAGCATGTAATGCGAAGTCAATATAACCCCTGGTCTTTAAGGGTAACGTGGTGGATTCCAAAAGAATGCAAGCATAGCAGGTGACGTTAGGAAGTTAGGTGGGCGGATGAAATTAAGAAGTTTGTGGGATACGATGGCCGCATCTGGTGAAGGACAGGCTTATTTTGAGCGACATGAGAGAGGCCTTTGCCCAGCTGTGGGATACAGAAGTTTCGTTGTTGAAAAATAACATCGGCCTTACATAACATCACCACTTTAAAACAGCAGACTGAAAAATATGCCGTCTGTAACTGGTAAAACAACGCTTTGGAGAAGGAGGGAAGCAAAGAACAGACAGCGCCGCTCCTTCAGACAGCAATTCTATAGTTGTGTTGTCCTCGTTCCTTAGTTCAGTTTCGGCTTTTTGCTTTGCCATCAATTAGCGGTACAGTACGTACACTTCAAGCCCTGTGGCAGTAGTCAAGACAGCAGCAGGACAAAGTGCAGTTAGCAGTGTGCACATGTATATAGAGGGTGTGGCACGTAAGACATCACACAATTTTTTTTAAAATTGGGTTATAATAGCGCTTTTTTCGGAATAGCATTGTCAGCGGACTAGTACATCAGAATACAACTAAGAAGTGGTAACTAGCAGGCTAGTTGACTAAGCGTCTTCACAGTAATAGTTTAAAAGCTAACTGTTCAATATTTGTTAACCAGCCTATTAGTTAGCACGCCTGATCTTGTTTATGATATGCTGTTGTGCCTAAGAATGTGTTCTCACAAAAAAGACTATTTTTCGCAATTGTGTAAAGTCTTAGGTGAAACACCCTGTATTAAGTGTTTAATGTAAACAGTTTCCCCAGCTCGCCCAAATGAGTCTTCCAGTCATCACAAAGCAACTATTGCTCCATTCCTATGACTTGGGCTCCTAATCGCGCCAAACATCACGTGCTATCACAATGGCAGATTGTTGCGGCCCATTGAATTGTTCCTTCCGAATAGGTACGCTTTTTAAAAAACATTCATGTGACAGCCAAATTTTTATTCTACGTGACATTCACTGGCACCTTGCTGTCTTTGAGAAAGCATGTCATAAAAGCCCCTGTCGTATAATGCCGAAGTGCTCAGGCTTTAACTTGGATCCCACTGTTAAAGGGATACTGAACCAAACTTTTGGAGCTGCTGTTTTGCATGTAAACAAAAGCTTGACTGCTAAAATTGATAATTATGACAAGCATTTTAGCGAAAAAGGCGGATAACACGCTTTTTTTCGCGATTTATTGCCGTATCGTTGCACCCGGTGGCCGCCTGTGGAAGCTGCGCAAGACGTCATAACACCCGCGCGCCCACCGTTCCCGCAGAAGCACGATTGCCATCGCTACTCGCGGCTTTTCCATGTCTGTCGTCTGCTCACGGCGTACACAGATATGTCAAAATGTTAATCGATGCTGTCTACATACCATAACCGTATGCACGCTTACGTCCGCTAAATGCAGCTACTTTTTCCGGACCTGATGCCATTTCTGGCATTCTCGCTTTTAAAACAGAAGCGCGACGATGTTCAGACTAGTGGCGCCATCTGGTGGTTAGGAGGGGAAGCATCGTTGTCAACAAACCGACACCCCTCTTAGCCTAAAGGGGGTGGAATCGTCACTCTAAATAAGAAGTAAAGCAAATTTATTACTCGTGAGTTTTCTTATGTGCAACAGGAGATGAAGCGAAAGACAATGTGGCCCATTTATGGCCTGTGAACGCTCTGAAGAAGCCAGTAACAACGACGCAACCAGTCCGAAGCGAGGTTTCATGCATCGAAGGGCGCCGCCATATTTGTCGCCGTGGGAGGGTGCCATGACGTCACGCTTTCCACCTCGCGCCGACCGTGAGGGCTTGGCGCGCGCTCATGAAACATCGAAAATAAAACCATCCGCTGAAAAATATGCGCAGTGACGACTAGATTTCGGTGTAATCACATTCCGAGAATCTATATTCAGCCTTTTTGTTCAATTTTCAGATTTTGCTTCAGTATCCCTTTAAGAAGTGGATCGAAGATATCCAAGCCAGCTGTCAGCAGTTGGCCCATGCTAACTCTTACTCATCCTGCCTTTGTTTTTTGCAATCCCAGGCAACCCCGAAAGTATTGTCATTGGGCGTTACATTTTAATGTACGAGCACGTGGCCATTACCCGCATTTAACCGTTGTGTTTGTCTTAAGCCGGTTTTGTGGCACGCTGCTTACCTGCCCACCGCGTGAGGTGGTACCTCAATTGATCGTGAAAGGCTGCTCGGGAAGAGCAACCTGAATCGCAACCCAAGTCCCACCAATGGCAGCACCTGCCATAGAAGAGCAGTGGCGCACTGCTCGACCGCTGCACCACTGCGTCACGGGTGCTAGGAAGACTCCCGGGGATCTACGAGTGTAGACGATGACCAATTCCGCATACATGGACATTAAGCAATTATCGCTTCTCGAAGAACTGCCATCCGTGAACACTGGATCTGAACACCGGAATCGAAGTGAACACTGAAATGCTCGCGCACCTAATTATTATTTCGCCTAACTGTGCAAATCAACTGTCATTTCTTCGTTACATTCATTAATGACCTTTCTTTCAGTGCGCCATTTGACTAGACCTCATTGATTACTGTGTGGTCTCAATCCTGCAATCAATACCAGCGTCCCAACCCTTCGAAACAACCTTCTGCATGCTCGAGGATAGCTTATTTGCCAATGTTAATAGGCCTGGACTAATAGTTTTTATGGTCAGCATAACTACATTTTGTCTACTTAGAAGGCCTTGACAAAAGAGGGATACCTGCATATTTGTTAAGATAACCAGCCATCGATGCTGCCATCTAACATGGTCCGGTCATATTAATTCTAGTACAAGATCCCATATTCTAATTGGTACACAAGGATAGGGAATTGAGGGGCTCGTATCAATAAATATATGAAGAACGCAACATTCAGTGAACTCGGGAAGACCACAGGGGAGTATTTGTGTTTTAAAAAAAGTAGAAACATTCTGTGCTTTCCTTGGCTTCAATGGCCGCTGGCTCTTTTTTTTCATACTGTTGGGATCGGGGTAGCGTGATGGGGCCGGAGAAGGGATGAGGAAGTCGGCGAAGAGGTTAAGATGAAAACGAAGAAAACTTTATACAGGCTATTTACATGATTTACAGAAGAGCAACTGAGAGGGACTCTCAGTGGATGAGGACTGCTTCGCTAGCGGGAGTGCACACTGGAGTCCTCAAAACAACTCCCGTTAAATAACGCACGGATTCCCCAGATCCCTGTCTGGGGAATATAGTTCGAAGGATGATGTCCAATAGCATGAGCAGACGTGGACTCCGGAGGTACCACCCACGGCTGGGGCGGCGTCGGGCTGTGGGGTCTCTCGCAGCCCGGTTGATGGGAGAGGGTAGAGGCTCAGTAATCAAACACTGCTGTCTTTCACTAAGCACACCACCACTCTGTTCGTTGACCCGAGGGTCGACTCGGCCACGGAACGCCGCCATCGTCGCCGCATCTTCGGCCTTCGGCGGTCTTTGACTTTCGCCGCTGCGACCATGGTCCCACGGTCACGGAAGGTCGCTGCCTTAATCCACTTAAGGCCGTTGTACAATCGTTTTTGGGCGGATCCGCCAGCGAGCGAACCGCTCGCTTTCGGCCTTCGCTCGGGCGTGGGGCGGAATGGGTGTTGTACGATCATTTTGGAGCTGGCGGACGAGGCGGATTGTTTAAAGCGTTCCGATTGGCGCGCCCGGGATTGCCGTCTGTCCAATAGCATGCTCCTGTTGGCAACCTAGACGGCGCGAAAACGTGGTCTTTTTTTGCTCCTCGGCGACCGGCACTTAGGCTGAACTTCGGCATAGCCATGGCGTGGTTTTTGAAGTTCTTGCTCTTGTACGCGTCTCTCGTCAGCTACCAGATGAGTAGCTCGACTGTAGAGGTTTTGACTGCTTACATGGGCAACACAAACAGGGTGAACTGGCCATTAGTCGCGCAGTTCGTCGCTGCCGACGCAGTCATTCAGCAGCAGCGTAAGCGTAGGCGCAAGCCTATACGACGTTGCGTAGGGTTCTCTGTGCTGCTTAATGATAGCAGTGATGTCGGGTGAATATGACTTATTATTTTCAACTGGCAACCGTCTGTGCAATCAAACACATGCTTTTAGTGAGTTTCCATTGTTTGCAGAAGCAAACCGACATCCTGAGTGGAGTACTTTAACACAGACATTGGCTGCCTACCTACAACATAACTGCAAGTAAAAAAATAATGGTGCATTTCATGACAATGGTTTGCTGGATTTGAGGATGGTGACCTTGTGGAACACACATCAAACATCTGAACAAGATGAAATTGCTGTGACTGAAATTCTATGAATCTGGTTCACATACCGCGTACCTCATGTATAGTAGGATAAAACTTAAAAGAAACAGCAGTTGTTAGCACCCGGTCGTGGCCCGAGGCATCCTGTATTACTCCACTAACCAATAACAGTAAACAAAATAAGTTGTTCGATGTTTGACTTTAATCATCTATCCAGGAATCAGAATTCTAGAGCTTATCATTTTTTCTTGTAATAAGCTTCTTATGGTAGTATACAATAACAGTTTTAACAGCGGACTACTTTTTTTGGCGCGGAAGAATTCTGTGCGGCGGTCCAGATGGCAGAGCTTCACTGCAGACTTAAATTGAATCTGACTATAGTGTTCGGTGATAACATGTTCTGACAGCCAAAAACCAAAACTGAACATTGGTTGTTGGCTGAGCTTAGATGCCAATTCAGTGCAAACAAAAATATTTGTTGTATGAATAGATACGCATAGTTAACATGAAACAAAAAGAGACAACCCGCAACAAACACCTCACTGATACTGCCAACTGTCCAAAGCGATATCACGAACAGTGTATGCTGGACTGTCCTACACAAGAGGTGACGTAGAGCAGATGCCTCTGTGTGCTCTTAGATAAAAGGGAATAGTACCGAGGCTTAGTCCATGCTACTGCTTCTGACGTCAAGGTGACCTTGACAAGATTGGTTGTTGCATCTGTAGAGAGGGCATCTGCTGCTGCTGATGTGGACTGCTTGTTCACAGCCTTTAACAATGCTCTGTCATTGCACGTTAAAGAACCCCAGGTGGTCGAAATTTCCGGAGCCCTCCACTACGGCGTCTCTCATAGCCTTAGTCGCTTTGGGACGTTAAACCCCATAAACCAAACCAAACCAAACCAGATCATTTTTTCCCAGCTTGGTTCTTCAGCTGTGGGAAATCCAGCATCACCTGTATATCATTCTTCTTGTGTCCCTGTTCACTCCCGCCGCACTTCAACTCTATCCACATCATAGTATGTGTGGTCAAATGACATCAAACACGCCACTGTCTCTCATTAAAGAAAAGGTGTATGTGTATATTATGCATGCATGAAAAAATTAGCATATTTTAGCATGTTACCATCAGATATGAATGCATCTATACATGAGGAAATTACAATGTTCCCAACCTTTACTAATATGGAAGATCAGTGTTAACTGCAGGTGTTTACAATATCACAGAAAAATGACGACGCAATAATACTGATTTCTTTTCTGATTTTTTTTCGTCATGTTTTTCACACCAGTACGAAAATCGAAATAGAAATACCACTCAGTGGCTTCAAAGCGGATATGGTGCGCATCACTGTACTAAAGTGCACGCTTTTGTTCTGCAGTGACAGTGGGCAGGCCGCTTCCTTTTACCAGTGCTTCCTGAGGTGACATTGCAGTGAACATTGTGCAAACCAGTATGCAGCATAGTAAACAAGTGTGCAAAAGTTCTGTTGAGAGCCAATCAATGTTGACATGCACAGAAACAAGGTGGCGTATTGTGCGTACAACCACAAAGCATTCTTAACTGTCCCATGAATTTAAAACAAAGTGGTTGCTCCGTATTTCAGAAAAGTATACATGTGCCATCCTCATTAATCCATACATAATTAGATAAGGGAGTAAGTACACTGGCCTAGAGGTTAAGGAAATGCAAGAACCGATTTGGACAGTTTACATAGCAAATATTGGCGGAGACTAGGATAGAATGCTTTGTATAGTCAAGGGAACTGCTTCATATTTTGCAGTTACCTCAAACAAACACAATCATATGAAGCAGAATGCAAAAAAGTTAATTTTCAGAAATAAGAGCTATGATGTCTCAGGACAGAATGAATTGAAAAATAAGCCATTGAAGTATGTGTGGGCCATAGATGCTTAAGTTCTCCAGTAAAGCTCTACAGCAATCTTGAAGGTACGTCCTTTCTGATCAGTAAAAAATAATATGAGAAATTTTAAGGGCAACTCTGATTCCCAAAGCAGCAAGCAAGAGAGAATCTGTATTTGTTAATCGATATCCGCACCACTTGTTACATATAGAATAATGTCGTGCTAGTTACTAATTACCAATTTCTTAGCAAAATATCCTTATTCCACTGCCAGTCTGGGTTGCAAGGAAATGAATTAACTGAGCCATCAGTAGTCATAAGGAAGTTGGAAAAAAACTAAGTTGAAGTCAGGCCCGAAGGATGACGAAGAAAAACAGAAAGGCAGTGATGACTTTTGTCTTTTATTGCTATCTTTTTGCTGCAATCTGATGATGAGAGCTTTTAAGCTGAACCAATTGCCCAGTTAATACTATCCTTAGTACATGTGACTATATACAAGTTACATGCATAAGCATACACATGTAGAATTCTCACTGAGCCACATTATGAAGTCACTGTGTTGCTCAGCTGAGCAGAACAGACAAGCACAAAGAGAAGCCTGGTCAACAACAGGTGGGTGCACTAATGCATGTTTAGCTTTGCAGTGAGCGAATGTAGGTAGCTAGAGCTAGCTTGTGCAAAGTTAGCCCAAATGCTACTATTGTGTAAATCTGCCCCGATATAGTTTGAAATAAATTATGAAGAAAGTTCTCAATGAACACGTTATGCATAAGAGAGCCTTGTACTGGTTTGCCGAGGTGACCGAGTGACTGAGCACTATATCAGATCTATTTGTTTTCATATTTATCACACCTCAGTGGTCCTAAATGACGTTAGTTTAGTAGCGAGCTTTAAAATGGTGTGCCAGGTAGGAGCTCAGTGAGTTCGTAATTTATAGCATGATTTCTGTAGTAACCACTTCGAAGGACAGTAAGATACACAGCCTTGTGGGATGCAAGACCGTTAGAGCCTTCTGTGGCACGAACAAAAACGAATCTTGAAAGTCAGTGGCATATGAGCTAAATGAGGCACAAGAGTGTTAGTGCACCTAGTGCACGAGAGACTACAAGTTGGGACTGATTAGTTGGGGACGTGTTGGTAAGGAGCAAAAAAAACCTGCATAAGATGAAGACATTCAAATATGCACTTTTAGTGCTGTCACACTGGACCTTCAAAAATGGCCTGAGAAAATAAAACAAGCGGCTCAGGACTGAACTAATTCAAGGATTCTAGTTAAATTAGATTTGTGCCATGTGCCATTAGAATACCCAAGTTGATGACACACAGGGGAATTGAATGCAAGTAACTTGGAAGACGGTGATACTAACAACACGTCATGGTGTAAATATCCTAGGTTGTGGGTGGGTGTATGAGGATTATTAGGTATTTGAACCAGTATACAGTGAATATACCTTTATCGGAAGGCCTTATAAGTTGGCAAAATGTAATGCTGACAATAAAAAACAATATTACTGCATTCTTAGTAACATTAGCAAACAGGACAATCCAGGGCATGCTAATTGTTGTTTTGAACAACTGAAATGCTGGTATTGATTGCAATATGGCACACCCCATATGGCTGTCAGTGAAGGCATATGACAAAACACTGAAGGGACGGTAATAATGCAAGTAATGAAAAGCTGAGGCCCAAAGGAGTGCCTTGGCGGACGTCCGAGATTGCAGGAAAAGGCAAGATACATAAGAATTGGCAAGGGAAATCTGCCGAAGGCTGGCTGTTTAAGCTTGGATCCAGTTTAGAGCTATCGGATGCAAGTTAAAGCACGAGAAAACCAGCCTCACATAAATAGGGGAATCGCATGCTTTTTCAAAGCAAAGAACAAAAGCATCATAGGGGGATGTTGCAGTCAAGGTGCATGTCGTGAAGAAAAAGAAAAAGTTGGCTATTGCAGAAATGTCTTCTAAAAGCTTGCCGATTTGAATCAAACAACTTAATGGGCCAAAACAATCTAGCAGGGTCAAGAGTATGAAATGTGTTTGGTGATTTGCAGCACATGCCAATAACACAAATAGGGCCATAGGTGCTGGGTGATGAAGGATTAAAAACAGAGGGGCCAGGCTATAATAAGGCAGGAAGCTATCTGTACAGCATGCACTAGATATGCCTATACAACCTACTTCCTCTCCCGTTGTTGCTTTCTGTAAATTTCACAGAACTTGATCATAGCATACTGTGGGGTGCACCGGTGGCAAGTTGGCATGTCGAAACTGTGCTAAGGGACGACAACAGAGCAAGAATTGCTACCCTGTGCAGTGATGTTGTTACCATCGTCTTTGTTCCTAGCGTAGCTTTACCAGCTCCAGAGGGCTTATATTGCAGTCTGCAAGTAGTCATGTCTGTAGCAGGCAGTCAACAGGCAAATGAAGGTGGTAGCAGACAGACATATGCAAGTGCATCGACGAGATCTTCTCAAAGCTTCGAGAATGGCTTGTTAAACAAAGTGCTGCGGCTGACCCAGGAAGCGCCGCTGAACAACCGCTTAACACCAATAAGGCCGATTTCGCGAGCAGCTCTGCAACAATAGCATTGCGAACACATCCAGTTTCGTACCACTGATCCTCCGAATCGAAAATGACCATGAGCAAAATCAACAACAGACACTGTCATTGCCTATGAGGTGCTTCAAGACCACTGTATTTTTCTGATTGCAGTGGAAACCAACATCCCACTTAAACTGAATACTGCCAAGCATTTGTCAATATTGACTTAACAATGCTAAGCAAAAAGAGAAAAAAAGCAATGGCAAAGGTTTTCTCAATATTTTTTCCTTCTTTTTCATCAAGACTCGTTATGCTCAACTTGCTCTGTGGTCAGTTTTGATTGCATAAGCTGCTGCCACACTTTTTATTTTTTTTCTGCACTACATCAATTGAAATGCTCATGAAAAACAGACTTATGAGTTGGCACATATTAGAGATTTGTACACTGTCAATCAGTCGTGATTCAAAAGCGGCAATGATTCTTGTTTGTAATCGCATAATACCATGTTGTTACAACCTAAACCGAAATGGCTAGCGGAAGTGTTCAGTCACCCATTCATCACGCCGATATGTTTATTGCAGGCAAATGTGCGCACAGCCGGCAGGAAATAAAAATAAATGACGCTCCCGAAGATACATTTGCACTGCACCGATGTTTTCACACAGGTTACACAGTTTCTCCGGCGAGTCGTAAACCGAGCACCCATCATCACAAAACGTACTGAATGGAGCACCAAAGCGCAGAAGGATGGCGACATCGCTGTTGTCGCCGCAAAACAGTCCTACGGCCGTGCAGCCAAGCTCGCGTCGCGTCACGTCGCACACACGGCAATTCTGAAGCACAGTGCCAACACGAATCGCGAACAAAATGGTAACGAATGCGTAGCCAGCAACAACGTCATGTGCACGCTTCGGTCGCGATCACTGCAACCATCGCAACGAATGCGACTAGCTGCACAACGCCACGTTCATTTCAGCATTCGGAAAGCACGGCGTGCGTAGTGAGCTCTCGAAGGCGCACATTTCACTGCCTTGACGTAAAAGCACTCGCTTCGATCGCAATCACTTTCACTACGCGGACACTAGTCACTGTGCTACGCAGCTCATGCACGCACAAAAGTTCACCGTGAGCAGCTGTTGTTCGCCGCTGTGCGTGATGATCCTCGCAGGAATTAGGAACGCTTGCAGCAACCACAAACAGCTCATATAAACACTTCGTGACACCGCCAACGCGTAGGTCTTGCGTCGGTTTGAAGAGGCGCTCTGTCAACTACATCATCGTCGATTTCAACTCGGGAAACGGTCGCTGCTGCACGCGGAGAAGTTCGCAGTCGCTCTGAACACTCGTAATATCAACATGTGGCCAATATAGTATGCCTCGCGGCATAGGTGCCACCACTAGAGCCACGACCTATGCCTCGCTCCCCAGTTCAGTCGACGGACGGCCATCTTGCTCGGCAGGAGCGGATGCCTACGTCACGTAAAAAGCAGCCAATCGCTGCAATTCGGTCGCCGGGCGGTTCGCTCGTCCGCCCCAAAGTTGAAGTTCACCAACTTTCCTTTCGCCTGCCGAACGGGGCGAATGCCTATTGTCTGGTCGTTCGGTCCGCCAGTCCGCCTGCCTGGCGGATCCGCTCAAAAGCGATCGTATAAAGGCCGTTGTACGATCGTTTTTGGGCGGATCCGCCAGCGAGCGAACCGCTCGCTTTCGGCCTTCGCTCGGGCGTGGGGCGGAATGGGTGTTGTACGATCATTTTGGAGCTGGCGGACGAGGCGGATGGTTTAAAGCGTTCCGATTGGCGCGCCCGGGATTGCCGTCTGTCCAATAGCATGCTCCTGTTGGCAACCTAGACGGCGCGAAAACGTGCTCTTTTTTTGCTCCTCGGCGACCGGCACCTATGCTGAACTTCGGCATAGCCATGGCGTGCCGAAGTTCAGCCGGCAACAGGACGAAGAACTTTGCACACGCAAAGGTGACGCCACGCGGCGAACCACGGAGATGCGAACCGGTTTCAAAGTGAATCGTCTCGTGGGTTGATGCCTTGATTCCCCGCTGTGCCCGCGCATTGAGCCGCTGCGAAAGAGCTTCCGTACTACTGGGGCACGTGATGGAGGGCGAAGAAACGGGCGCATGTACAGTATGGTAGCACTCGAAATTAAGGCAGGCTGTGACCTGTACATATCCGCGTGAGCGAATTCGGAAGCACATATTTGCGGAATCTGTAACGCGTACCAATCCCACGGATGCCGGGATGGATGCGCGCAATGTCAAGACCGCATACTAGGGGTATTTAAAATGAAGGATGTCAAATTTTCAGAAAGGAATGCTGCGACGGTCATACAATGACAAAGGATAACAATTTAACTGACAAAAGAGATTATGAAGTCTGCATTTATTGGGAGAAGCCCAAAAAACAACTAAGACAGGCGGAAAATGACATTATGGAGGAACATATGTACCAGTGAACAGCCTCAAGAGGGAACAGTTATTGATGGATGAACTGAGGGGGCTAATTAGAAGCACTGTCCCCATAATGGGACAGAGGTGTGAAAAGGCCCAGGGAAAGTACCTGAAGGCATTCCTGAGGTTATAATTGAAAAGCAGGATTAATGATAGCCATCATGGGTGAACTGATACCTACTGGGAATTCTTGTATGCAGTGCTGTACAGTTGGATACTAATTACCGCACATGCATTTGAGCATTGATCTTGCATAGTGATGGAAATGGGGCAATAGCTGCTGGGTGGTAACTGGCAAAGGCCAGCATTCTGAAGTAAGAAACAGTACGTGCAGCATGCACTCCATACATGCGTATACACAGTGGTTCCTGCACTCTGTCGTTTGTTGCCACAAAATTGTTGCATAGGGTTCTCTGTGCTGCTGAATGATAGCAGTGATGTCGGGTGAATATGACTGTTATTATTTTCAACTGGTAACCGTCTGTGAAATCAAACACATGCTTTTAGTGAGTTTCCATTGTTTGCAGAAGCAAACCGACATCCTGAGTGGAGTACCTTAACACAGACGTATACCTACCTACAACATAACTGCAAGTAAAAAATAATGGTGCATTTCATGACAATGGTTTGCTGGATTTGAGGATGGTGACCTTGTGGAACCCACATCAAACATCTGAGCAAGATGAAATTGCTGTGACTGAAATTTTATGATTCTGGTTCACATACCGCGTACCTCATGTATAGTAGGATAAAACTTAAAAGAAACAGCAGTTGTTAGCACTCGGTCATGGCCCGAGGCATCCTGTATTACTCCACTAACCAATAACAGTAAACAAAATTAGTTGTTCGATGCTTGACTTTATTAATCTATCCAGGTATCAGAATTCTAGAAGTTATCATTTTTTCTTGTAATAAGCTTCTTATGGTAGTATACAATAAAAGTTTTAACAGCGGACTACTTTTCTTGGCGCAGAAGAATTCTGTGCGGCGGTCCAGATGGCAGAGCTTCACTGCAGACTTAAATTGAATCTGACTATAGTGTTCGGTGATAACATGTTCTGACAGCCAAAAACCAAAACTGAACATTGGTTGTTGGCTGAGCTTAGATGCCAATTCAATGCAAACAAAAATATTTGTTGTAGGAATAGATACGCATAGTTAACATGAAACAAAAAGAGACAACCCGCAACAAACACCTCACAGATACTGCCAACTGTCCAAAGCGATATCACGAACAGTGTATGCTGGACTGTCCTACACAAGAGGTGACGTAGAGCAGATGCCTCTGTGTGCTCTTAGATAAAAGGGAATAGTACCGAGGCTTAGTCCATGCTACTGCTTCTGACGTCAAGGTGACCTTGACAAGATTAGTTGTTGCATCTGTACAGAGGGCATCTGCTGCTGCTGATGTGGACTGCTTGTTCACAGCCTTTAACAATGCTCTGTCATAGCACGTTAAAGAACCCCAGGTGGTCGAAATTTCCGGAGCCCTCCACTACGGCGTCTCTCATAGCCTTAGTCGCTTTGGGACGTTAAACCCCATAAACCAAACCAAACCAGATCATTTTTGCCCAGCTTGGTTCTTCAGCTGTGGGAAATCCAGCATCACCTGTATATCATTCTTCTTGTGTCCCTGTTCACTCCCGCCGCACTTCAACTCTATCCACATCATAGTATGTGTGGTCAAATGACATCAAACACGCCACTGTCTCTCATTAAAGAAAAGGTGTATGTGTGTATTATGCATGCATGAAAAAATCAGCATATTTTAGCATGTTACCATCAGATATGAATGCATCTATACATGAGGAAATTACAATGTTCCCAACCTTTACTAATATGGAAGATCAGTGTTAACTGCAGGTGTTTACAATATCACAGAAAAATGACGACACAATAATACTGATTTCTTTTCTGATTTTTTTTCGTCATGTTTTTCACACCATTACGAAAATCGAAATAGAAATACCGCTCAGTGGCTTCAAAGCGGATATGGTGCGCATCACTGTACTAAAGTGCACGCTTTTGTTCTGCAGTGACAGTGGGCAGGCCGCTTCCTTTTACCAGTGCTTCCTGAGGTGACATTGCAGTGAACATTGTGCAAACCAGTATGCAGCATAGTAAACAAGTGTGGAAAGTTCTGTTGAGAGCCAATCAATGTTGACATGCACAGAAACAAGGTGGCGTATTGTGCGTACGACCACAAAGCATTCATAACTGTCCCATGAATTTAAAACAAAGTGGTTGCTTCATATTTCAGAAAAGTATACATGTGCCATCCTCATTAATCCATACATAATTAGATAAGGGAGTAAGTACACTGGCCTAGAGGTTAAGGAAATGCAAGAACCGATTTGGAAAGTTTACATAGCAAATATTGGCGGAGACTAGGATAGAATGCGTTGTATAGTCAAGGGAACGGGAACTGCTTCATATTTTGCAGTTACCTCAAACAAACACAATCATATCAAGCAGAATGCGAAAAAGTTAATTTTCAGAAATAAGAGCTATGATGTCTTAGGACAGAATGAATTGAAAAATAAGCCATTGAAGTATGTGTGGGCCATAGATGCTTAAGTTCTCCAGTAAAGCTCTACAGCAATCTTGAAGGTACGTCCTTTCTGATCAGTAAAAAATAATATGAGAAATTTTAAGGGCAACTATGATTCCCAAAGCAGCAAGCAAAAGAGAGAATCTGTATTTGTTAATCGATATCCGCACCACTTGTTATATATAGAATGATGTCGTACTAGTTACTAATTACCCATTTCTTAGCAAAATATCCTTATTCCACTGCCAGTCTGGGTTGCAAGGAAACGAATTAACTGAGCCATCAGTAGTCATAAGGAAGTTGGAAAAAAACCAAGTTGAAGTCCGGCCGAAGGATGACGAAGAAAAACAGAAAGGCAGTGATGACTTTTGTCTTTTATTGCTATCTCTTTGCTGCAATCTGATGATGAGAGCTTTTAAGCTGAACCAATTGCCCAGTTAATACTATCCTTAGTACATGTGACTATATACAAGTTACATGCATAAGCATACAGATGTAGAATTCTCACTGAGCCACATCATGAAGTCAGTGTGTTGCTCAGCTGAGCAGAACAGACAAGCACAAAGAGAAGCCTGGTCAACAACAGGTGGGTGCACTAATGCATGTTTAGCTTTGCAGTGAGCGAATGTAGGTAGCTAGAGCTAGCTTGCGCAAAGTTAGCCCAAATGCTACTATTGTGTAAATCTGCCCCGATAGTTCTCAATGAACACGTTATGCATAAGAGAGCATTGTACTGGTTTGCCGAGGTGACCGAGTGACTGAGCACTATATCAGATCTATTTGTTTTCATATTTATCACACCTCAATGGTCCTAAATGACGTTACTTTAGTAGCGAGCTTTAAAATGGTGTGCCAGGTAGGAGCTCAGTGAGTTCGTAATTTATAGCATGATTTCTGTAGTAACCACTTCGCAGGACAGTAAGATACACAGCCTTGTGGGATGCAAGACCGTTACAGCCTTCTGTGGCACGACCAAAAACGAATCTTGAAATTCAGTGGCATATGAGCTAAACGAGGCACAAGAGTGTTAGTGCACCTAGTGCACGAGAGACTACAAGTTGGTACTGATTAGTTGGGGACTTGTCGGTAAGGAGCAAAAAAAACCTGCATAAGATGAAGACATTCAAATATGCACTTTTGGTGCTGTCACACTGGACCTTCAAAAATGGCCTGAGAAAATAAAACAAGCGGCTCAGGACTGAAGACTGAACTAATTCAAGGATTCTAGTTAAGTTAGATTTGTGCCATGTGCCATTAGAATACCCAAGTTGATGACACACAGGGGAATTGAATGCAAGTAACTTGGAAGACGGTGATACTAACAACACGTCATGGTGTAAATATCCTAGGTTGTGGGTGGGTGTATGAGGATTATTTGGTATTTGAACCAGTATACAGTGAATATACCTTTATCGGAAGGCCTTATAAGTTGGCAAAATGTAATGCTGACAATAAAAAACAATATTACTGCATTCTTAGTAACATTAGCAAACAGGACAATCCAGGGCATGCTAATTGTTGTTTTGAACAACTGAAATGCTGGTATTGATTGCAATATGGCACACACCATATGGCTGTCAGTGAAGGCATATGACAAAACACTGAAGGGATGGTAATAATGCAAGTAATGAAAAGATGAGGCCCAAAGGAGTGCCTTGGCGGACGTCCGAGATTGCAGGAAAGGCAAGATACATAAGAATTGGCAAGGGAAATTTGCCGAAGGCTGGCTGTTTAAGCTTGGATCCAGTTTAGAACTATTGGATGCAAGTTAAAGCACGAGAAAACCAGCCTCATATAAATAGGGGAAATGCATGCTTTTTCAAAGCAAAGAACAAAAGCATCATAGGGGGATGTTGCAGTCACGGTGCATGTCGTGAAGAACAAGAAAAAGTTGGCTATTGCAGAAATGTCTTCTAAAAGCTTGCCGATTTGAATCAAACAACTTAATGGGCCAAAACAATCTAGCAGGGTCAAGAGTATGAAATGTGTTGGTGATTTGCAGCACATGCCAATAACACAAATAGGGCCATAGGTGCTGGGTGATGAAGGATTATAAACAGAGGGGCCAGGCTATAATAAGGCAGGAAGCTATCTGTACAGCATGCACTAGATATGCCTATACAACCTACTTCTTCTCCCGTTGTTGCTTTCTGTAAATTTCACAGAACTTGATCATAGCGTACTGTGGGGTGCACCGGTGGCAAGTTGGCATGTCGAAACTGTGCTAAGGGACGACGACAGAGCAAGAATTGCTACCCTGTGCAGTGATGTTGTTACCATCGTCTTTGTTCCTAGCGTAGCTTTACCAGCTCCACAGGGCTTATTTTGCAGTCTGCAAGTAGTCATGTCTGTAGCAAGCAGTCACAGGCAAATGAAGGTGGTAGCAGACAGACATATGCAAGTGCATCGACGAGATCTTCTCAAAGCTTTGAGAATGGCTTGTTAAACAAAGTGCTGCGGCTGACCCAGGAAGCACCGCTGAACAACCACCTAACACCAATAAGGCCGATTTCGCAAGCAGCTCTGCAACAACAGCATTGCGAACACATCCAGTTTCGTACCACTGATCCCCGGATCGAAAAGGACCATGAGCAAAATCAACAACAGACACTGTCATTGCCTATGAGGTGATTCAAGACCACTGTATTTTTCTGATTGCAGTGGAAACCAACATCCCACTTGAACTGAATACTGCCAAGCATTTGTCAATATTGACTCAACACTGCTATGCAAAAAGAGAAAAAAAGCAATGGCAAAGGTTTTCTCAATATTTTTTCTTTTTCATCAAGACTCGTTATGCTCAACTTGCTCTGTGGTCAGTTTTGATTGCATAAGCTGCTGCCACACTTTTTTTTTTCTGCGCTACATCAATTGAAATGCTCATGAAAAACAGACTTATGAGTTGGCACATATTAGAGATTTGTACACTGTCAATCAGTCGTGATTCAAAAGCGGCAATGATTCTTGTTTCCATGTTGTTACAACCTAAACCGAAATGGCTAGCGGAAGTGTTCAGTCACCCATTCATCACGCCGATATGTTTATTGCAGGCAAATGTGCGCACAGCCGGCAAGAAATAAAAAGAAATGACGCTCCCGAAGATACATTTGCACTGCACCGATGTTTTAACACAGGTTACACAGTTTCTCCGGCGAGTCGTAACCCGAGCACCCATCATCACAAAACGTACTGAATGGAGCACCAAAGCGCAGAGGATGGCGACATCGCTGTTGTCGCCGCAAAACAGTCCTACGGCCGTGCAGCCAAGCTCGCGTCGCGTCACGTCGCACACACGGCAATTCTCAAGCACAGTGCCAACACGAATCGCCAACAAAATGGTAACGAATGCGTAGCCAGCAACAACGTCGTGTGCACGCTTCGGTCGCGATCACTGCAACCATCGCAACTAATGCGACTAGCTGCACAACGCCACGTTCATTTCAGCATTCGGAAAGCACGGCGTGCGTAGTGAGCTCTCGAAGATGCACATTTCACTGCCTTGACGTAAAAGCACTCGCTTCGATCGCAATCACTTTCACTACGCGGACACTAGTCACTGTGCTAGGCAGCTCATGCACGCACAGAAGTTCACCGTGAGCAGCTTTTGCTCGCCGCTGTGCGTGATGATCCTCGCAGGAATTAGGAACGCTTGCAGCAACCACACACAGCTCCATATAAACACTTCGTGACACCGCCAACGCGTAGGTCTTGCGTCTGTTTGAAGAGGCGCTCTGTCAACTACATCAGCGTCGATTTCAACTCGGGAAACTGTCGCTGCTCGCCGCTGCTGCACGCGGAGAAGTTCGCAGTCGCTCTGAACACTCGTAATATCAACATGTGGTCAATATAGTATGCCTCGCGGCATAGGTGCCATCTCTACAGCCACGACCTATGCCTCGCTCCCCAGTTCAGTCGACGGACGGCCATCTTGCCCCGGCAGGAGCGGATGCCTACGTCACGTAAAAAGCAGCCAATCGCTGCAATTCGGTCGCCGGGCGGTTCGCTCGTCCGCCCCAAAGTTGAAATTCACCAACTTTCCTTTCGCCTGCCGAACGGGGCGAATGCCTATTGTCTGGTCGTTCGGTCCGCCAGTCCGCCTGCCTGGCGGATCCGCTTAAAAGCGATCGTACAACGGCCTTAACGGCCTTTAGGCAGGAGGGGAGGCATCACAAGCGCTACCTGACTTTCGCCGCTGCGACCATGGTCCCACGGTCCTGGAAGGTCGCCCCTTAGGCAGGAGGGGAGGCATCACAGGTCCTACAGCACCCCTCTTTGAGCTTCGCCGCTACAGCCATGTTCCCACGGTCCTCGAAGCTCGCTGCCTAAATCCACAAGGCAGGGGGGGGGGGTGGGGGGGGGGCATCCCAAACCCAACAATACCCAGTTCAGGAGATCTACGCTGTGACATCTCTTGAGCATCCCCTGCTGAGTTTCTCGATTTCAAAACTCTCTGCACAAACCAAGCTGACCTATGCTAATGCCATATATGACTCAAACCTTACTTTGCTGAAGTCCTGGCTTCAGTTCAATACCAAGCTGCTTATTCTTTCTTGAAGCTCCACTGCCACAAATGCACGTAGAAGCTGCAGGTTTTTCTACACTATACAACCCCATAGGCAAATCATCTGTTACAACTATTGGTTTCTCCCACAACAAAAGCACAAACACCACTGCGTCTCAACTCATCCTACTGCGTTTCAACATCAGTTTTTGTTCATACCACTTAAGGCACCTGCTCTTACACCCAGCTTTGTTGCTTACTGGCGTCCTGTTCTTCAAACTGGTCACTGTAGAAACACCTGCGGTAAACGATGAGCCGCCTAGCTCCTACTTGGTACACCGTTTCAGGACTTGCTCCTCTAGTATTGACCAATTAGGGCGGGCAAGATTAAACAAATATTAAAATAAATTTGCCTAATATAACGCTTATTCTTTTGCTCATGACGGCGAACCTACACAATCCTATATGCGTTACGTATCCGTCGAGATTTTTTCGGATAATTTATTTCAAGCAATATCAAAGCAGATTTACTCAACAGTTGCGTTTTGGTTAACTTCCACGTTATGTTCAGGCTATCTCTGCATGGCTTAATTCATGCACTGCATAAACAGGGTGTTTCACCTGTGATTTCACACAATTTTCATAAATAGGCTTTTTGAGTTGAACGATTTTTTCGGCATAGCATTGTTAGTTTTCTAATGCATCAGATTACAGCAAATACGTGCTGACTGTTAGCTGATTAACTAATACTGAATAGTTTCCTCAACTATTACTATTAAGAGACCTTAATTACCAAGAGCCATGTAGCCCGCCGCAAGCAATATCCACATCAGTTTTTAGAATTTCTAAAACGCGGTTACCATAGGTTCTGTGGCCCAACAAATTTTAGCTACATCGCGCCAAAATACATGCGGTTTCGAGAAGCTTGCAGGCAAAGCAACCTGTCCAGGGCACGAAACTCGTCGAAATAGCCAAAATCTGTTGGGCCCCAGCGCCGAGGGTAACCACATTTTTGAAATTCTAAAAACTGATAACATTATTACTTACGGTGAGCTACACGCTTCTCAATAATTAATGAGCCCGGCAGTGATAGTTAAAAAGATAACTTTTCAATATTAGTTCACCAGCCTGCTAGTTAGCACATCTTAGCTGTATTCTGAGGCACCACAACGCTGACAATGCTATACCGAAAAAATCACTTTTCTGACTTAAAAAACCTCCTTTAATTAAGTGTGTAAAGTAAAGTCTTAGGTGAAACAAGCTGTATAGCTGGACATCCATTACGAGCCCGTGTGTGTATTTCCTTTGTGCTTGTCTCCTGCCCTTGGTCGAGTGAAGCAACTCAGACACTTCTATTGTGCGAAATGGTTGAAATGTTAGGTGCGTATGTTTGAACATGTGGCTTTTGTGTGCATGTGTAACTTGGTCTTTGTCCTCATCTCAAATGGCTAGCGAGGTATGTTACGAGGCTATTACTTAGAGCGATTATAAAACAGTGTCTCCGTCTCCTCTATAATGAGACCAAAATCACACATAGTTCCGTCGTCCTGAATGGAGTCCGATTACAGCTGCAGTGATTTTATTGCATCGGCGGCAGTGGAACACATAGAGGATCACAAACCTGTACTCAATATTAAATTATTCATAGAGCTGCTGTCTTCCTTGCGTTAGTAATACGAGTTGATTTCATGTAACGTGCTAAAGTGGATTATCGTTTTGGGGCATAAATTTACAAGAGGAGGCCAAAGAACAAGGTGTTTGTCTGCTTAATCCAAGCAGCCATTTTAGTAGGGTTTAAATTCCCATAGACACTTTGTATGAAACACCAAAGTAGGCATAGCCTAGGCAAAGATCTTCAAACAGTTTAGGTTAAGGACAAAGTCACTTTAACTGAAGGTATGCCTAAAGCCCGAGTCACACTGCGGAAACACAACAACGACATGAACCAAACATGTTCGCAAGCGAGCCGTCAACAAGTCGCCCAACCAACTTGTCCCACAACTTCTTGTCACACTGCACGAACGGCAGGGAAACGAGACAGGTTGCTGGGGTGTTCCCTCGGTATGACAGCTTCCGGGAACCGGAACAACAAACAAACAGCGTTGGTGGACCCGGTTGGCGCTGTTCGCCGGTCGGGCGAATTTCCTGGCGACACCGCACGAACAAACCAAGCACTTTGCGGTGATTCACCGCTTTTGTGCCTTTCGTGCTTGGAAACTTCGTTTGCAAAGTGCAAAAAAGAGCGCTTCCTTTCGTGGAAATGCTGTCTGCTGCGGTACGGCGTCTTGCAGGCGGGTGCATACAGACGGGAAGGCTGCCCTGGCCACCGTCGGCTGGCAGGTGCGGCCGCCGTGGAGAAGCACGTTCGATCCCCGTCGCATTCTTGTGAGCAAGCGCACACTTCTGACGAACGCGGTTCTGTAGGGAGCCAAAAGGAATGTCCTGTTCCAGGGACTGCCCCGGCTGCGAGTTCCAGAAGTTTCTTGACGGGTTTGTGCGCGAGAACCACCCGAGCAGGAGCCGGCATACGAGCGTGCCAGTTGCTCGCGTGAACATGCTGCCGTCGTACTCGTGCCGCCAGGAAAGTGACCTGATCGCGATGTTTGAAGAGAGGCGTTTTCCATGGGATATAACAGCCCAAAATATCAACGGTGTGATCTGAAGGAATCTGTGTTTCAAGAGATCGCTAGCTGGGACTGTATTTCACAGGTGAGCGCGAGTCACCAGTTACCTGTCCTGCTATTTTTGAACTTGAGATGAAGAAGAAAGCAGTGCTGCATTTTTTTTATTTGAGATAGCAATCAGAATAACTTTACTGGGTTCCCATTTGATTGCAAGAATGATGCGTACAATTATATCTTTTTTTTTAGTACTCTCAGAGCGTGGAACAAACTCGATGAATCTGCCGAGATTGTGGCGTGATTTGTAGTGACCGGCCGGGTTGATAATGCATTGTGGAACAGCAGCGCAAAACACAAAATGTGTAGAAGTAGACACAGGGCACAGAAAGTAGACGCATGTAGTCCGTGTTTAATTCTTTCGCATGAAGTTTTCGAAAACGCCTTTCTCAGGCGCCCTTCTCAGCCAGTCGATCATCCAGCGCGGTTTCTCTGCGGTGGCGGCTGGTCGTCCGAGTTAGAATCGAGCAAGGCTGCACCTCAGCCGCCGCGCACGATCATAGTTCGTCCGATATTCTGCAAAACCGCCAGTAGCTACGACAGCGCAAGGTGTCTCCAGTTTCCGCGGTTGTGCGCACGCACGGAGGAGAGCGCGCGAGCAAAGGCAGAGAAGCGCCGGGGAACGCGATTGAGGTGGTTTTTCTGGTGTGAACAGTTTGTGAACAAGCGGCGCACATGTGGCCAACACAGGCTGGCAGGAGACAGCGACATGTTTACCCTCTGTTCGTGTTGACGCGGTGTGACAGGATCGCCAACCCGACGAAAACACTGTTTTGTCGGACGAGTTGGCGGACTGTTTCCGCAGTGTGACTCGGCCTTAAAGAGAAATTTGACAGTTTGAAAACCAAACTGGCAATGAAATAAGCTTTATTTTGCTGAAGATGTTGCTAGTAAGCAATAGAAAGGATGTTCCAAAATTTTATATATAACAAGGTGTGTCGACAATGCTTTTACCTGGTGCTTCGGGAACCAGAATCGCTGTTGCGATCCTTTTTTTTTTGTTTCGTCAGAAAAAAAAGCCTCACACATCACTGCAAGGCTATACAAGTAGGGTCATATCCATGTATGCCCCACACACAATTAAATGCTGGTTTTTTTATTTCACTGTATTTTGAGACATCATAGCTTTCATCCTGTAAACATATTTCTACAAACCTTGCTTGAGATAACCACTATACACAATCAATGTATCCTGTTCCCCTGAATAAAAGAATTATTCTTTCCCAGCCACAACCACGTGGAGTCGTGCTGCATGTCAGTTTACCATCTCCCATCTCATGTTATGGTTATGATGAAGGAGCCATGTATGACTTTTTCTAACATCGCAAAAACTTCCGCAAATACCGCATTTCTGGGCATAATTTGCGCACTTCAAAAAAAAAAAATCCAAGACCGTAGTGAGAACGGTTGCATATATGCGCGGTTTTTAGCCGAAACTAGCCGACTTGCGATCGAGCGAGTTGTACAAAATCGCGGTGCGATGACTTTTTACTCTTCCTGGAATAGAAATAGCGCAAAACGTATACAGTTTCTTACGACGCTAGTTCAGATAAAGCTGGCCTGCGGTGTTGCAAAGTTTTGCTGTAACTTCGCTCACTGACGAGATCCATGGCTAAGACAGCCGATCGCGGTTTTGCCTTCTACGAAAAATCTCGCAGCTAAACATATCTCGAGTGAGGCGCGATCAATGTGGACATTTCTACCGCAAGGTGTCTTCACGTTTTGCTGCGACACGTGTCTGTGACGCCGCACGGACGGCAGTGACGGGCGCAGCAATGAGAACGCTGGAATCGTCCACTCGGTCGCATGCAGCAAATTTGATCGTACAATTCGCAAAGCCGCGTGCGCATGCGCCTCAAAAACGATCGTACTGTGGTTTTAACCGTGTGTGCGTTCTGTTGCTGGGTTCCCCCACCAACCAGAAAGCAGCGCCATTATTTAGCCTCCTGAAGCGATGCAATCGTGTAACCTTGTCCCGTCTGCTGCAGAATATCTTATCACACCGAATCTAATCAGCACGACAACTGCAAGCTGTCAGCTTGCAATCTCGGGAATATAATGAAACTGGGGCAGTGGAGCTGCAAAACTGATGGTATTCGAGCTGGTTAGTGGAAGCGCTTTAAAAGTTCATAGAACAGCCTACGAAATGAGACCGTCGATAACTCAAAAAGGAGGACATCCTAGTCAAGATTTCCGAGTCTCTCAACGACTGTTCTCTCTTAACTCTGGCAATAGTCAGGTCTTATTGTTAACTTGACTGTTGCTATCAATTCGGCGTGAATCATCGCGCAGATGAGTCGGACCACGTGGACCAAAAAAACATGGCCGACACCCTCCTCGCGCTCAGTGTTCTTTGGCACTGCAACCAAAGATATGCACGGAAGTGATAGAGACAGGCCTTTGTTCTCTTGCCTTGTGACTGCGCCATGCAGCGAGGTCAGTAAACGAGGTTTGCGTCCGCCCGCTCCACCTATGTAAAGGGCCATTTTTGGTCAGCAAACTCTCTTTTTGTTTATTAAAAAGTTTTCACCACCACCACCTCCGAGAAACAAAGCATCTGTCGATGATGCAGTGCCTTGACCGCCACTTTCTCCCTTGAAATCTAATCGTGTACTTGCGAGGGATGTCTCCTGGGGTCGCTCTCTCGGTGAGCGGTAAAGGAGGAGTATAATCTTTTATATAAACGTGTTGGCCTCGTCACCACCGTCTACGGGACAACATTCTGCTGTGGAATGACACTTGTCACGCGGGGCTCCAACACTGACTGCGGACCAAAGGATACTATTCTTCCCTTAGCCATAACATGCACTTGGTGTGCGCAATGATAAATAAACACGAAATTAAGAAAAAAAATGATATACGAGCTTCAACGTATTACTTATCGCTAGAAAATTACATGGCAGTATCTCTAGAATACACCCTTGCTTGAGGCGACAAAGAAAAAAAACGCACACACAAAAAAAATAGTCGGCTACCAACAAAGCTACATAGCATTCTTTAATAATCAAGTCTGAGAAACCGTGGAGCCAAGCGAAGCAGCACGCGTGGTAGAGCGTACCCAAGAATTAAAGGCAGTTACACTCACGACTTCAATGAGTGAAAACAATGCTAAGTTTTACACAGCGCTTTGAACGCTTCCAGCGTCATAGAGGCACCACTTTGCTGTCTGCGGAGCAGTGAGAGAGGCCGCCGCCGCTGTGTCTAAAGAGATCCTCGTCTCCCACTGCGGCCTGCACTACTCATGCTACTCGCTGGAGCGAAAAACGTGGCCAAACACGAACATTATCTCTTTGTCAGGTACAAACCCATCGTTTCTACGTAAGAGACCCTGGACGCTATAAGAAAATTTGCGCAACAAATAACACTTTGGTAGGAAGTCATTTGCGCTTACCGTGCAGGTCTGGCAGGCAGGATGAAGTGTGGCGCGCTGTGCCGCAGTCTTCCTCCAGAGTCGACGTGTCAGCGGTGCTGCTATATCTTCACTAACCACGCCGAGCCCACGTCACTGCGGGTGTCACTGTCCACCGACTGACCGTCCCCGGGGAAGTGCTGAATGCGACTGGGAGTGGAAGGGCGTGTGGAGAGAGTCCTCCGAAGACCAAACCAAGGGGGAGGGGAGAAGGCTGTAGTGTGCGAGAAGGAAGCCCCACGTGCAACGTCATCCGGGGAACCCAAGAGCTTCCCTCGGGTCGACACCGTCCCTTCAGGAATCCGCCCGTGGCATCGGGGCGCAGCAAAGACCCCCCCACCAGCTCCCCGAAGGGGCGTTTGCAGAACAGTGACCTTTCCGTTTTACTGCAATGTCCTAAGCGGGGGAAAAGCACGGGAGGTCATGACTGAAGGTGTTCTAGGAAGGCTCCGGGTTGGCACGTGCAGAGAGTGACTTTGGGGTCCGTCTAGTTTTTTTTTTTTTTATCTTGGAAGAGGGTTTTGTGGTGTGCTCTATCAAAGTTGTACTTGTGGGGCGGGACGCGCGATTCGGAGAGCCAGTCGCTTTTGTGGAGATCGCTCTGGGCATCGCATTTTGTAACTAATTTGATGACTTTTTTATTTTGTGTTTTGGGGAAGTGTTATTAATACTGTCAAAGTTGAAGGGGGCAGCACGCAGCAAGGAACCAATCGTGTTGAGGCCTGCTGCTACTTGATGCTTCCTGTATGCGAGATGGACTCTCGAGGGTTTAAAACCGAGCCCGGGAGTCCAATCCGTCGTTCTGCGCTAAGTTTAGATGCCCTGCTTCTCCGGCTACTCCGAGGAGGGAAGATTTCCCTGTTAGCCAATTACGTATTATTTGTCACTGTCTAATACGCTGCACATTTTGGTAGATCTCCTGTATAAAAATTTCAGTTCATTTGTCTCGTTACCTCTCGTTGTTGCAAGTCTTCATTACACCGTCACCCACGGGCCACCCCAGGTGCGAGGAGCCTTCAAGTCAAACCGTACCTGACGACGCACCCCTGTTGTAAGGAAAATAACCGCCGTGGCTTTAATGAACGGTTCCGAGGGGGCGTCTGCTAAACGTGCCATGCGTTGTGCGCGTATTTGGTTTGGTCCCCAGAACAGTAGTTCCGTTGAATTCTATCCTGGACCACATTCCTTGCAGTGCTCGGCCACTGTGAAGTCAGCGTTGTGCGGGTTCATGCTTTCCACGAAATACTTCGCTTCCCCAATGGACAACACTAAGAGCAAGATGTTTTGTACACAACCCCTGGGGCCTTTTTTCTCGGATGACGATTATTCGGGCGAGGGAGGAGCCATTCCGTGTGGCTTGAGTATTCTTCGCACCCTTTCTTTTCAGAGAATAGGAGTCGAGGTTTCCGGGATGCCTTTTACGCATGGAATCCATATGCGTCTTTCCGCAGGCTTATGCAGCTTTGGCTTATGCTTGCGCAGGTGTGGAATTGTTCTGGTTTTTTTTTTTGCTTTCAGCTGATACGTGGAATCAACGAACTGTGCACCCTTTTCGTTGAAGGTCAGCAAAACTATTTGGCTCTCTATTAATAAAATAACAAAGGAAAATATGTTGCTAGCCGTGACATCTGCCATCGAAACCTGAAGTACCTGAGCTTCGACTAGCGTCAGAAAAAGGACAGAGGAAAGGAAAGAAAGGGGTGAGAGTTATACCCCTGTCAAGCGGGCAAGTTAAGTGCACTTAAGGAGAGTGTACTTCGCCGTAAGTACACTTTGGCGCATCTAAACGACGCAAGCGCTGAGTGTGCGTTCACGGACCACACTTTGCTGGTCGAGTGCGTAGCCTCGACGCCAGCGGTTCCAATGGAACAAAATTTATAGTGCATAAAAAGTACTTACAACTTTATTTTATGTGCTATAACAGTGTTTTCAGAAAAAAAGTTCCTTGGTTACAGCTACAAGCGAAGCAACAAAACAAGTAAACGTGATTAACTCTATGATCGCTGCCCGCCGCCATCTTGTTTGTTGTCGAAATTCTGGATCGTCTTGGCTGGTCTTGGCTTTTCTTCTATTTTCATTTTTTTCACCGCTAAAAACTGTTGAACGTAGTTTTATTTGCGCTATCACGTTAACCAATCAAATATTATGAGCCTTTCTTTCTTTTCCATCGTCCTGTGCAGAAATTCCGCTCATTTTCTGTCGCCATTTTTTTTTACGATGAGTGCACTTTGCTTTCCCGTTTAGCACCGCGTAGCCCAAAGTGTCACTCGGGATGACGAAGCGCACTCCCCGGGAGTGCACTTAACTTGCCCGCTTGACAGGGGTATTAGATGGAAGAGATAGCGGTAAGGAGCCAATGTACTGTATATACAAATAAAAATGTTCAAAATTAAGAAATGGTTCCCATAAACGCTTTCACAACACTGCGGAAAGCTGCGATTTGCATTCGGCGCCCTCAGTCTATATATAAGATTCCCTGCAAATTTTATAGCCGTAGTTTTTATTACAATGGCTGTACAACCAACTTTTGAAGCTCAATTTAAAAGTCCCACTCCACCTTAAAGCAAGTATTGATAGTAATGGTAACGCTAACGTGCATCCTTTTTAACCGTAGCTGCCGTGATGGCTCAGTGACCCGAAAGACCGCGAGTTCGATCCCGGCTTCGGCGGTCGCATTTCGATGGAGGCGAAATTTTAGAGGCGCGTGTAGTGCACGTTAAAGAACTCCAGGGGTTCGAAACCATCCGGAGCCCTACACTACGGCGTCCTTCGTAGCCTGACTCGCTTTGGGACGTTAAACCCCATAAAACCAAACCTTTTCGACCTATGTGGAATTTTGTACACGGCATCATTGTGTATGAGACTTTAACGTCCACTAAACGGGTGCACAAATGGCGATGTTGGTGTGATTCATGGGGTAAGCCTCGTACCAATGAACACCTTTGTCGCACGCGAGAAAATGTCGGCGTTTTTGACTGCTTCTTCTAAAGCCGCGATATGAACATTAAGTTGATGACGAGTAGTGTCATCGCTTCAGATTTTTCCTTCGCTTAGTCAGTTTAAGGACCGTGAAAACTAATTCTGACCCTGTGCTGACCAGTATCGTGTGATCATCTGCAGTCGCTCTGCTCAGAAGTCAGAAACCCCGGGCCGTGCATACTAGCTTGCAATGCCATGACAGGTTATGCTCAAAAAGGACGACATGGAGACAGAAGATAAGACAGCATGAGCGCGAACTAACAACAAGTTTAATCAGAAATTGACACCTCTACATATAATACAAGCAGGTGCATGCGCTGCGGATACACCCACAGCATGCCTGGTACCCATGCATGATACATCTTATCTAAGCTTACCCGCTTCTGTACAAGGTAGCGGACGTATCGCTGGCGCAATCGTGTGCATTCTTTATCAAGAAGGATTGCATTATTTCTCGCGCCACGGCGTTGCTGCCCTGGCCAAGAATCTTGATCTCATTCAGTGGCGACCTGCATTGGCATTTTCGGGAATGTTCGGTCAAATTCGTGCCACTCATCATTTAAGGTGTGCTCAAGCTCCCCTGCTCGATCATTAACGCTGCGTCCTGTTTGGCCTATGAAGGCCTTTCCACGTGTTACTGGAATCTCATACACAACGCCTTTCGCGCATTTAACAAAGGGCTTGCCGTGCTTTTTGGCGCGTCCGGTCTGCCTGGTTCTCTCCTTTGCCGTGGTCGAGCAAAGTCGGCCTAACTTGAGAGGTGCTGAAAACACATGGGCACTCCATACCTGTTGGCCACCTTCCTCAAATCGTGTGCCACCTTGTGAATGTAAGGTACTACTACAGTCTTCGTACCTTCCTTTGGGGCCGTTTTGCACGCTTTTTCTTCCATTTTTGGCATGAGTGTTTCACTCACCGCTTTCAGGATAGTGTAGGGGTTGTCCGTATTGTCCAACCGGGACACTTGTTTTATGAAACTGTCACCCATTCTCTGCGGACCCGACCTCGTGAGCGCAGACTCAAGATACATTGCAACAACGCCTCTTTTCACTGTCTTCGATTGTGGTGACCCGCATGGCATAAGATCGTTCGCAGCTCGGGGATGACACATCCAACACTGATGCTTTTCTGAGAGAAACATTTTAATGTCCAAAAACTGTAGACTGTTATCATTTGGTACCTTGTGCGTAAAGGTTAAACCTTTGCCATGTTGTCCAAAAACATTTAAAACATCATTCGTCACGTCAAGGAACATCTCTTGCATTGTAGCTGCCAAAACTTCGGTTGCCTTGCACAGGGGAGGGCAAGGGAACTTTCAGAAGCTATACCGTGTCTAAACGTGGCGCGATTTTCACGGGGCTTGTGGCAGCGTTTACTTGTTTAGTGAATAGAGGAAATGTTGCGGACAGATTTTATTGTTTAGGTTTTATTTTTTTACCAATTAGACGCAAAGTTCCAGAAAAATGGTGCTTTTAGATATGTCGAACTTTCATGCCACCTCGGGAAAAAACTAAGCCAAATATCAAAATTTCGTCCTCAACATTTCCTCCCCTTTTCTTTCTTGATTGTTAAGCCGCAATTTTTATTCATATCGAACCTAGTGTTTGCGTTTTACAGGCTCTGAAAGTTGCGTATGTACTTTCTGCGAGGATTTGAATTTCACGCTAATATTTTACTAGTGCGGCGTGGCTCCACCTGGCGACAAATTATTTTGTCGCTACTGCACTCTACCACCAACTTCTTGCTTGTCTGTGTTTGTGCGGACACTTTTTTCTTAGAACCCGGACGAACTTGATTTCTTTCTTTCCTTTTTTTCTTGCTTGGGCTGTATTTCGAAAGAATTTTTGCTTTTCTTTTTTTCTCGAGCTTGTGGTGCGAAAAGGAAGGGGGATGCAAGGCCACGCCTAAAAGCACCTCACTCTCTCCCCCCCCTGCAGCGCACACAGTAAGGCATTGTTCGCACCAAAGCACACATGTTTGGAGTTATC
Source organism: Amblyomma mixtum (assembly GCF_055824585.1). Classification (NCBI taxonomy): domain Eukaryota; kingdom Metazoa; phylum Arthropoda; class Arachnida; order Ixodida; family Ixodidae; genus Amblyomma; species Amblyomma mixtum. Next base: position 57,730,909 of record NC_143020.1, read on the forward strand.
GGGTCAAAATCCGGTTACTGGGTTTATGTAAACGCGCTGAGTCCAGTCAAGGTGTCGGGACTAGTACACTCCGCCGCAAGGTTGACTCAACTCCACCCTGCCCCGATGTGCTTGTAAACGCTGCCGGGCCGAAAAAACGGAGGGGAGATGATAAATGCAATCTTGTTTTTCACTTGCGCCGTGGCACCTCCGAAGCAGCGGTGGCGTGCCTCAATCTTGGATGCTACCACTGCTCGACGCTTGGTGTCGCTGCTGATGAACCGGTCCCGACTACCTAAAATCGAGTTATGTAAATACGCGTTGGTCGAGTTGGGTTGACTTCGCTCAGCCCGACCCCCAACTCAACCTGGCATTATCGGTTCATGTAAACAGAGCTAAGCATGAACTTGCTAATGCAATACCAAAGTTTGCGTTCAGTCACCATGCATAGCTACAGGACGCTCTCGGTGCTTTTGCAAACCACACTTCTCGTCCTTTTAAGTTTTATCCAACTTTGATCTGCTTGGTGCCTTGTTGGTGCTGAGAAAGCGGAAGATGGGTGTTCGGCGCTGGGAAGGCTCGTACGTGAGTAGGCAAAGTAAGCTACAGGCTGTCACTACAACCAAGGACATGCTTCTGTAGCGATCTAAGGAAGGCTACGCGGAAATGGGAAGAAAACCTGTCATAAGGCCTGCTACTACAAGCTGCTTTCTTTCCTTTTATTTTGAGACTGACTACATAGGTGTTCAACACAAGGAACCTTTTCCGGGTAATGTCCTGGGGATGCACCAAGCCTCTCTTCCGCCATTTTAACCGACCACACCTGTCTGCTCAGGCGAAACCAGTAACCCCACCCTACCATTGTAAAAGAATTTTCGCAGAAAAGACTCAAGGAAGCTTAGGCAACCGGAACCGGAAACGCTAAATTGGTGGGTTACTGGGAAATGGTCTATTGTATGACCGCCACATCCTTCTGTGCTCAATGGCTTGAGAGCTAAGGGCTAACTTTTTTGTGCTTCGGTCCCGGGAACCTTGGCCGCATACCTACAGAAAGTTCTGGGCTCTGCTTTTTGTACGCGGAAGAACGAATACTTTCGTTACAGTGAACTAGAATCTTTCGTGTCGCGGTGTAGTTTACACACCTGGAGGGGCAATAGAACTTCTCTCCTTTTTGGGGTACTCAGGTGCTGCCATCTGTCGACAGAAAAAGTTCAAATCTGAGTTTCCTTGTAACTGGTGAGCTCTCTTAATTTACTACTGAGCGCCTGCCTGAAGGGTGCAAAGCAGGTAGTACATAATAGTAAATACGTCGAAAAGAACGAGCAACTACTGGTATCCATGGCATCCGCCTGAATAGACGCGTTGACAGCAGCCGGACCTTGTCATAGAAAAAGGCAGTGTCGGATGTGGACATCTTTCCCTTTTCCTTTTTCTTTTTCCGAGAAGTGGGGGGCACCAGAATAGTTTTGCACAGGGGGCTTCCTTCTCGCCTCCTAGAGCTTTCTTCCCTCTCCTTCCCCTTGGTTTGGTCTTCAAAGGTCTCTCGATCCACACCTGGTGTGACTGCCAGTCGTTGTCGGCATTTCTGCGCGGATGGTCTATCGGTAGTTAGTGCCGCTCGCAGCGACGCGACATCGCAGCATCGCCCGCACGTGGATGTGGACTCTGAAGACTTCAGCACAGCGCGTCATACTTCCTTTCTGAGAGAGCTGCACGGTAAGCGAATACAGCTTTCTATCAAACTGTTCTTTGGTGAGCAGAGCGGTTAAGAGATTCTCTTGTTGCATCCAGGGTGTCTCGCAGACAAATAATGTTTGTACCGGACGAACGGATAACGCCTGTCTTGGCAGGGGCAGGAGGAGAGAATCTATAAGCACGCCGACGGCCTTTCGTAGAGCTCGACAGCGCTCGCTGTGTGGTTGGTAGCGTTAAAAACCCAGTTTAAAACTCCAGTATTCTGGAGTGTGCTCGAAACGCATTGACCGTACCTACTGCTTCGTTTGTTTTCACTAGCTAAAGATGTGCTGTTCGAACTTATTGACAGATACTGGTCTTATGATTTTAGACCTCCCTATAGGTTATGGAGCTGCAGTATAAAACTAGGGGGTAAAAGGCGATGTTTCCTTGTCAGGTACATTTTTGTCTTTGTCGCCTTCTTCAAGGGTGTGTTCTAGAGATGCTGCCGTTTAATAATGTAACAATGAAAATGAAAATTGGTTTTGAGGAAATAGAAAAGACGCAGTAACTGTCGCCTATCTCGGTGGACACCGGAACTACCCAAACCGCGCCGTAAGGGAAGGGATAAAGAAGGAAGCGAAAGAAGAAAGGAGAAAGGTGGTGCCGTAGTGGAGGTCTCCGGAATAAATTTGAGCGTCTTTATGGTGCACTGACATCGCTGAGCACACGGCCGCCTTTTGCGTTTCGCCTGCAAGGGAATGAGCCGCCGCGGTCGGGTTCGAGCCCGGGAACTCCGGCTCAGTAGACGAGCGCTTAACCACTGTGCCACCACGGCGGGGCAATAATGTAACAATAAGTTACACATTGTATCGCTTAGGTATTTTTTTTTTCAATTCGGTCTTATTAATGTGCGTGTGCGTCAGAGAAGAGCGCGGCTTCGCCACACACCTCGCTGGATACTGAATGCATCTTTTGGATAAGCGGGGACGAATACCCTCCTCTGGTCAGTGTCAGGACTAGGGCCCAGAAGCGCAAGTGTCATTCCACCGCAGAATATAGCACTGAAGACGATGGTGACGAGGCCATTAAGTTTATAGAAAAGATTTCGCCCCTTCTTTACTGCTTAAGCTGGAACCGCATGGAGCGTTTTCCGCGAGCGAAAAACGCGACGCGCGGCAAACGCCCGCGTTGCCGCCGACGCGCGAGCACCCGCACGAGAAAAATGAAGCGGCGCTAGCGGCGCTGTGGATGGATGGATGATAATGGCTTTACCCTTTGTACCGGGCGGTTTTTTCGGGTTGCCAGACCACACAACTGCCAACGAGGTGAATTATCTGTTACCGCATATATAATATGTCATTTAAATTACAGGACACTACAATAAAAACAATCCATGTAATTATACCTCGTTAAAGGTTGTCTTGTGCATGTTGGCCGAACACTGCGCGCGAACGAACACGATGCGTGAATGCACGTGGCTCTTTGGACGTGCTCAACACTAAAGCCAGCTCCTCCGAGGAAAGAGCGAAGTTCCCCAAAAAGGTGCCGCCGAGATGCGCGGGGAGCAGAGCCATCTGTTGGAGAACCGAAAAACCAAAATGACACGTGCCTGCACGCTGATTGGTGGACGCCGGCCGTGACGTCAGTGGACGCGCAGCGCGAGGCGTTTTTTTCTACAAGCGTAGAACCACGCGACGGCGCGATTTCGTGTTGGATTATGCTGGGCACGCGTCAGAATGACGCGCGCGTCCCACCATCCGCGCGGCAGTCGCGCCCAAAAACGCGCCATGCGGTTCCAGCTTTAGCGAGAGAACGAGCCATCCCTCGCAATTAGACGCCGTTACCGCTATCGGTACCGGCAGCCTGCGCGCTCGCCTGCAGCATTGGCACCAATCAGCGTGTGCTGACCGGCGGTGGGTGGCTCCCGGTTTTCCGGTAACGCTAACACGTTAGATGGTGTGCTAAAATTATCTATTATAAGATCAGATGGCAGAGGAGGAAGTGGCGGTCAAGACATAAATGTCGGCGACAGAAGCTTGGGTTACCGAAGCCCTTGTTTACTGACCGCGTTACATGGCACAGTGACAGGGGACAAAGGCCCGTCTCATTCCCTTCCCACCTTTGGCTTGGGTGCCACAGAAAACCGAACTCAAGGAGGGGATCGGCCTTGCTTTCTCGGTGCACCCAGTCCGACTGATTTGCGCTCTGATTCCCGTGGAACAAATAGCAACAGTCGGGTTAACAGTAAGAGCTGGCTATTCCCAAGGCCCGCGTGTTTTAACTGGGGTGTTCTCGTGTTATAGGTATCACCGCTTTGCTTCTTGTATGCTGTTCTGAAAACCGTGAAGAGTTCTTCTGATGCGCGTCCTTCATTAGCTTCCGGAGATTGTATGCTCCCAGCTTGCAGTCCTCGTGATGTTCATTTTCGGTGTGATAAGCTATAGAGCACCAACAAAAGGACGAGTTTACTCGATGGCGTCTCCTGATGAGGTGGTTATAGAGAGGAGCGTTGGCTTTCGAGAGGCAGCAACTACCCCGTGCACACTCCATCGCCTGCCTCCCGACCGCAGAAATATAGTGGCTCCGTTATGAATCTACAGAGAGCAGAGTATGGCTATCAACATTGAATAGGTTGGGGCAACCGAAAAGGAAATAAAAATATGGCTATCAACAGACAGAACTCCATGGTGAGCCGCCGCTGTGGCTCAGTGGTTATGGTGCTCGGCTGCTGACCCGAAAGACGCGGGTTCGATCCCGGCCGCGGCGGTCGAATTTCTTTGGAGGAGAAATTCTAGAGACCCGTGTACTGTGCGATGTCAGTGCATGTTAAAGAACCCCAGGTGGTCGAAATTTCCGGACTACGGCGTCTCTCATAGCCTGAGTCGCTTTGGGACGTTGAACCCCAAAAACCAACCAACCAACCAATGCCATGGTGGCACCAGATGGCGCCACATGCCCGACAGCTGCGTGCGCGCCTGCGCGTCTGGACCAATCAACGCGTACGTAGTTCTGCCTCGCGGAAAAGGATCGCGCATCACGCTCAGCTGCTTCACTTCACTTTATTACCTTACCGATCCCCCTTTGGAGGTATCACATTAGGGGTGGGAGTACAAATATAGATTGAATATGATTGCCTAAAGTGTAAGACTGCCGGGCAGTCTTACACTTTAAGTTGTTAACAAATCTTGACTGGCAGCTAATTTCATTTATTTGCTCTAAGGGCCCTTTCGGGCATTACATGGGGGGGGGGGGGGAGGAACTGTTCAACATTGGTAATATATGCACATAAGAAAAAACGCACTTATAAGGTAACCATAGAATATATAAAATGGAAAAATGTAGCAAGAAAAATTTGGAACCTGTGTATTTATACAATAGATATATAGATATTATGGCATCAATGTTGTGGGGAGTCCATTCCCGTCTTTTGCAGTGCGAAGAAAAAAGGATGCGGAAAAAGTGACGGCGCGAGCGCGTTCTCGTGAAACTTGCAGTGGATGGCCTGTGCGAGGAGATATGCGAGCTGGCGTTGTGATGTAGGGTGCTTGGCCGAGGGAACTGTAAAAAAAAATCTTATGGAACAGATTAAGAGAAGCAGTGCGACGACGATGGGCAAGAGTTGATAAACCTGATTGTCGTTTAAATGACGATACACTATTGCCGTACGAATAGGCAGAATGAATGAACCTCGTGGCACGATTTTAGACAGATTCTAGTGAACTGATGAGATATGCTTCTTGCGCTCTCCAGATAGGAGATGCGTATTCTAGCTTTGGTCGGATGAGTGATTGGTAGGCGAGAAGTTTAATACTTTGAGGGGCGTGCCGTAGATAACTTGTCAAAAAACACAATGACCGGTCAGCTGATGCGACGATGTTCGTTACGTGAGAGCGCCAGGAGAGATCTTGGCGCAAGGTGACGCCTAGGTACTTGTATGAGTATACGGATTCTAATGGAACGTTAGCAACCGAGTAAGTGAAAACGGGGGGGTTACGCCGGCGGTTTACATTTATTAGGATTAAGAGACATTAGCCAGTCATCGCACCAGCCATGCCCTGTGTTAATGTCGTTTTGGAGCTGTGATTGGCCAGAAGTGTTGGAAATTGAGCGGTAAATAACGCAGTCGTCTGCAAACAGACGAACATTGCAAACCAGGTTTGATAGTAAGTCGTTTATATAGATTAAGATAGGAGGCGAGGTAGTACGGAACCTTGGGGTACGCCTGATGTTACTGGAAGAGGTTTGGAACTGTGGTCATTAACGAGAACAAACTGGGAGCGGTTAGAAAGGAATTCTTCGATCCACAATGAGACATTAGGATGCAGTTTTAGCATGGTTAGTTTTAGCATTAAGAGCCTGTGGGGAACTTTGTCAAATGCTTTAGCAAAGTCTAGAAAAATAGCGTCAGTTTGTAAATTTAGGTCGAGGTTGGACAGAACGTCATGAAGAAAGACGGCCAGTTGAGTTTCACATGACACACCCTTGCGAAACCTGTGCTGTGAGGGATGAAAGAAGTTGTTAGCGTCATGAAGGTCCATTATTAAGGCGGAAGCCTTTAATGCCTGATCGTTGTAAGCAGGGGTTGTCGACAGAAATGTCAAGCTTTTCAGTTCGTCGAAACGGTCGTGACGTCACAGTGCGCGAATTTCAAACTGGGCCAATTGTACTTTGGCTAGTAACCATGCAACCAATTAAAGGGATCGTACAGTGATGCTCCAAGTAAGTGGGACTGAGTTTAGTTAATTGCTTACTTAGCCAATTAGCCTAATTAACCTTTATAGCCAGACCAGATAAATAAATAAAACCCCGGTCTCCGGAGTGCGAGGCGAGCACGCTACCACTCCGCCGTGCCAGCTCAATGGTTTGGAATGAACAAAGGCGCGTCTAGTGAGTAGGGAGTCTTCGTTCATTCCCATCTTACTCCCTTCCCGTTACGACGAGGTTTAGGTGTCCACCGAGATATGAGAGACAGATACATTTCCTTTCCTTAAAAACCAATTTACCAACGAGCAAGGCATAGAGCCGAACGGGCGATGGCGTTCAATGGACTCCCTGGCGACGTTGCAAGACGCTGTCGCGTTCCGCTCTTAGAGGCGAAGCTTAACACCTTAACAACACATCAGTGACACAAGCAGCAACACCACGCTTAAGGCTTTCGCCTCACCGCACTTTAGGTCAACAAAGTGCCCCCTGATTTTTGAGAATAGAAGAGAGAGAGGGAGAAAACTTTATTTACACAGGAATTCGGGGCACGCCCCAGGGTCCCCGCACGACCCCACTGCACAAGTGTTTATGTTCCGAAGGTCCATAACACTGGCAGCACGGCCGGTGGCGATGGTCTGCATGGCCGGGTCCATTGAGAATAGAACGTGTTCCAGGATTTTGCAAGGTTGGCTGGTTAGATATCAGACGATAATTTAAAAGGAGTATCTTTGTTACCGGACTTATAGGCGGGAATGACCTTTCCCACTTTCTAGTCATCCGGAATGGATCCTGTAGAAAGCGACTGTGAAAGTACATTGTACATTGCAGAAATGTTCTTAGTATTGCGCAGTATTTTGGAGTTAATTTCGTCGACGCCGGCCGATGATGAAGTTTTAAGGTGTTCATGAGCGAGGAAATTCCGGCTTGAGAAATAGCGATAGCAGGCATGCTGCACTGTGTACTGACGGCGAAAGCTACAGTTCGTGGGTGAATTTCATTAGTGAATACAGATGAAAAGGCATTATTAAAAATGTCAGCGCACTCATTGTCATCAGCTTCTTCGGCAGACTCTTTAGCAAGAGTGATGGTATGTGCCAGGTGCTCACTTATTACCTGCCAAAACCTTGTGGGATTGGATGTCAACAATTTGGGGAGGTTGTTGTGAAGGAAAGAGTATTTTGCGTTGCGGATTGCAGATAGGTACGTGTGTTCGGCTGCATAGTATTTCTGCCACGCGCAATCGTCGTATTGCTTTAATTTTGCCGCACGGAAAAGACGTTTCTTTTTGTTGTCCATGGTTTCTGGCGGTCCGAGTGGAAGCTTATTTTGGGGATGTATGTATCGGTTAGTTCGCTAACTTTGTTCTTAAAAAGAGACCAGTAATCATTTACTGAATAATCCTTCAAAGATGTTTCAAATGTTGTGCGATATTGGCTTAATTCGAGACTAAAGGCTTCATAGTTTCCTTTGTCGTAGAGGCGAAAAGTTTTGTTTTGATTTTGGCGTCGCGATGGGTGGAACTCAAATGGGGCGTGGATCACTTTATGGTCGCTGATTTCGCGTAGATAAGTGATAGATGAGAGGGCTTCCTGGTGGGTAGTTAGGATTAGATCTAGGATGTTTGCACACCCTCCTGCAAAGCGGTGCGTTTCAGATACCACTTGTGTTAGGCAGACCTCGATGAAGTCATTCGCTTCCCTCTTGCCGACTGCTGCCTGTCTGCCGGTTGATTTCTGGAAAACAAATCTCCAAAAAGAATATGTGTTTTTGGGTATTTCCTGGATAACTGGCTGATCACGTCGTTCAAGGGGTAGAGACATCAAATTCCAAGGTTGTACAAACGACTGCCATACGTTTCCTTTGTATGTGAGGACCATAAGAGCGAAGTATTAAATTTAAGGGAGGTCTAGAACATATTTTAATTTCATTTTAAAGTTTGTGAAAATGCTCACTCTTGAAGTCTGAGCCATCGCTAGTGCATCAATGTGACGTAGGAACAGAGAAGAAAACACAAGCAAGTATTTCCTACGTCATTGCACAGTTTTCTGACGTACGGGACCAAGTTTTGCGGTTTCGCGGCCTAGCAACCTTGGTTACGAGTGCTCACGAGTTTGTTTTTTTTTCTGCACGCTCGCGAGCGCGATGGTGCTTTACGCCCGGCGTTGCCGCAGGCGATGTCGTTGCCGAAAGATCCACTTTTGCAGAGGCATATTGCCCGTGCTCTAATGTAGGAAGCATTCTCTAGTATCATGGATGTTATGTATTTTCTTGTGCTAACGTGAAGTACGCCGAGCATGCCGGCCGCCCGGCCAGCCTGGATCCCGTCTGCCGGCGTCATAAAAAGGAGCTAAAGTGTGTTCTTGACGTAAATAATAAACCCTGGGATAAGAAATGTGAAAAATGTGTCATTTTTGAGGATCGCTGACGAATACTGAGCTGCTGGCAAAGGTAACGACTGTGATACGAGCAAACTTTTTGCCACAACCGCCTCGCAGCTGCCGCTGGCCCGACGTTGCGGTCCGGCTCGCCTGGCGCCCGCTCGCTTCGCTGCTGAAGACGTCGTGGAGATTTACCATACTATTATTTGATTGTGAGATGATGCTGTTGACAGTAAAGCGATGTGTAGAGTAGGCCTTTTATTATAGCGCAGGCGACTTCCGAAGCGCCGGCCGCTGCGACTTCGATGCGGAAGAGGCTATAGGCCTAGCGACAACCACGGCAACCAGGCAGCAGAAGAGCTCGTCGCCCGGAGCGCCCGCGAGCGATGCCGTTAGCTCGAAACATAAGCAGGCATGCTTTGTCGCTGCTCGAGCAGTCTTTCTGAGGGACTGCTGTACGACGGCGAAGTGCGACACCGGTTGCGGGCGGAGCTTGGGTAGAGCGGCGCAGCGATGCTCACCGCTCCGTGTCCCTGCTTGCAGTGGGGCGGCAGTTCGCAAGCGACGATCAGTGCGGGGCGTCGGCCAAGTGGCCATATGGCTTGATGAATGTTGCTGCGCGTGCATTATTTGTCTAAATAATGATTCCACTTCCCGCTCTGAGCTCGCTACTTGTTTTTGGTCGGTGAATGTTTTCGCTCGGCCACCGATATGCCCAAGGCACGTCGGCCAACGGGTCTCGTTTTGGTCGGCGGCGTTGTCACACTAGGACGACGCTTGGTCGTTGGGGCATCGTCGTCGGTGCAGTGTGACTGGCTAGTCGGGGAACGACCAGGTTGGCCGACGCGACCGTCGGCGTCGCTGTCGCGTCGACCTCGGGGTCCCGTCGGCCTAGTGTGAACGCGCCTGAACTGCGCGCTGGTCCCAGGCTGCCCTAGTCGTCGCTAGGCCTAGGTGGTCTCGCTTCCGCAGTTGACGGCGCTTTGGAAGTCGACTGTGCTATAATAAAAGGCCTACTCTTCACATCGCTTTAGTGCGAACTCGTCCCATAATAGAACATAAGTTCGATTTCCACGACGCCTTCATCAACGGAGCTAGCAGACGAGCAGCGCGCACGAAGAAGCAGCGTCCAGCTGTCGGGATGGGACAACGTCGGCGTGAGGTCGGCGCTGTTGTCGGCAGAGTGTGACACACGGGTCGGCCGACAGCTGCTATCTCGGCGACGCGACGGCGATGCGCTCGTCAGGCGACGACCGGTGCTCGGTCGGCGTCTGCGCAGTGTGACAGACGCGCCGACGGCACGAAAATCGCTGCCGCCGACCATCGTCAGACTGAAATCGGCCGATCGTCGGCGTAGTGTGAACGCGCCTTTACCATTTGACGTTGCCTACACGCTCGGTGTTCGCTGGCACAATCTGAGCTGCGTCGGGCCTGACGCCTGCCTCCTCTTCGGAATCGCTGGCCAGCGGATCAAAAATGAAGTGGTTGTCGGGGTTCGAACCGCGGCGTCTTCTTCCTCGTCTGCGTCATCCCGCGATTCCTCATAATCGGTGTCTTCGCCGAAATAAAACTCTTCTTTCCGACTCGGAGCTGTTCGACTTGCCCTCCTCCCGGCTCTCCGTGTTTACGCGCACCACGTGCGTGTCAAGCAGACGACATGCCTACACGACGTCACGGCTTTCCGGGCCCACGTGACAACGCATTGTCTGGTTTTTGACGTCATGAAAGAGCCTGGCAAAACCTGGCAACTACGAACCGAAACCGAAACTGCTGGGTACAAATAATACGATTATTAATTATGTAATGCGAGTTCATGCTTCTAAGATGGTGTTCCATGCTCACTGAATCGCTACGCATTATTTACAACCCAGAGATACAACACAAAAATTTGGTGTCTCTACCCCTTTAAGTAGGCTACGGTTATTCCTTCCGCGCGGCGCCACTGCGCGCGCGCTGATTGGTCCCAACGCGGCAAATGTGCACGCAGAAGATTATGATGGAATGGACGGTCGCACCTGGTGTGTCCTAGCCTGACTGTTGCATGAATTCAAAGAAATAAAGGAGCTGGTGTCTCAACAGGCACGGGACAGGCTTCTTTCGCGTTGGTGTCGCCTGCCGTTGCTGAAGCCGAGCCTCCGTTACGAATACTTGTTCGCCATTTTGTGCGCGGAGGCGATTCCCCCAAAGCCGGCCGCTCCCGCGAAGGTGGTGCCCTCTGTACGTTGTGAGTACAGTCGATCGCAGTGCAGCACCAGCTGTTCTGATATAGACCTCCTCCATGTTTGCAAACAAGCGAGGTGGCGCGGCAGTCGCTCCAGGCTCACGGTAGGCAAGAAGACAGGGAGTGGCGTCGAGTTGAGGTGGCGCAGCGCCGGTTTTCAAGGCTTGTAGGCGCGTTTTGGTTTCTGAGAATCATAGCAATGGTTGATGCTTTCAACTTAGTATTCCTCGAAGTACACAGACTCGCATTGGCCATGTACGGCGTATTTCGCCACAGTGTATTGTACCTAGGCATTGAATAAAATGATAAGTTTTTGACACTCTGCACCAGCCAGAATGATTTTTCCTCAGGACAGTAGTGAGGTAAGCACTGGCGTTTTTTCGGCACAGCTGACGTGCGCTCACCATCTGTTGACACACGTGTCGCGCAGTGCGAAAAGTGGGGACAGCGTCGATCGTGTCCCGATCTCATGTCTCGCGTAACCGCTGTTTTTAGCCGTCAGATCAGGCACCAGCCAGGCCGACTTCTCCCCTTCTTAAGCTGGTCGATTTAGTGAAAAGTTTGAATTCCTGAAATTATATTCTTTCCTAGCCCTGGGTCTTTGGTTTTGTGACGAAAAAATATAGCAAAATATTCAGTAGAAATTCATAAAATTACGGTTTTTTGATCTGTGGTCGTAAAAAATTGTGAGGTAAGGGGGTTTCTGATGGTCCTTGCACTTCGCGAATTCTGCGGGTTTCCGACGACGGAGTACCACAATGGTAGCATCACTACGAAGAGGGATCAGAGGTTTCGTTGATTTCAGTGCCGCATTTCTTTGACCAAAGCGAAAGCGTAGAGGCCATAACAAGGGAGTGAACTTAAAGGTTTGTTTTTTGATCTACCACATTTTCAGTGATTGACCAAAGCGAAAGCGTAGAGGCCATAACAAGGGAGTGAACTTAAAGGTTTGTTTTTTGATCTACCACATTTTCAGTGATTGGCATCCCTCCCCCCTTCGTAAATTTGTAAGTAATGGAAATAGAATGATTCTATTTGTCGCGAACGGTTCCGGACACGTAGAGAAGTGCAATAAATGTCCCGATTTTTTTCCTACAGGAGCAGTAGTATGTTAGTTATTTTTATAACAAAAGTTTTCATGTGACTATGCAAGCATAAGTACTGATAATCTAATAAAGAAACCATCATAGAGAACAGGGCTTTGGGGACATGCTGGCATAAAAACTTTCCGCACTTTATACTTAATTATTCAAGACCCGGGGTGACTTGACAAGGGTGTTAATTGTAATTACCGAAGAACAGTACCAGGTATAGCTGAAAATCAAACGCATTACTAAAATTACCAGAGCAATTTCATATTTGCACCAAATTTGGTTACATATATCATGCATCAATAAAGGAAAAACTTTTCATTGCCTCATCCCCTGTAAATCTCGCTACGTGCTCTTTTGGTAGCCCGCCTGCGGTTGCTTCTTTCCAAACAGGCTTCGCGATCATGTACTACTTCATGAAGCAACTTATGACACATGCATGATGCAATGAAAAGGATGTGGTTTTTAGCACACTTAAAGTACGCGGTTCGAAGCATGCCAACGTGACCGCGCAAGATTGTCACAACTTACCAGACTGCTTTCTACTAGAATCAAATGATCATGTCGGTCATGTTAAGAAATAGTTTCAAGAATATATTAAATGCCCTAAAACACGCCATTATATTTTCGTATATCTTCTACACACGTTAAAACATGTGCTATCATCAAAATAACGCACTCGTTGATGGTGAATGACCTTGCCGGCGCCCGTACACACCAGCGCTGGGTGATAAGTACGTGCGCAGCTACATGCTTTCTTTTAATTGCGCAGTTTTAAGCGTACCATGCTGTTGCTCATTTGAATGAGCGCAAAAATTTCCCTGCTATGAAGTACGCTGACTGGCAGCGCCTGTCGACACCCAGACTTCGCGCTTTTACTACCGCGGCCCATTTCCTAATGCGGTATTTATGTGCGAGAAACCTATTAAGGCTAATCTAATTTTTCGTTTTATGATACTACGTGGATAAACAACGACACAGCTGGTACTTCTGCAGTGCGCAGCCACGATGCAGCCGCCGGTAGCTACGGCAGCTGCGGTAGGCACGGGCAGGCGGAACCTGTTTTGCCTACCACGCGAAAGTCGCTACTGACATCAGCGCCACCGCATCTCCGTGACGTCGCGGGGTGAAGGAGGTCTATAGGATACGAAAACTTTTAATGTCCAACAGACAGAGGGTAGCCAGAGGGCTACCCGCCTCGACGACGGCCGAAAGGTCTTGACTCTCGGCGGCGGCTTCGGCCAGTCGGACGAGTTGTAGCTGAGTCGCCGGGTCGGAGCTCAGTAGTAAGGTCTCCCATTGGTCTTTCGGGTTTATACCACGTCCCTCCCGGGGGGATGAGGAGATTCCCATAGTGTGTGGCCCAAGGTGGCCCTAATTTCGCAGTTTGTGCATTTGTCTGAAAATTGCCCTTGGTACATAAGATTCCAGAGGGCCGGGTTTGGAAAGGTTGGCAGTTCCCAGCAGATTCGGAGCAGAGGGGCTGGGTCTGGAGACGCTTGCGTGGCTTGCTACTCAATTACTTGCCGCCGCCGCAAGCGCGGCTTTCAAAGCCGTTCATACCTTCATGTGCGAGCTGAAGGGGGAGCGGGCACGCCTGTAAAGTGCTAGCCGCCCGGTAACAGCCGAGCATGCGCAGATGTCGCTATTCGAGCTCTGTCCGTCATCCGCTTACGCACGGCATCACTAGGATCGCACAAGCACATTTGAGGGCGTCAGATGGCGCCACGTGCCCAGCGTTGTCTCGTCGGAACCAGTCAGCGCATGCCCGCTGGTAGGGCGCGGAGCCGCAGAGTTATAATAGCTGACACCTTTAGCATACCGTGTTAACGGTACCGGAGTACCGCGAACCCCCGCGCAGTTAATGTGCAACCGCTGATCGCCCTGACGGCGCCTGATGGCGCCAGCTACCCGGCAGCTGTGCGTGCTCCTGCAGCATCGGGACCAACCAGCGCGTGCTCACAGGTGGTGGGCAGGCTCCCGGTATTCCGGTAACGACAACACGGTATGCTAGATCTGTGTAGTGCGATCCGCGATACTGTACCTTGGTTCGCTTCTGCGCCCTACCTGCCGGCATGCGCTGATTGTTTCCGATGAGGCAGCGTGCACGCATGATGATGATGATGTCCATGTTGGCAAAACTTTGGAGCGGATAATCACGTTCTTCTGACCTGCCAAAAAACAAACAAAAACGCGCAGCTCCTGGCGCGTGGCGCCATCTGGCGCTCTCGGGGCAATTTGTGCTTGCGTTGTGGCGCCCCGCTATGTATATGTTAAAAGCGGATCGCGGTTTCCGCTATGCTGTAACTATCTAATGTCTTGAAGCGAACCGTCTGGCCCTCCCACCCTATTGACGAAGGAGAGTAAAACATCTTTCCGCATTGTAGTTCAGTGAAGATCAGGGCTGCGTTTAACGACTGCTTCAGCATTAAGTGCGGGATTTGTAGTGCCCCCGAAAGTTCATGTTTGCTTCCTATGAATATTCGTATTGTACGAATGTAATAGAGCTGCGCAAAGCTCTCTGGAAAAGCGGAGACCTGAGCTCGTGTCTCTACCCTGCATAAACGCATAAACCGCACAGCACTAGGCGCCCTTGTGCTGTGCGGTGTCATCATGATCACCAGCCTGACTATGCCCACTGCAGGGCGTAGTAATGCAGTGGGCGTAAGTTCTCTCGTCTCTCCAATCAACCCTGTCTTTTGGGCGCTTTCACGTCCACTTCCTGTTCTTTCGTTTGCGGAAGAAGGTATTCATTATCGGTAAGTTATTTCTCTCTGCGAACTCTACTATAACTCCCTCCTGCTATGCCTACAACCTATCCCACAGTCACCGACCGCCTGGTCTCCAGCCTGCTTCTTGCCTACTTTCGCACTGAAGACGCCCATCAGTATAGTGTACTGTGATTTTACTTTGCTCATCGTCGATTCCACATCTTCATAGAAGTTTTCAAAGATCAGGGCAACATGACTGGATGTAGGCGCGTAGGCCCGCACCACCTACAGTTTGTACCTACTATTGAGCCTAATTACGATAGCTGTCACCATTCACTGAATCCTTGCTTACCATTATCCCCAGGAAGTTAACTAATCGTATTGCATAAGTTTTCCAAGCTTGCAGGAAACTGCCTACTTGCTCAGCGATTGACAGTTAATGTCTAAAACCATTCTATCTCAATTTCAAAAAATTAAAGCCTTCTCCTCTTCCCCCAATAACTTTTCCTCTTATAGTTAATACCCCTGCCCAGGCATTCCTAAGTATTTCGATGGATACCACGGCGCAAAATGACGAGACACGGATAAGGCAAGCGCTTGTCGTGTGTTCATTTCTCACGTGTGTCGTCTTTTTGCGATGTGCTAACTCAAAATAATGAACCTGTACCTACATGCCAAACTTTTCGCCCCTCATCTTTTTAGCATGCCGCATTTTGGTGCCTCATCACTGGCAGCATCGGATTTAAGACATTTTATAGGGTGTGAAAAGGTTTCCGGCACCACTTCAAAAATGTCGCCACTGATAAAGTTGCGACCCCCTCAAAACCACACTTGGATTCTTCATGATCTTGTGACGCGGGTTCGATCCCTGCCGCGGCTGTCGTATTTGGATGGAGGCGAAATGCTAGAGACCCGTGTACTGTGCGTGCGCTGTCAATGCACGTTGAAGGGACCCCAGGTGGTCCAAATTATCCGGAGCCCTCCACTATGGCGTCCCTCTTAGCCTGAGTCGGTTTGGGACGTTAAACCCCTTGAACTATAAACCGACGTAAACTTAACTTCGCCGAATATCTGTTCATCATTCACGCCGCCGAGACACTCATGATGTTGGCATCATTCCGGATTCCTCATTATTTTTCTTCCTTAGTTTATGTAAGAACTCATCTTTAGGACGGTACTTAAACGCGACTGCATGAGGGGTCCCGTTCAGTGGCAACTCCAGCGTCTTTGGCGTGTCGAAAAAAAAACAGGTGGCGCACCTATCGCCTAGGTCACGTGACCTTATGACGTCTTAGTAAGCTGGAAACTGTCTGCATTGGCAGGTAATAGTTCAGTTAATGACTGGTCGCGGGAGGTTGCCCTGGAAGAGTAACATAAGAGGCTTTACGTGTTCGAAAGAGCTTCCTGCCGGGCAGTCTTACCGCTATCTATGAATGTAAAGAACGACCGTTTATGCATGAATGGGCATGTATGCAGAACATCGGCCAAGGAATAGGGGTAGGTTAAGGGTTATGTGATGGCGAAGGAAAGATCAGTGTCCCTGTCTGCCGAGTGATACGCAAAGAGAGCCCCAGGACGCCGAAGGCACCCATAAAGCTGTCGCGCTGAACCATTAAAGGTGCACTAAAGAGGGATCTGAGCTCTTTTTTACCGCGGGAACACGACCTACACGTTCCGAGCATTGTTAGAAATTTCGAATTATTGTCCTGTGCAGCCGATTTCCCTAATTTAAATCGCATTAAACGTCCCGGCTGCCGCCTTTTTTTCGACTCACCGCTGAAGGTGAAGGTTAGAGTCAACCAACGCGTGGAGTGGCTTTCAGGCAATCTCGCGGAGGTTTCGCTTTTAATTTGTGTTTTAGGTTTCTGTGAATAAATGGATCTCGTCAGAGACTACATAGCTGCCAATTAGGCCCACAGAAGTAAAAATAAGCGTGGCCTCTGCTTTCACCGATCGCTACGTATCACTCCGCCGTTGGCAGAGCGGCAAGCCGCCACGGGACTGGCTGAGAGGTTGGTTGACTCCTCCTACCGTCAGCGGTCAGTTAAAAAAAAAGACGGGAGTCGGGACGTTTAATTCGATTTAAATTATGGAAATCGGCCGCAGAGGACATTAATTTGAAGCTTCAAAGGATGCTCTGAATGTGTAGATCGAGTTCCCGTGGCAAAAAGACGAGTTCAAATTCCTCTTTAGGGCGCCTTTAAGGCGGAGCTTCAGTATCCTCTCACGTTTTTATTTTTCGTCCCTTCTATGGATGGACAAATGGCTTGTACGTGACGAGTCGTGTGTCTGCTACATGGCAAATTTCCATGCCCATTGCAATGGTTAGTGTCTTACATCAAGCTTGTGTGGCGAAAAAGTCGCCAATTTCGGATTTGTGCAAATAGAAATATTTTTATAATGTAATCCAAATGTGGGAACGCACTTTCTTGATACCAGGTTTTTAGTGATCATTGAAGACCAGTTGCGTTGTCTTGGAAGACACTGCCGTTTGTACGACTTGCTCTCGCAGTCCTTGAATGCTCTGGCAACACTGATGCCGCTGTCGTTTCCTTCTTCTGCGATAGTTACTATAAAACTAATGCGTTCTAAACCGGGTCTATACACTTTTAAATTATTGTACAGATTAAAATTTTACTGTTTGCATTGAAGTTTGAGAGAATGTTTGTTCATGCTTTTGTACCGTGAACGTATCGTGCGCGAGAGTGCGTGCTGGCGCCGCTCAAAGCAACGCTAGCAACCTTGGGCCTTCAAAGCGCCCATGTGACATTTGTATTACATTCAAGATGCTGTACACTCCTAATGTCACCAACCTCGGCGACATCAGTAGGCAACGTGTAGCGTCATTTGTGTTACGCCGATGGTCTTATATGCATCCCCCGCTGATTTTCTTGCAGGCCAGATTCCGCCTTGGCGGCGCTGCTCCGATGCCCAAGCGGAAGGGCGCAGATGAAAGCGTTGCCTTGAGTGGCGACCACGTGGCTGCCTAAAAGGATGGCCTTGTCCAGAGAGGTTCCGGATACTGTGGAGGTGCAGGTTCCCGCGGAGGCTGCGATCCCTGAAGACTAATTGCCCGAAGACGAGCAAGTGCCCGAAGACGAGCAAGTGCCCGAAGACGAGCAAGTGCCCGAAGACGAGCAGCTGCCCGCTGACGTGGCGGTAACCAACAAAACATGGCGGTAACCAACGGCATAGAGGCACCCGGGGCGCCGTCACGGTCACAGGTGGAAATGTTTGAAGCTTGCGAGCTCAAACCCGACCGCTATCGACCATGCACAAGCCAGGAAGGCCATCTGTGCCACATTGCAGCCAACTTGAAAGCTTGGAACAGCTTCTTCTGGTTCGTCGGGCTGGAACTGAAAGAGGACGCCTCCTCCCAACTCAGCCTCGTTCCTGCGAGCAGCGTCGCGTGCTTGAAGCACGTGGCCACGATGGAAGACAGGCAGGAGGCTGCGACGCTGTTCTACCACCTGCTGGTTAAGCACCGCTGCGTTGCGGAAGTCACCATCAACGACGAACTCGTCGCCGCCCATGAAGAACTTGTGTGTCTTGCAATCCGCGACGCGCTGGGGCTGAAGAAGATCTCGTTGCAATTGATATCACCGAATGTGGTTATCTCCGGCGCCCTTGCAGCGGCTATAGCTTCCTTGAAACGGCTGGAATCGCTCAGCCTGAGCATGCACTTGCATCACTGCGTACTTGCTGGTCTTGAGCCTCTGCTCACGGAAACTGCTGCCTTGAAGACGCTTATAGCTTTGGATGTCCGTGTGCCGGGTGCGGCCGCGGGCACCTTCCTGGCAGGGCTTTTCCGAAACAGGAGCATCACCGACCTGTCCATCAGTTCAGATATTCTTAGTTGCGAAATTGCACCCAACGGCCCAGGCAACCCGTATGTCGCTCTTGAAACTTATCTGAAGCTGAGTACATCCCTGAGATCGGTGCTTGTGACAACCTCTAAATATGGTCCAGATGTGGACGTACGGACTATATGCAATGCACTGACCACTAATACTGTGCTTATCAGACTCAAGCTACACGTGAACACGCTCAAGTCAGAGTACGCCACACCAATAAAGTGGCTTCTGTGCAGGAACAAGACACTCGTGCACTTCAGCTTCACGTGCAGCTACATCGACCAGGACGACGACGTAGATGAAGGATTTCATTGGCATGTATGCCGAAGGTGCCGCGTTGTCCACTTCGGTGACTACGACCACGTAGGACCCTGGATCTCCGCTCTGCTCAGGAACGACACGTCTATCGCAGAACTGACATTCTCAATGCGGGGCTTTAGCCGCTTAGAGTGCCAGAAATTTTGTGTAGCGGTGAAAGCGAACAAGTCGCTCAAGAAGGTAATCCTTGAAGACCTCGGCAGCCATACATTCGAAGTCTGCAGAACCCTGTCTGAATGTGGTCTACAAGACAGAGTCATTGTCAACAGCCAGTGCATGGTGTACTACCCTGACATAGGCATTCGTCCGATGGGCTGCCCCTCGGTCGCCGTGCCTTTCGGCCTGCTCCAAGCCGATGGGGACACAGTGACCGTGCCTCGCAACCTCACGCTGCTAGTGTACTCGCTCATGGGTGTTACCGGTGATGCAGAGCCAGCCTCAACGCCTATTGTTCAGCTGATCCAGAGCGCGACTAGCATCAGACACCTGGTGCTGTCTCTGGAGTCGGAGTGCTCTACCGTGGACTGGAATGTGTGCGGACCGGCTATATGCGAAGCCGTGTGCCGAAATCCGAGTATCGCTAGTCTGGCCGTCATCTTCTCAGAGCGGTATGGCTGCGATATGGCACCGCTGGCCAGCCTTCTACACCGAAGCCGAGCCCTGCGTACTTTCTCATTAAAACCACCGAGTGGCCCAGCTCTCGCCGCGTTTATCGCGGAACTATCTAAGCCGGAACTTTCCAGTAACTACGCTCTGCGGAGCCTGCGCTTTTTTTATGAGGGTCGTGTGAATATGATAGAGCTCCTGGCCATCCAAGACATCGTCCACAGGAACCAAGCCTTGCCAAAGCGCGCTGCTCGCTTCGTCACCGGTACCCGTGTAAAGTACACTGCAGAGGCATTTGAGGAGGTCTCCAAATCTCCAAGCTTAGTAGAAGAGCTTGAGTTGGCGGCACTAGTCGAGAAAAACCAAGCAAAGCAACTGATTGCTCGGTGCGCGCTCGGACTGCAAGACTTCGCAGAGTTCATGCGCCTCGCAGGCGTAGTGCGTGACGGCATAGAGTGCAGTCCCAGAGATGATGGGAAGACGCAACTGGGTGACCTGCCCGAACTTTGTCTACGTCGCATAAGGCATTTCTTGCGCTTGAGCGACGTGCATGTTTCCCCGGAGTTGAACTATGCTGCACTGAATGTTATTCCTCTGTTTCCTTCAAAAATCATTCCTGCGTCTCTGCACGGTGTACAATATCATCATAATCACTTCATCAATTCTGCTATGCGTTTACTTTTTACTTTCTTTGGGGGAGTGAAAGGTGTTATAACTCGTTTCGTCATATGGACCTGCAATCTGCCGTTAAATCTGCACCGCCAGCCGTAAATCCTTCATTACTCAGAGAATTAATTTTCTCTAACTTAATTATTGGATTTCAGTTTATATTTAACGGCTGGTACCTGCCTTGGTTGGCAGGTATAAACGTGGAGAAAGCGAAATCATGCATTCCACCTGAGGGGAGAGGTATGGGAGGGAATAAGGATGTAGGCGACGGTTGGCCAGATCAGATGTCGCTGATTCGCCTTCGTACGCTGAGGGTTTTTCTTGCTGCTGACGATCTGGATTCTATACTCTTATGATGGACTAAATAGCTAAACCACACCTTTAGCAGCTTTCGCTGAATAATGGGCTTAGCCCATAAGCTTAGTCGACTTATTTGAAGAACTAGCAAAAACAGTGCAACGGAAGACGAGACAAGAGAATGACAAACACCAGATGGTGTTTGTCCTTCTCTTGTCTCGTCTTCAGTTGCGCTGTTTTATCCAGTTCTTCAAACTTGTACCAACCAGCCCGTATTTCGCCTCTTCTGGTTAGTCTACTTATTTTTTGCTGCCCGTTTATGCAGGGCTATATACTGGAAAAGAGCCGACGACATCTTCCTGTGATACTGATCATTTTGTGATATCAATAAAGTACTGCCTATACACACCTCACGCACTTGGTGTTCTTTTCCTTAGTCTACCCACAGGCCTAACAGCTGGCAACTGTTCTAATCAACTTGCTTCAGCACCGATGCTTCAGGTCCATCACGGGAGAGCGCATCAGGCGATTCATAAAGCTGTCACAAATGCATTCTTCGGTCCCTAGGGTGGTGCAACTTACCAAGCACCTGTACTTTATATGATAATTTCCTTTGCAGCACTGTCGATGCTAGAGACCTCCTCAGCCAATCGGGAGAGTGCGTTAAACACTGGTCGTCTGCTTGTCAGCTCGTGACGTATGCAGGTGTGATTGGAAATTAGTGTAAATGGAGGCTGTGTACGCACCAAACCCTGAAGGAAAATTAAAGTTTCGGATATGCGTAAGCACACCTACGCGTGCTAAGCGCAAGGATTTTGCAGGAATTTTTGCGGTCACATATGCGAACGGAGACGCAATGACCTTTGACTGGTGGCGCCATCTGGTTAATAGAATAAAAAACATTTTGTCAGAAAACCTTGGGGCTAGTAGGGACAGAACCTTCACTCGATATTTAGAATCGAGCAAATATATCGCTCAAGGATATCTGTCTAAGTGAGATGAGACATAAACAAAACCCGATGCCCCATATTGACCAGCGAACGCACTGAAAAATCTAGTAACGACCATTTCACGCCGAAACGGGGGAATTCTTCGAAGTGCGCCGCCATGTTGTAAAAGCTAATTAGAGTAGGAAAGATTCGATCGCGCGGGTTAAATTCGTCAAATAGTGTGTGTAGCGCGATCGTATGCACCTATGCGCATTTTATACTGGCACTGTATTCCTGTAACGCTAGCTTTGGTAGCGTTGCTAGGAACTACTGAGATGGAGCATGCACGTTGCCACAAGATGATCTTGCTGTGTTCCTGAGTTGTTGCAGACGAATGCGTTTCTATTAAAGTAAATCAGGATATGTTGACTGAACAGAGGTTGCTTTGCAAATTGATCTAAAATAATTTCCGAGCCTGTAAGGCGTTCATAGTGGTCGCAACAGAGCAAAAGGACCTCGTTGAAAAAGTGTTAGACGGCACGATTGCGAAGTTTTAAACCAAACGCTTCCATTTCGAAGACTGCTTGTGAAGACCCGTACTACTATTCTAGCTGCTGTACCAGGCTGCTGTACCGCCATGTTGCTTTCCTGCTCTCTGGCTGGTTCGGAAAGGCGGTTTTCGTGCGTCCAGTGCGTTCTCTGCCGTTCCCCGTGTTTACTGTATTCTTAGCTGTTGTCGCACGATTTGGGTGCATGTGCGATGAAAGCTGCAACGAGGTCTTCGGGAAACCACTGCGCAGTCGTCTGCTGTTCAAACAACTACAGGAAGCGAAGGCGGCTTGAAGCGGAGCAGTGTGAAGAACACAGAGCCACGGCGGCAGTGCGGTTGCGGGCTGTTTAACCTACATGCCTTCCACGCGAGCACCTACTGCTGATGTCGCTAAGATATGTGTCGTCTGTGAGCCTTGCAAAATCAAAACATAAGTAATAATTTGTATATATGATGCAGCAGCACTGCGGGTTACGTGAAACATTTCTGTTATAACTACCGACACTGGCGACTGATTATTAACGACAAGGGCAATGTAAACATAGCTATTTGACAGTACTTGAAAGCCATGATGCATTGCACAAATGCCACAGCTGTTTGCTTGCAGTAAATAGCCGATAAACCAGCAGGACTTAAAAAACTCAAGGCCGCAGCTTTGACGTGTCCACGTTCCATCGTGACACATCATGTTTTGACCAAATACTATTTTCAACTGACGCCATAATGCAAAGTGCCGATTGTTTAGAAAAAAGCAGGCACACAGTGCCGCCCGACCACACGCACGCGCTTTCTCGCTCTTTCGGCATTAATCAGCGCCCGCACCCGAGACGGACCAAGCAGATACGCCCCTCAGGAACAGTCACACAGTCACAGCAGTTGCAGCAGTTTCGAGTATAAATCACATCGCGTTCGAAGGCCAGATGCCTCTCTACTACACCTTTTCCCGAGTTTAGCGCAATTTCAGACGAAGCGAAGCTCCACATCCAGTTTCCTGTGTTCCTGCGACACCTAGCTTCGACGCCCGGCGCCGACGGATGCACTGGCACTCCGAAGAGCGCTGCCACACACTCGCATGTTCACGCTAAGAGTGGACCACCCTACATTTGCACGTTTCACC
The DNA here is from genome assembly GCF_055824585.1 of Amblyomma mixtum. NCBI lineage: Eukaryota > Metazoa > Arthropoda > Arachnida > Ixodida > Ixodidae > Amblyomma > Amblyomma mixtum. Next base: position 57,754,010 of record NC_143020.1, read on the forward strand.
AGTTATTTTACCGTTAGTACGAAGTAATCAAGAAATTTATGCAAAGCCAAAAGCCGCAACAGAATTCTGTGCGCTTATGCGCTCCAGCGGTGCCTTCTCCATGTAGCACTACAGAAAGTACCGTTCTTTAGGACAGTGCAGAGGGGAAATGTAGTGAAAGACACGGTCGAACGCAGTTTCAATCTGTTCGTGTCACCGGCGCAACGCAGAGCCGCTTGAGCGCTTGACAGCAACTCTGCTGTTAGCTCGGAACGGAGTGGTTTTACTTTTATAATTATAACTACGACATAGAAGCGCTCAGCAAGTTTCATGCTCGCATTAATAAATGTCTTCATTATAGTTAACAGAAAGCCGTTAAACGAATTGCGCACACTTGTGTAGAAGCACACCTCCAATGTCGATTTTCGGCACAACTTGCAGGGAGACATCCGCGTCGCCGCTCGCCGAAGCACGGGCCATTTTGTTCACAGTTGCTCAGTGCATACAGTGCAAGACTTTGCAGGTCAAAATCATGCAAAAATCAACACTCGGATAAGGCTGAACAGCGCGGCGAGTACTCGCTGCCTGTATTGCAGCGGCGGCCACCCAAGCCAACATGGCGGAGAAATCGGCCTGACGCAAGACGGTGCTGCTGTCGAAAGATGACAGCGCGCACCTGAAAAAGGTCTATATCGACTCAGGCTATGAGGGACGCCGTAGTGAAGGGCTCCGGAAATGTCGACCACCTGGGATTCTTTAACGTGCACTGACATCGCACACTACACGGGCCTCTGAATAGTGTTTATTCAAAATTCCGCAAGCAAGCTTTCCCGCATAACTTCGTTGCAAAAGACAAGATGGCCGACTTCTCTATAAAGATACTGCGTGGGATACAGGATAGGCGCTAAGGGTGTGAACAGAATGTAAGAAACGTATTTTGGAAGAGGCAAACAAAAAACTAGCCCTTCTTGCTTTATTTCAGCTGGAAAGGCATGGTCAGCCATCTTGTCTTGGAAAAATTGTTATGCGGGAAAGCGCACTTGCGGAAGTTTTAATATCTCCTATTTCGACTCCATCGGAGTTCGACCGCCACGGCCGGGATCGAACCCGCGTCTTCGGATCAGCAGCCGAGCGCCATAACAATTGAGCCACCGCGGCGGCCGCACGCTATTGCTTATAGGGGGCGCTGCGGACGCCAGTGAAATGCGCCCTCTCCGGCCGCTCCGCATTTTTGACCGGGCATACCGGTCACCCCTCCCATTGAGTAGCTGCGCGAGCAGCGCACTTTCTCCTGAAAAAAAAAGCGAGTTCTGCACGTACTTTGCACGTGTTGGCCAGCCTGCAAATCTCCTTGTGCAGTCGCGAGCTTTTTTGGCTTTTTCCCTCGTGCTTGAACGCTGACGAGCTTCAGAGGATTAGCAAAATGTACTGGGGCGCTAGAAAGAACTGCGAACAGCACGGCGCCCACGCGCCGTGTAGTCGGAATTTATCTTTCATGCGTTTTTATCTCGGTAGTAACAAAAAGACGCTAGAGTGGTACATTTATGTATCACGGTTGTCTCTAGCGTATTTGTGTTGCGAGCCAAGTATAAGCGTGACGAAAATAAATTCCAACAGCGGAGCGCCTAGGCACCGCGCTGTTCGCATTTCTTTCTGTCGCGGCAGTACGCTCTGAGATTTAAGAGAAATAGTGGACAGTGATTTTTTTTTTTTCGCTGCGCAAACTTTAAAACAGGAACTGCTAGTGGATCAGGTCCACTCCGTGAAGCAGATGGTTGACGAAAAAGCCGGTACCGTAATGGCGAAATGTGTATCGCAAGTAAATGACGAGATCTTTTAAGACATGGAATTCGAGGTAAATACCATTTTTTTTTGGCGCAGCCATTTTCGCAAGATACTTTTAATTTCGTTGGGTGGCTGAGCAGTTCGGTGCATGCAGGTTTGTTGGCCAAATAATAAGTATTTTGTTACGTGTTTCATTGAATAATAATGGAAATCATTTTTATTTTAACTTAAAATAAAGTGGCCTTAAGGTGACACGCGAGGCTGAAAAGAAAAACGAAAACACGCACGAAATGCGCCTACCAGCTGCTTGCTATATACGGCTAAGAGAAAAAAAATGCTCTAGTTGGGTCAATCGCTACAACGGAGATAAGCGCAGTTGGTATATTTATTTTAATGCCGATTACAGCGCACGCTCATCTCCAAACCAATTTATTTGCAGAGCCATCGCTCATATGCAAACGCTCATTCATATGCAAGCAAACATTTTGATTATTTTTATTTTTAGAAATTTTTTACATGTAAAGCAACTTCGAAAATTGAACCAGGCGTCACAAGTCGGAACATTGAGGCGATCACTGACCTTGCCTCACACGCGTTTGCATAACGCCGCTAGCTGTTGTTGTCAGCCTCCAAAACAAAAAATGGCAAAAAAATTAGTTTCGTTAGCGCGAGCTTTACAAAACACTGCATGCTTAGTGATTTACAGCAAAAACTGCTCAGAATATTACGCGTCCAACATACCAAACGTGTTTAGCAACAGAAAAACGCTTACTTCACCCTGCCCACAGCAGTTATCGAGGCCTGCCGTTTCTCGTTCTCATCCATTTCATACCCAACAATTACGGACAAACACTTTTGAATAGAAAAGAGTGTCTGGACGCATTTTTTTTTTTCATATAATGGAAGATTTCACTATAGTAATCTCCCATCGAGAGGCTTGTATTCTTTTTTCGTATTAACGTTTTTCCTATCCTAAACTGCTCGATACGAGCATTGAAATTTTTTTAAGATTTTGCTACATATAGAAAGGGTGGACCATTATCTTCAATATTTCCATTAGTGTACGTTACAATTTTCCAATATTAATTTCTTTTTCACCAAGAATGTAGGACATGTCCAGGAAATCTGTAGAATTCCACGGGCAGTCCTTGGCCGTTGATGTTCAGAGAACTACTGTGACAGCCCCTGACACAACAAGTTTCTCCACTCTTAGAACGTCGCGGAATTCCAGCCATGACTCACAGCGAGCGGCAACACCACTTTTGTGCGCCTGCGAGCAGGAGAGCGCGTGCTCACAATGAAAGAGAGAGTGCCAGCGGCGCGAGGCTGCTGGCTCCGGATTTTTTTTTTCTTTATTGCCTGGCTTTTGCAAACAAAATTGGACAAAACAAACAATCAACAAAACACAATAAACGTACATGCGACTCGTGGTCAGCCAGCATGAATCTGCCTTCGTCTAATTAATATTCAGGTAAAGGAAGGGAAATGAGGGGCTCGTTACAAATATGAGAGAAGCCAACAGCCACAGAAACCAAGGCGCAAAGGGGATTTTTAATTAATTTATTTTGTGGTGTAGATCAATTTAGAATATTATTGAATATGTTATCGCTTAAAGCTAACTGATTAGAAAAGCAGAAGAAAAAACAACCACATGCCGCCGGTGGGATCCGAACCCACGACTTCCGAATTACGCGTCCGGTGCTCTATCTCTGAGCTACGGCGACGGCTGTCATATCTTCTGCTTTCGGGGGTATTTATGTTTACAAATAACCTAACCTTGAGAGTGTTCATCAGCGCCACCCACGTTCGTAAGCGGTGGACGTCGAACGTCCTGAGTTACCGCTGGTGTGACGTAGAACGTCATCGAACGGCGTGGGTGGAAGCTGTGTGAGAACCTTCTTATGCTTCCTATGGCGTCAAGGCTGCCAGAACCGAGGCCCTCGCTAAGCAATTAAGCAAACAAGGGAAGGGGAATGAGGGGCTCGTTACAAATATGAGAGAAGCCAACAGCCACAGAAACCAAGGGGCAAAGGGGATTTTTAATGAATTTATTTTGCGGTGTAGATCAATTTAGAATATTAGTGAATATGTTATCGCTTAAAGCTAATTGATTAGAAAAGCAGAAGAAAGAACAGACACATGCCGCCGGTGGGATCCGAACCCACGACCTCCGAATTACGCGTCCGGTGCTCTACCTCTTAGCTATAATATTCTAAATTGATCTACACCACAAAATAAATTAATTAAAAATCCCCTTTGCCCCTTGGTTTCTGTGGCTGTTGGCTTCTCTAATATTCAGGTAAAGTACAGAGCGGCTCTAGTTTTGAGAGCCACTCCGGAGGGTCCGCAGCGGCCTTCTGAATGGCCAGAAACATGTCCATATTTTCGCGAAAGTAAATCCGTCTACGCCTGAACGGTTCGCCAGTGTGCCTTGGACGACGACACCAGATAAGTACTTGGGCGTTCCGCTCGATGCGTACCGTGACAGCGAACAGTATTGGACAGGGCAGGTCAAAGAGATAAGGGAGAGAGCTGATAAGTGGAAAGGGACGACCTTGTCAATTTTTGCCAGAGCCACTGTTTGCAACCTTTTCTTCATCAGCAGGCTCTGGTATGTCATGCAGGTGTTGCACTGTTCACGGTTAAGCATTCAAAAGCTGCACAGAATTTTCGCCGTCTTCATCTGGACGTCTGACTGGGAGCGCTGCAGCCGGACCAACCTGTTCAGACGGGTACAGGAAGGTGGGCTGGGACTGGGCCATTTGTTTCTTCGGCAGCTGGTGAATCGTTTCTTGTTTTTTCGGGACAAAAGAGACGCGTTTTTGCGCACTGTTTGCCAAGTTAGGCCACATTCTCACAGAGGGTTTTTCCCTTGCTCCGTCGCCTCCGTCACGCCGGGAGCCGACGGAGGGGGCTGGTTTTGGACCGTTTTCCGCCCCAAATCGGGTGGCCGGTGCCGCCGGGTCCTGCTCTACGTTTCCGTCGAGCGGCGGCGACGGAGCCCCGCCCCACGGAAAACGTGCCAGTCATAGCGCTAGCTCCCCTCACGTCACCCGCGGCTTGCTTGCTGCGACCAAGAGATGGCGCTGGCGAGCATCGTCGGCGGCGGCGGCGATGCGCGGGTGCGCGGGCAGGGAGAAAATAAAAAAAGCCTGCTCATTTTTGTACTCTCCGTCGGGAGATGCACGCGTCTTGCGAGTCTTGCGCCCGAAAAGCACCCGCTGTCGAGGAACAGAGAGGGGATGAGAGTTTTATTTCATATGGCAGTTTACGAGGTGTTCGAGCCAAAACGGGTCTCCGAATGAGCATTGCGTTTGCACTAGGCGTGGGATATGCGATAAATGATTTGTTTTTTTCTTTTCGGGAGGGTAACGAAGTGGGGTACGAAAAGACTGCTGCCGCGTTTAAAGCGAAGTGAAGGTGATGGCTGATGCAAAGGGTAGCCATCCAGGTGAAGAAAGGAGAAAGGGGCGAGAGAGGTAACTGCGCAGATAACGAAAAAAGCAGGAAAAACAAAATTCCGTTCACCCGTTGCTAGCTCTTGAGGCCCCATTGTTTTTATTAGCCGTTTAAATTGTTTTGCTAGCTTAATTCTTGAATGGTTGTATAAAGACCAATCTCTCAAGCCATTGTTAACAAAGTTCATTACCACCCTACATATGTTCAATTTCGTGCATATTGGCCTGAATACTGTGACTGCAGCCCTCATTTCTGCAGCGGCTTTAAAAGTAGCTTGCTATACTCATACCGCCTGTTCCGTATTTATCTGTCCGTGTTAGAAAAAAATTCTCCTGCGCAAACTACTGGACTGTATGGGCTGAAACGCCGACTACAAGGTAGCTTATGATAGTCTTCGTCTTTCGATATGTAATTTAACATCTAAACTTGCCTACATTTTCAGGAATCGGCGAAAAACTGCATTCGGCTGCGGCAGAACTTTTCGTCTAGGCGAGCAAAGAAGCCAGTCTGACAGACTACGCCATCTGGCGAGCGGTGTTAATTTCAAGGAGCAGACGACACGCACATCCCAAGAAACCGCGCGAGGTGCGCATTCCAGCCCCAAGCCGTGACATCGGTTGCCTCACCGCTCGCCAGATGGCGCAACCTGTCAAAGTGGCTTCTTTGCTCGCTTGGACGAAAAGTTCTGCCGCAGCTGAATGCAGTTTTTCGCCGATTCCAGAAAATGCAGGCAATTTTAGATATTAAATTACTTATCGAAAGACGAAGACCATCATAAGGTACCTTGTAGTCGGCGTTTTGAGGCCATATAGTTCAGTAGATTGCGCAGCGCAATTTTTCGTAACAGGGACAGATAAATACGGAACACGCGGTATATCTATTTGTTTTGGTGCTGTACGCGTGGTGTTTCGCTGCGAAAACAGGGGAGTTGCGTAGAGTTAATAAACTAACTTCAAGCTTTCTCTACCGATAAGAGCCCAGTGAACCAAAGCGCAAGCAGACGACAGACGACTTTCACCGCTACTTGCTAGTCTGGCGTCCGCCGGCTGCGGCGGGGGCTGCTGCTGGATGATCGCAGCGGTGGCGCTGCGAGCAACCGGTGTGCCGTGCCGGCCACGGCGTCTGCAGTAGACGCGCGCATTTCGCCCCGCGAAACGAGCGCGTTATCAGATACTTTGAGCATGCGATTGCGCACTTTCTTTCTATAATTTTAGATTAGTAGTGGTATTTCAATGCACACTTCAGTTAACGACGCAGCGACGCCAATGATTTTTTTTTTTTTTTGCGAACGAATTTTGTGCGCGTACTCATGAGTCGAAGGCGAAACAAACCCGCTCATTTTTATACCCTATTCTCCTCTCTGAATACTGCTACCGTGCCGTATCGTCATACCGTCTTCTGAGGAATTTAATAAATAAAAATACCTTGCATCAAGACATTACCCTAGGATTCTAAACCCCACGGCTGTGTGTTTGCAACAGAGCGCTGTTGAAAGCGGTAATCTGATCTCAACTTGTACGGACTTTGAAGTTAGAACACGGACTGAACACTGAAAACTTCTAGATGCAGGCACAATTAAAGCATGCAAGATGAAAACCCGAGCCCTGTACATCGCAACGTGCTTCAAGCGAACTGCGGGCATGCATTCGTAGTGCTTAGGCAACCGAGTTACCTAAGAAATGAACACAAGCATGCATTCTAAGTAGTTTCTTTGAATTCCGTGCTCGGTAAAATAGCATTATTAGCGCATGCAATGTAGATCAGACGCATTGTCAGTGAAAATATACCTACGAATCACTCACGTATGACACCAAATAAAAACTTTTGTTAAACACATTTATTTCCGTCAATTTTGCACTCAGTGTCAGGCTGATCACATTCTTGTTTGCACTACCTACTGGCATCATCTCATCTTTAAAAGCTTCAGCTGCTCTTTCTTGGTGGCCCTTTGAACATTGATTGACTTCGTGAAGCGCGCGGGTGAACCAGAATGTAGAATTTGATTATGTCATTAGCCATTTCACGTCCATGTTTCACGCTGGCTAGAGACGGAAAACGTACAGAAGGCAAAACATATGTCTAGAACGACTCAGCTGTGTGTTCCGCAGCTCCCAAAGCCGCTGCGATGAGGAAGGCAAAAAATGACGATGAATGAGTTTGACTGCCCATGCTTACATCCAGACCATTTTTAACCAAATGTAATAACTAGATATCGCGTGTTCAACCGGAAACTTACCAAGAACGTGTTCTAGACAAGCGTTTTGCCCTCTGTACATATGTTAAAAAATCATCGAAGTCAACAATTAATGCTCTAATCGGGCAACTTATTAAGGCTAAAATAAGCGCGATGAAGCTGTCTTCAAGGACGGTGATAAATTTTCTTCAAGGGGCCAGAGGGATACAGCAAGGCACCATTATGAAAGTTTGCAGTGAAAGCTGCAGCTTGATCATTTGCTGTAGACGCTGCTTTTTCAGTCGTCAAGGCTGACACAGTCTACACACTGGCTTTTTTTACTGCTTTTCTTGCTATGCAGCCCGAGATATAATAAATTAACACCTCGTGGCTTTTTCCTCTCACACAGGAGCTGGGGTCAGATGTATACGTGGAGCACAAGAGACCAATGCAGTTTCTGCATCCTTGATCGCTACTTTATCAATTAGGCTGTCGAGAATAGCCAACATATTCTAGCTGTATGGCTGTTCCTTAGGCACCAAAACTAATGAAGTGACCACTTCTGGTGCAGTTTCCCGATGGTGTTCGGTTCGTAAGATTGCAAAATCCGAGTGCATTAACAGCAACCGAACATGGTGCGGCATTCGTCATTATAGCTCCCGACGACTACCGAACCATGCTAAATAGGCTTTCAAGCCTGTCTTGGCTCCGGTTTGCCACCAAACACCATTACTGCAGAAAAAAGAAAACAGCATTCCGGGCTCGCCACCAAGAAGCAGCGCGCAACACTTCCGTAGCCACGGCAGGCACAGCGCGGCGGCCGGTGCAGGCACAGCGTTCCAAATGCGTGCAGCGTCCCCTGCGCGTTCATCCGAGGCGCAGCCAACTGGTTTCGCGGGGAGCTCCGCGCGGACGGCAGACTAGCAAGTATTTCTAGGGACCCTACCGCTACTTCGGCATGTCCTACGGACACCACCGAGCAGCGTTTTTTTTTTTTTTTCGCACGGAAGAAAAAAAAAGGCACTCACGTAAAGTCACGTGGGAGCAGCGAGCGCCCGCAATAACTGGTTTACCGGTGTCCGGCGCCTGTTTCGATTAGAACACAAATCCGTTCCGTTTACTGAGGTTTACTGTAGGGTCAGCGGTTTTTACCGGGAAATCGTTGCCAGTGTAAGGTTTCTTTCCGCGCGGTTTTCGAATGACTTTCTGTCCACTGTGAAACGAAAGAAACTGTACCGTGCTTTGTGCGATGTCGTTTTCCCCGTGCCCTTGTACAGGGCCTTGTACAGGGCCTTGTACAGGGCCTAGTACAGTGGAGGCCCAGGCAAAGATGTTTTAAAGAGAGTGAAAAAAATGCAGGTGCCGCCAAGAACAAAAACCTTCTTTTTTAAGCTCCACACCGGAACCTTACCGGTTAAAAAATTTTTAGAGGGAAAATAATTATTTTTACCCTGGGGATCTCACTGTTTGATTTGCAGGAAGCCGGAAACAATAGACCATGTTTTTTACACTGTTGGGAAGGGGTTTATTTTTGGGATGTGTTGCAGCGAACCTTAAAGAAAGAATTTCCGCTAGACCCGTACGGCATTCGGTACTTATCTGTTGAAAATGAGGATGGGGTGCCTTTCTACTTAATAATGCTGACAGGCCTCAACTGTATAAGGCGCTCCAGAATGGCAGGCTACCATTGTGACCGAGACGCAAGACCTGCAGGATTTACTTTCGAGGCTGCTGGCTCCGGCGACATGCCCGGACACAAACGCCAAAATGACCGGCAGGGGAGAAGTGGCGCTGGTGCAGTGGGAGCAAACTTCAGGTGCGCTTCAAGACACAACGAGGTACGTAGCGTTCTGCGCATGCGCATTCGTTACACCCAGAGTCTCTGCGTACGCTCATTTAAAAGCGTCTGTCAGTTGCGGTCTACCAAAACAGCAGTGCTTCAGCACCGATTAGAGCGCTCTTGGCGTTTTCGAACCGTTGGCTTAAGGTGCATCCGAAGAGATCGCAGCAGACGGTTCATACAGCTTTCAAGCGGGCACTATCGATGCCCAGGGCTGCACAGCATGCAGCAGGATGCTTATCGACAAGTTCGCCTGCAGTGTGCCTCGTGCTCTTAAAGGTGCACTGAAGAGGAATATGAACTCGATGTAAAAGCGGAACCTTGGACGAGTTGGTACGACATTTTCCTGAATAACAGCGCGAACTTGGACGAGGACAGAAGAAAGACACTTTCTTGTGGCAAGCTATAGACCTTATGCAAAAACTGGCGCCCGTTTGCGTTGACCACGCGTGTTTCCGCCATGTTGGGGGCTTCCGGATGCCGCAGTATATGGCGGTACGGGAATAGCGACGCGCACGTTGGCATTTATCGTCGTCCAAGATGCCCAAATATTGCTCTGTACCTTGCTGTACACAAAGTGGACTCAATGTTAACCAAGGAAACAAGGTAAGAGTGCTGGCTTCGTGCGCTTTTTTTAATTTCTCGCCTGGGCACGATGCGAGGCAGCGGGAAGCCTCCTGCGGGTGTCAAGTGCTTTTCGAGAGTTAATAATTAGATCGTAGACGAAGTCACAACACAAATAACATTTGCAGAACTAAAAAGCCTAATAAGTGGGCTGTTTGCGTATCTTGTATTTGCCGAGGAGCGCTCTTGTCTGCTAGCCGTTACGGCGCAATGCGTAGGTCAGCTAGTACTTTCTCACGCGGGATTAGTTTGGCGTCTGTCGCTGGCCTTCATGTGCCCGTTTTTTTTCTTAACCTGAACCTTCGGTTTGCTGTTATGCGAGTCTTATGCAATCTTAAATTTGCGAAGTGTCAGATGCGAACGGATCCGCAACGGACCTTCGCGTAGCCCGTGTCAGTAACTAGTGTACGGAGTAGGCAGCGTAAATCGCTCATTTACCGTTCGTGGTTGGCTTTTTGATCGTCGCGTATTTTGTGAAGATCGTTTTTTTGCAAGCGATGGTGTTACCCATAGCGTCGGCAGTCATGGTCGGGCCAGCACTCTGGGGCGCAGAAATGCGAGCAACACAGATGTTCAGGTCGTTTTTTTTTATTTTATTTTAACGCGCCGAAGCTACACCTGGGCTATGAGGCGCGCAGTAGAGGAGGGAATCTTATTATTGTTGAGTACCTGGGGATCTGTAACGTGCGCCGAAACCTCGATGCACTGTCGTTTCCGTTTTTCGCCTCCATAAGAAAAACGGCCGCTGCAGCCGGGATCGAACCCACATCCCTCGGCTCAGCAGCACAACGCCTTAGCCACTGAGCCATCGCAACGGGTTGATCAGGTGGCTGTGCTATCACCAGGCATTTTAGGCTTTACGGAAGTTTGAAAATAGCGCATACCTCCCCTAATGCTCGACTAATTGTTGTTCTGGCTTATTTCAGATAACAAATCTCACTGTTGCATCGCACATGAAGTTATCTTGCAGTTGTACATTAAGCGGCAGTTTTCAGAAGACCATAACTACAAAATCTCTTCTTCGTCCAATGTAAACAAGAAGTTGAGCAAAGCATGGATTGAGCAAAATGCAGAAAAAATTATTTCCAGGTATGCACCATATTTTAGTGTGGGTTTTTCTTTTGCAGCTGTCCTACCTAGAGATGTAAAATTTCAAGAAATTTTGAATGGCGTGAAAAAAACCGTTTTTTTCAGGGTTTTTTTCATGAAAAATTGGAAATTTTGCAAAGCGTGTTAAAAACAGATTTATTTGCAATAGCACAACAATCAATAATAATGCTCCGAAGTTCAGTCGAATATGTAGTTACAGATGTCATATTGGGAAACGAACTTCTTGTTCTATTGCACCGAGAAAATAAATAATGATTTGCACTTCATGCGAATATGGAGGTATAAATATCATATTTGTGGAACGAACTTATTGTTCTATTGCACCGAGAAAGGGAACATGAAAACTGATCTATAAGTCACTCCATATCGGACTCAGAGTCACTGCCGCTGGATGCGGCACTACGCGCAGCAGCATGTATTGAAGCTGTGTCCACAGCTAGGTTCGACTGCTTATACACGAGCTTTCGAACACGTTCCCCTAAAAGCCTGTTGCGAATCCTTGTATGGACGTTTCCGAAACGTAACCAGTTTGTTCGCAGCTGGCGGATGATGGTGGTATCTGCAGCAGTCGGCAAGCCAGACGAGTTAGCGACTGGTTGGGGTAAAGGCCTTGCCACCAGGTATATGGGGTCACGTGCTTCGCTGAAGACCCCTGTCCTGTACCAAATTCCTGCGGATGTCCTGTACTCTGCTACGTTGGAAATCAAGAAGCTAGGCTTGTATTTGGCTAAAAGCGCTTACGTGCACAGCAGCCTATGTTATTTATGCCGTGTGTGTAGCGCTGTAGAATTTGCAACCGTTTTGTTCTACTTCAGCCGGGAGTTCAAGTATTAGTGTGTTTTTAAGTCAATCCTGGATCTTATATGTTACCTGGCCTTCAACCCGCGTACTCGTAGCATGAACGTTTTAAAAAGTACTGCCTGGCACCGGCGATGACGACTGCCCTCCAATCGTTCAATGATGCACGCAGTAATTGTTTTCAAAGCAAAAACTAAAACCTAAACTAAAAGCAAGCAATCCTAAAACCTTGAAATTGCACTGTGAAATTTTCAATGTTTTTTTCCATTTTCCCTCGTCTGAAAAAAACGAAAAAAAAAAACGGTTTTTTTCAAAAATTGCACTGTTTTTTTCAGGCCTTCACATCTCTAGGTATATTCTCTAGGTTCTCTAATTGGATGGATGGATGGATGGAAGATAGGAGCGCCCCTTTTGAAACGGGGGGAGGGGAGGTGGGAAAGGGGGGAGGGGTTTCGGCTTATCTTTCTTTAGTTTTGTTTAAATGTGTTGTATATTATAAAAATTTGCCATTTTCTTAAAATACGTTTTCGAACACTTCTAACCTTATATTTCCTCTCGGCATTTTAGCCACGAGTCTTCCAATCGCTTTTTGCTAACTTCCACCGCTGATTTATTCCCATTGCCATTGTTACCTGTAATCCCTAGGGTCTCAGGTAGAGTGGCTGTGGCTACATCGACATCCGGATGGATGCCATCACATTTGAGTATGAGGTGTTCAATTCTTTCTACGGATTTACCTCACACAGCGCATCTGTAATCTTCTTCGTTAAATTTCTTTTTGTAGCTGCGCGTTCTAAGACACCCTGACCTAGCTTCAAAGAGAAGGGCACTGCCTCCTGAGTTATCATAGAACGATTCCTTTCTGATCTGCCTTTCCCAGTATCGATATGGTATTCTTCTTCCATTCATGCATGGAGCGCCGCCTGGTCCATGGCAGAGAGAAATGCAATGTACAATGGGGATGTCTTTCTTTCCTCCTGTTTCCTGTTCCGAGAAGAGGGAGAACGGACGAGCTCGCTCCCTCGGGGGTCATGCACCCTAGCCATGCTGATACCGGGATGGCGTTGCACGTGGGGATTCCTCCTCGTACACCAGAGCTTTCTGCCCTCTCTTTCCCCTTTGTTTGGTCCTCGGAGGCCTCTCTCCACGCGCGCTTCCACGCCAGTTCTGCGCGGACAGCCAGTCGGTGTTTAGTGCCGCCCGCAGTGACGCGACATCGCAGCATCGCTCGCACGTGGACTCTTGAAGAAGACTTCGGCACAGCGCCACATACGTCTTCTTGCCTGCCAGACCTCCACGGTAAGCGAAAACAAGTTCCGGCCAAAGTGTTCCTTGTTGCGCAGAGTGGATAAGATTTCCTTGTAGCATCCAGGGTTTCTCACGGACAAATGATGTTTGTGTACTGGACAAACAGACGGTGTTCGCGCTTGGCCACATTTTTTGGCATTTTGTTGACCGCGTAGCATCGGCAGTGGCGGCCGCAGCTGGACTCGATAGTATTTTATAGACGCCGGCGGCTTTTCGCACTGCTCCACAGACAGTAAAATGGTGGCTGCTGTGTCGTTGGAAGCGTCCAATGTTTTCGCTCACGTAGCAACAATAGCGGGACACGAGACGAAAGAGTGACACAAACAAGCGGTGGCTATCGACCGGTTTTTATGCTGTTAGCGTTAAATGGCCGGTCTAAAACATTCTTCTCGCAGTGAAAGCTTTCTTCTGTTTTGCTGCGCTTCCTGCATCAGTTCAGGGAGTGCAGCACCTTCGCATTCCGTTTGCCAGCGCAACGTGCCGTCTTCGTTTTGCAAGTGTACCAACCTAGTGTAGCACGTGTTCTTGGCTCGCTTGCACTCTCCGAAGGAGAAGATGAGCCGTAGTGCAGCAATATGGCGGCGGCCTTGTGTAGGTCGGGAAAAGCGAAGATATGGCAGTAATCTCGGAATAAAATGATGAGAGTTCTTTGATGAAACGAGGAGGTTAGTGACTGTTCGCGGCGTCATAACTGTAAACTGAGGCGCTCACTTCGAGCAGCATGGGCACCATTTGAGCGCATATTCGTAAATCCTATATGTGTGGGTATATATATATATATATATATATATATATATAGTAAGGGAGTAATTACTCATTGACGTCCACCAGAGCGCAGCCATACGGCTACAAAGAAAAGCTATACAGCCTTCTCAGAAACTTCTTGGGGGATTCCCCTAAAAAACATTTGGTCAATATATATATATATATATATAATGATGAAGTCACCAGATCTTGAAAAACATAAGATTTAATTCACGACGTTTCGGCTGGAAGACCAGCTTGGTCCTCCAGCCGAAACGTCGTGAATTAAATGTTGTTATGTTTTAAAGATCTGGTGACTTTACCTTATATTAATCAATCAGCTGCGAAGAAATAATTTTATATATACTTTATAATATAATATATAATTTTATATATATATATTTGTGAAAGTGTGTGTGAAGTTTTTTTTCTATAAACCACGCTTTCCTAGGCCTGGTTCATGGCTTTCTCTCCACTGCCATTTGTTGCGTGATTCACGTGGTTCGGGGTTTTGGCGCCCGTTGATGTCGCGAGAACGCAGTTGGCGCTAATTTTGTCGCGATGGGAAGGGTGGAAGACGAGCAGGCCTGCACTCCGGCCATTCGCCTTGCAAGCAGCCATTTCCAAAGCTGCGCATGACCAAACGCTGCGGCACCGTCGCGCAATTAGTGCAGCCAAATCGTAGAGACCTGGAGTCGGGGTCGAAGCACCTTGGCCATACATCCAGCATTCTTGCACACAACTCTTGAATATCGCGCGATCATTCTCTTCAAACTTTTTCCGTAGCTAGCATCGAGCAGTTTAGACGTTTTTGACGATAGCAAGACAGTAGCAAAAAAAAAAAAAAAGGAAGCCTACTCAAGGGAGATCTGCGGATACATATTACGCGACAGCGTGTACAGCTCGTTCGGTCGAAAAGCCGTCGGCGTAGTCGGCAACGCGTGTCGGAAATAATCGTGCGCTGTGTAAAAAAATTGCATCATGGTAATGTGTGGCTGGCTCTAGTGATTGATGATTGACACGTGTGTGATAGGCGATGACGAGTTAATTAAAGCATTGCAATTAACTGCTTAATTAAGAAAACGAAAAATTATTGAAAGGGGCTTCAAAAGTGTCAAAATGCCCAGTATTAAAACATAATGCTTGATGCTATTTAGGAAGAAATTTTGTGTGTAATTGATCAATTAATTAAAACAATAGAAAAAGATGTCAAACTGTCAAAGGGTTAGAGCACCGAAGTGCAAATGTCATTCCGCGGCAGAATATAGTCCTGAAGATGTTGACGAGGCCATCACGTTTGTAGAAAGGATTATATCCCTTCCTTACGGCTTAGAGAACTACCCTCCCAAATCCATGCAAATATAAGATTAGAGTGGTGAGGAGAATGTGGCGCTGAACCCTTTGTGTCGGCAACAGAAGTTTCGTTCCCAGAGCGAGCGGAAACGACCCTCGTTTACTGAGCGCTACGTGGCGCAGTGTCAGGGCAAGAGGACAAAGGCCGGTCTCCTTCCCTTCCCAGCTTTGGCTGCAGTGCCGCAGAAAACTAACCCCAACGAAGGGATCGGCTATGCCTTCTCATGCGACCGAGTCCTACTTATCGACGTGGTGGCTCGCGTAAAATCGATAGCACGTGGGGTAACCATTAGCGCTGACTATTCCGAGTGTTAAGAGTCGACGGGTGCTGGAAGACCCTGGTATCTCAACTAAGGTGTTCTCATTTTTTAGTTATCACTGTGCGCATTTCCATTGATATTGCGAAAAGTGTTAATCTGCTTCCAGTGCGCGTTCTCCATTACTTTGCGGAGATTGCAGGTTGACTGCTTGTGGTCGTGATACTGTGTGATAAGATATTGAGCACCATCAAGAGGACGAGATTACACGATTTTGTCGCCTCAGAAGGCTAAAAAATGGAGCTTTGGTTGGTTGGTTTATGGGGTTTAACGTCCCAAAGCGACTAAGGCTATGAGAGACGCCGTAGTGGAGGGCTCCGGAAATTTCGACCACCTGGGGTTCTTTAACGTGCACTGACATCGCACAGTACACGGGCCTCTAGAATTTCTCCTCCAAAGAAATTCCAGCCGCCGCGGCCGGGATCGAACCCGCGTCTTTTGGGTCAGCAGCCGAGCACCATAGCCACTGCGCCACCGCGGCGGCCAAATGGAGCTTTGGGTTTCGAGAGGCAGCAACCACCCCGTCCGCCCTCCGGTATGGAAATATAGAGGCTTAGCTATAAGCAACAACCAGCAGGGTATGGCTTCTGCGCATTCTTTTTTTGGCCGGACATCATTAGTTGGCTTGTTCAGCAAAAACTCGCCCTCGTCAGACAAGCCCTGGCGCAAACGTGGCCCTTCATAGTGACGTCATCACCCCTCCAGGATAAATATGCCATCAAAAGGCAGGGGTAGATAGATAATAGCAAGGCAACTTCCGCGGTCAATGCAAACTGCTTTTGAGGCCTTTTCCTTCGTTGCTGCACAACACCCTTATCAGCAGGATAACAAAGCAGACTGCCCTCAAGACGGGAGCGGCTGAATGAACTCGTACTTCGCCTGCACTGGCCGAGACTTCCCACAGACTTGGATGCGGTAGATGTGCACAGTGGTGTGTCGGTTCCGCGAAATGCGCTAGAATATACCCGGGGTTTGTCGCTTACAACTACAAGGACGACTGATTTGCATATGCAAAGATGGAACCAGCGAAACAGACGCAAGACGAGAAAGAGAAGGCACACACACAACACCGTTGGACTTCATCAGCCTGACTGCGCCCACTGCAGGGCAAAGGCCTCACCCATGTCTCTCCAATTAACCCTGTCCTTTGCCAGTTGCGGCCACCGTATCCCCGCAAATTTCCTAATCTCATCCGTCAACCTAACTTTCTGCCGCCCCCTGCTACGCTTGCCTTCTCTTGGAATCCACTCCGTTACCCTTAAGGACCGGCGGTTATCTTGCCTTCGCAATACATGCCCTGCCCAAGCCCACTTCTTCCTCTTGATTTCAACTAGGATATCATTAACGCGCGTTTGTTCTCTCATCCGCTCCGCCGCTTCCGATCTCTTAACGTTACATCTATCTTTTTTTTTTCCATAGATCACTGCGTTTAACTTAAACCGAACCCTTTTTGTAAGAAATTGAGCCACATTTCTGCATACTCCGTGCAAAGCAAACGCACACATTGGACAATGTAAGGGAAAGCTTTATGAAGATAAAAATTGAAACTCCTTTTCGGCGATTATGATTGAAGGGTCGCTTACGCTATCTGCTTGTTTTTCCTGATGAAAAAGGCTTCCAGCAGCTCGCGCTCACGTCTTGATTTCCCCGGATCGATAATACTGACTATGTATTTATTTGAAATACCTTACAGGCGCATTGGGCATTGTGTAAGGGGGGCGAAAAAAAATATAATGCAGTGCATTAATAACCAAAAGAAACAAAAGGGAACATACGATCATGATAAAAAAGATGCCCAGGCTTAGCTTGGTTAAGCCAAGAATGCGTTGCATATTGCGCGGTCTTTTTGCGCGAGGTATTGCTTGGCGGCACTCGATTTTCTCAGCAGCTTTTCCTCCGTGACGTATGGATGGATGGATGCATAGGAGCGCCCCCTTTGAAACGGGGCGGTGGCAACCGCCACCATGCTCAGCCGTTCTTTTATTTAATTTTTTTTCCTTTTTTTTAAAGTTGTTTCGTGACGTCACGTCACCAAGAGTGGTAGGAGAGGGATGTCACAACGCGTGCTTAATGATTGTAGAGAAAGGTCGGCTTTAATCTGAGTGAGGCTTTAGCGGTAGTTATAGTTTCCTGAAATGAATCGTGCTGCCCTGTTTTGGATAGATCCTAACGCGATGATCATGTTCTTATGATCGGCAGACCAAATGGGAGAAGCGAATTCAAGTGCAAATTCATTAGGTGGAACCGAGTGGAACACTAGCAGTCCTTGACATGCAAGGATAAATTGCTCCCAGTGCCCGAGCCCAAATTTGCTCTGTGCTGCCTTAAATGTTCATTTAGGCACGCTCCAGTTTGCCCCAATGTCTATTTTGCCGCAGGACAATGGAATGGAGTAAACCATCCCCACTGCGCACTTTGTGAACTTCGTCAGGTGTTTAGTGATGCAAGCGCCAGTGTTCTGCTGGCCCTCTAGAAATTCGGGCGCACAAACGGGATAGCTTTCGCGGGACAGAACACATCAAAGTGACACCAAATTTTTGAGCCACTTTTTAAAAGTAGGGGACCATTTCGATCTTCCTCCTATCCTCTTCCGCTGGGCACGCGGGCTTTTCTGAACACTTTTTCATTTTTTTCCCCAAGGATTCACACACCTCCAGCAAAACCGAAGGGGGCAACCCCGAGGTCTTTAAGAGGTCGACCTGCTCCGGCAGACTTCGTTGTTGTTGTTGCATGTAACACTCATTACCACTCGCGCTCACAACCATTCAGTCACACTGATGTCCACTCACTCTCATTCACGTTCAGTCACTGTTTCCTTGTTTGCTGTGTCGCCATAAGAGGGTCCCAAGTTTGAATCAGAGCGGCGGGAAAAACTTTTTCAACTTCGACTCCAATTTTCTTAGAAATAAATGCATCCTTCGCTGCCGGCCAAGTGGCAACAAAGCCATGAAATGCCCAGCTATCGGATTTCGCTATCAAAAAAATATGAATAGAGCTCTCCTCACTTTCCCTTTAACGTTGCGGAGAGAGTCAGCGTTCGCTTGTAAACAAAAATGGCCGCGCCTTGCACGGCCACTTTAAGGCATTCGCTCTTAATTCGCATACTGTCACTCGTACGTCGAGGTTGAAATTACATCTAGTCCATGTTTTTGAGGTAATTCAGCGATTATAGAGCAGTGAAGCCTAACTACCCAAGTGCGGAGCCAAAGTAGCAACGACAACACTGTAGTTTTCATGCCAGCTTTAACATTTTCCTCCATTTTCATAATTTTGTTCCTTGAAAGACAAAAATATTCTGGCTGTGCTTGTCATATTAACCACTAAATTCAGAAAAAAAGAAAGTTTCTTCAGTCCAGAGTTCAAGCGCTTTGGCTTATTGTCACCAGATGGCGCCACTATGTTTACACACAGCCAGCCAGCCAGGGCACCTTTGTAGGCGGCCACCCGTTACAAAGGGAAGGCTACATCATCATCATCATCAAATCATGCATCCAAACATCCAAAAAAGCGACGTTGTGCGCGGCAAACGGGAGGTGTTGTAGCTGCGTTTTTTAAGGCGTTCGCAACGCAGTAAGCGCAGCGTACGCAAGCTTAGTGCGTTCTGTGCAGTAAACTTGTTTACTGGACAGGGAGGGTATTTTTAAAGCCGCTAAGCCGGCCGTAAGCAGAAAAGTAGTGTGCACGTCTTTATGCGCAGAGAAAAAGGTGATGAAAGATCATGTAGCATCTCATTGCAAAGAAATGCTTGCAATCCATGCGTATTTTGTCTAAATCATGCTGGAGCACCTGCCATCATCATCATTAGTTTTCGCCTTACTGTAACTTGTTACGGAAGAGACGGTATGCTAAAACGTCTTCTAGCGTGCGCAGCGCTAACCGGAAAGTCTGACGTCCGGTAACACGGTAAACGGTAACGTAAACATGGTAACGATATGCTATAACTCTCTATTCTCACTCACCGACCTTACTTTCCGCGGCCCTCTGGTACCCTTGCGTTCTCTTTTGCCTTTGCAATGCATGCTCAGCCCAAGCCCATTTCTTCCTCTTGATTTCGACTTAGATGCCAGTAACCCGCGTTTGTTCCCTCACCAACTCTGCCCGCTTCCGGTCTCTTAACGCCGCACCTCTCATTTTTTTTTCCATACATTGCGGCGTTGTCCACTACGTGAGGTACTAATTTACTATGGTATTATACTTGTATTATGAGTGGCAGGCAGCTACTGAGGGGCACTTGCAGCAATTGCTTTTCATTTCAAGTGTACGCTTAATGACCGTGGCAATCCTTGCAACTTGTGCGCTTCAGGACGGCATACATGCTTGTGCACTGCGATTTCTTTTTTACTCTCATTACCGTTGCTACGCAGCTCTAGAACCCGCACGACACAAGTCACCGGTATCTCGTATGCCATACCTGTGCTGCACAGGTGTGGCATACGAGATACCAGTGACGTGCGCAGAAGCCTATGAGGGCCAAACACGGCGGTGCATTATTGACCGTGCTGCTGAGTATGCACGGTCGCTAAAAGAAGTAGGAGGTGTACATATTTCTCAGCACTGTGCCGAATGCTTCGTGTGTAACCGTGCGGCAGAACATGCGCCGAGGAAAAAAAGATGCAAGCACTGAAGTGTGAACCACAACATCAGGAGATAATGATTCTCGGCAGGAGTAGAGATACGAAGGGCGTTGGTGGACCCCTCCCGCAGCCGTCGGGAGGGGTCCACCAACGCTTCGAGTACCCTTCAGACAGTCCAGTGGGGAGTGTCCTTTCGCTTTTATTTTGTTTTTCCGCTTCCCGTGAATAAATAATTCCAGTCAGAGACTACATAGCTGCAAATTAGGCCCACGAAAATAAAAATACGCATGGAGTCTTTGATTTCGCCGATAGGTAGGCATCACTCCGCCGGTGGAAGAGCGGCAAGCGGCCACGGGTCTGTTTGAAAGGTTGCTCGACCCCCCCCCCCCCCCCCACCGTGTACGGGGAATTTAAAAAAAAGGCGGGAGCCAGTACGTTTAATCGGATTTAAATTAGGGAAATCGGCCGTGCAGAGCAACAATTCGCATTTTCTAAGAACGCTCGGGACATGTAGATCGAGTTCCAGCGGCAAAAATACCAGTTCAGATTCCTCTTCACTGCACCTTTCAGCATCCTCTCAACTTTTCTGTCCCATCTCTTCACTGGATGGATAAATGGCTTGCCCGTGACACCGTCGGTTCTATGCTGGTACTGCAGGGATAGATCTTATTGCACAAAGTAGCGGAAGAAAGCGCTGAACGAATTAAGAAAACTCCCCAAAACTCCAAAGCTTGCCCCATATTTAGGATTATCATGCCAACAGGTTTTCCAGCAACGTTACACGCAGACTAGGCCGTTGTGGGTCACGCCTGTTTGAATAATCAGATGAATGCAAGACATCATGGCAACTGCGGACGCGTTACTGCAAAACATGCATGCTGCATGATTTATTTCAAGATGCTGTACAGAGAGGGAGAAAGGAATTTTACTGAGGAAAGGTGGAGAGGTCGGCGGTGGTAACATGGCCCTGGCCTGCTACTCCCCATTGGCGAAAGCAATGGGGAGGAAAGGGAAAGTGCGCATGAAGGTTGATGATGACATTACAAAATGAGTTTCATGGGCGATCAATCGATACACACACGCACACTGGTTGGCATGCGCATCGCGGTGGTAGACGCGCGTGAAATTCATGTCTTAAACACACACACCGACGCATGTAATTAACACATACTGCCGTAGGGGCTCCATGAAAACACAAATGTGCATCTTCACGCTTGTCAAACCATAAACAGACTAAACTGTGTAAACCGCGTAGGTAGTGCACAGACTGGTATCCAGGTCTGTTTCGCATAAACACTTGAGCACGACCTTCGTCACAACCCCCCACTCAGCACGTTTTCCCTGTTTCCTCATGTCACCAGCCTGGGCGAGTTCAGTCGTAAACGTGTTTAGTGTTTTAGTGTTTAGTGATGCTTTTCCTGCAGGCCAGTTCCATCCGGACGGGACTGCCATCATGCCCAAACGCAAGCGCCCAGATGAAAGCGCTGCCATCAAAACTGACCAAGATGAGGTTGTGGCGCCCAAAAAGGTTCCAGAGACCGAAGAGGTTCGCGTTCCCGTGGAGGTGCAAGTTCCCGAGGTGGCTGATATTCCCAAACACAAAGAAGTAGCCGAAGACGTGCAGGTGCCCGCCGACGGCGAGGCGCCTGCCGAAGTCGAGGCATCCCCAGGTGTCGAGGTATCCCCAGGTGTCGAGGCATCCCCAGGCGTCGAGGAACCCACAGGCGTCGAGGAGCGCGAAAACGAGGAAGCGCCCGACAGCGTTGAGGTACCCGAAGACGTTCACGCGACGAAGGCCCCGTCACTGCCATTGGAACAGATGGACGGAGTCTGCAGCCGGTACGGCGGTCTAAGAGTCGACCATCGTCGACCATGCACGAGCCGGGAAGGCCATGCGTGCCACATCATAACCAAAATGAAAGCTTGGAACAGCTTCTTCTGGGCCGTCGGGCTGGAACTACAAGAGGACGCGGCCTCGAAGCTCATCCTCGTTCAGGCGAGTGACAGCCCATGCACGACAAGCCCCAGCATGATGAAAGACAGGCGCCAAGCCGCGACACTTCTGTACCATCTGCTTACTAAGCACCGGTGCGTTGCGGAAGTCACCATCAATGACCGTATCCTCACCGGCCATGAAAAAATTAGCTGTTTAGCGGTTCGCGACGCGCTGGGGCTGAAGAGGCTTTCGTTGGACTTGAGGTCGCCGGGAGTCGCTGTCTCCGGCTCCCTTGCAGCGACTGTAATTTCCTTGACACAGTTGAAATCGCTCGAGCTGTCCGTGGACTTCCACGGACACGTGATTGCCGATCTTGCGCCTCTTTTCGCGGAAACAGCTACCTTGAAGACGCTCATAGCTTTGGAGGTCCGTGTGTACCCTGAGGACGCCAGCACCTTCCTAGCAGGCCTGTTCCGAAACAGGAGCATCCGAGACCTGTCACTCTCGTCAAGGATTCTCAACTGTGGTAGCACACCCTGCGGCATAGTCAACCCGCATGTCGCTCTTGGAACCTACCTGAGGCTGAATACGTCCCTGAGATCGCTGTTTATTAAAGACCATAATTTTGGCACGGGCATGGACGTCTTGACTATTTGCGATGCCCTGGCTAGTCATAAGGTGCTGGTTAGACTGAAGCTAGAGGTGAGCATGCTCAAGCTGCAGTACGCCACTGCAATAAAGCAGCTTCTGCGCACCAACAAGACACTCAGGCACTTCAGCTTCACGTGCAGCTACAGCCATGATGACGTAGTAGTTGAAGGATTCCATTGGCATGAATGCCGATGGTGCCACTTTCGGCACAACGATGACTTTGTAAAGCCGTGGATCTCCGCTCTGCTAGAGAATGACACCTCCATCACGGAACTAACATTCTCAATGTGCGGCTTTAGCCTCCTAGCGTGCCAGAAATTTTGTCGAGCGGTGACCGCGAACAAATCGCTGAAGAAGATCAACTTCGAAGACCTCAGTCGCCATAGGTGGGAAATCTGCAAAACGCTCTCTGAATGTGGCCTGCAAGACAGAGTCGTCGTCAAGGGCCACTGCTTGGTACACTACACAGACAGAGGCTGCCCCTCGTACGCAGTACCCCTCGGCCTGCTCCAGACCGCTGTGGACACAGCAACCGTGTCCAATAACCTCACGCACATCACGCTACGAGTGTACTCGATTCAGTGCTTTAACGGTGCCACAGAGCCAGCCTCAACGCCCATCGTTCAGCTGATCCGGAGCGTGACTAGCATTACACATCTGGCGCTGAGTCTGGAATTGCAGTGCTCTAAACAGTGCTGGAATGTGTGCGGACCCGCTATATGCGACGCCGTGTGCCGAAATACGAGCATCAGAAGCATGAGCTTCATTTTCTCGAGGGAGAATTCCTGTGACATGGCACCGCTGGCAAGCCTCCTGCTCCGAAGTCGAGCCCTCCGTAGTTTCACATTACACGCTCCCAGTCTCAGAGCTTTCAACGCGTTCATCGCAGAGCTCTCAAAGCCGGAGCTTGCGTATAACTACGCTCTGCAGGACCTACGCTGCCTTCGTAGTGGCCATGATGGGATTAGAGAGCGCCTGGCCATCCAGGACATCCTAAACAGGAACCGAGCCTTGGCAAAGCGCGCTGCTCGCTTCGTTACCGGCACCCGTGTGAAGTACACTGCAGAGGCTTTTGAGCAGATCTCCACCTCTCCGACCTTGGTAGACGAGCTTCAGGCGACGGCGTTTGTCGACGAAGCTCGAGCTAAGAAGCTGATTGCTCGGTGCGTGCTCGGACTGCAAGACTTCACAGAGTTCATGCGCCTCGCAGGCGTAGTGCGTGACGGCATAGAGTGCAGCGCCGGAGATGACGGCAAGACGCAGCTGGGTGACCTGCCCGAACTTTGCCTTCGTCGCATCAGGCATTTCCTGCGCTTGAGCGACGTGCTTGATTCAGCGGAGTAGGATGATGCCGTACTGAATGTTGTACACGTGTTCCTGTAAAATGTGTGAAGCGTGTATGCATTCTCTAAAATATCATAATCACTTCGTTTCTGCCATGTGCTTCCGATTTTATTCCTTAAAGGGATACTGAGGCGGTTTTCGAATCAGCTAACCTTCTAGGGTTTTGAAGTAGTGTAATTGCTGATCACGTCTGTGAAATGATTTTTTCGATTTTGGCTAAAACAGCGGCGCAATCACCAATTAAAAACGCGATGTTCAAAATTCCCGCGCCCCGCGCGAGCGCAGGAGAGGGGAACAGCGGAGAGGGAAACCTCGTCTATGTCGGCCAGCGTGACGTCATGTTGAGGAGCCGGGGATGCTTCGGCGCACCCGAGCGCGCTTTCAGCGCGCGTTGTTTCTCGTGCTGCATGCGTTGTTCCTCGTAGAGCTGTGCACGGGCCGCAAATTTCAGCCCGCGCCCGGCCCGAGCCCTACACTACTGACGGAGGCCCGGCCCGGCCCGACACTGAAGAAACCTAAGCCCGCCCGGGCCCGGCCCGAGTTAAGGCCCGGGCCGGGCCCGGCCCGACCTGCAAAATTGAAATTGAAGTAACGATGAAACAAAGAGCTAGATAATTTAAGGAAAATCAGTTTATTTCAATGTTTTCAAAATGCTCGGCTCTCATGGTCTAGATGAAATTTAGTGAGGATACGCAAACACTGCGCATATAGAGAGTTATCACTCCAAGTTATTATGTAAAAACAACAAATCGTCCATTGATGACGGCTTGAGGCAAATGCGGCGCTCCTGCATAATGAACCCGGCAGCGCTGAAATTTATCTCGCTGCTTGAACTGGTAACCGGAATTGCTAACACTTTCTTGGCAAGAAGAGAAAGCTTGGGGTACGTCGCTGCCTTGCTTCTTCAAAACTGTGATAGCTCAAACTCTGAGCAAAGGGTCGACTCTGTGGCCAAGTACTCGCTCAGCTCGTCTCTTTCGGCACTCCGATTGCTTATTTCGTCGCTCCACTCGCTGAACAAATCCATGCCCGGCTTTTTCGCAGGAGGTAGTTCTTGCATAGTTTCCGGCAACTCCTGGGGTGTCGACGCTACGAGCTCTCGTATGCGCCCGTACACTTGATCGCGCTCCTCGGCGGGAAGCATCCTAAGGTGCCGAAATTGTGGGCAGAACATCGTTGCTATCTGGTGCTCCATGGTCAGGATAACCTTTTCCTTCACCTCACCTTCCTTTGTGCAGTGTCATTTTGGGTCGTGACATCACTCATGTGGAGATTAGTTTCGAACCTTGCAACAGTAGGGCGGCTGGAGCCACGCAGGAGCAATCGCGAAGCCCGGCCGGCCCGTCCGAGACAAATATACCGTGGCCCGAGCCCGGCCCGGGCCCGGGTGAATAGACTTCCGCAAGGCCCGAGCCCACCCCGCGGGCCGGGCCGGGTACGGGCTTTCGGGCCGGCCCGAGCCCGTGCACAGCTCTAGTTCCTCGTACTGCGTGCGTTGCGACGTACAAAACGTGTCAGCCGATCTTGAGAATCAGATTCAACAGGTACTACTCTGCGTTCGTGTCCACGAACAACTACGGCCGCGACTGTGTCGTCTTCCACTGTTTTCCGCAATACTACAAGCTCGCAGCACAACCGCTCGCTGCTGTGACGAAGAATTCAAGCCGACTAAAGCAAGCTTACTCTGCTCGACACACTTTCGTAAGAGCGGCTACAGGCAGAGCTTGTCCTAGTGTGATCTCTGGAGATTTCTGTCGAAAAGGCGCGGCTGAACCATGACACAGTTCCATCGATTTCCTCGCGCATAAGAGGCGTGTCACCATTCCGAAGAAGCGCCTCTTTTAAAAGTAGAAACATGCTCACTTAGCCCCTGAAGAAACCTTATAGAGGCTTAAGCATGTGTCGCTCTCCTCAGCTTAGGTGCGGCCAGACCACCTGAGACGTGCTCAGCAAGGCTCGGTTAGTGATTTTATACTCGGTTCGACGTGTCCAAGCAAGCAAGCAAGCAGAGCAAAGCACAATAAAGCAAAGCAAGCAAGCATCGAAGCTCTTCATATGCGGCATCTCGTTTAATCCTAGCTAAGCAATTAATATGAAAGCGTTCGACGTTGATTTCGGATGCAAATTTATGAGAGAAATGAATGCCAACCGAGTTTTTGCAAAAAAACACCGCAACCTTACTCGGTTTCTTCATCAAGTTGTGGCAGCGGGCGAGTTGCAGCTAGCTTGGCTTTTAAACACACATATAGTTGGCAACTACTTCACTGAACCTAAACTGCAAATCTAGGAAGGGCGAACGTTTCTGAGGCAGCGATTAATATTTTCTGGCATCTGCTGAACGCGCCAGGAGTGAAGCGTATTTGTGCGCGTATTTGGCTTGGTTTCCAGCGCACCATGATTGCGTCACTATCTTGTGGTCACATGCCTCGCAGTGCTTGGCCACTGCGCTTCGCTAATTTTGACACCAACTTTGTGCTCCTTCATCGTTCACTTGAAATACTTTCTTGCCCCAACCTGCAACGCCGGGTATTGAGAACAGGATTTACACAGTGCTTTGGGCCTTTTCTTTAGGATGACACTCTTCCGGGCGAGCCAGGAGGCGTCCGGTGGTGTTAATTGACTTACTTGAGTATTGTTCGCACCCCTTCCTTTCTGAGAATACGAGCCGATGTTGTGCTGGCACCTTTTACGCATGGTCTGTATCGCGTCTTTGACGCTGGCGTATGCTTGTGCTAGGCATAGAATTTTTTGCTTGTGTCTTTTTTGGTTTCAGGCGATACGTGGAATGAGCAAACTATAGTATCTTTTACTTCGGTGGTCAGTAAAAAAAAAATAGTCGCCGTATTCGCTTTTACAACGACATGGAAAGCTGCGATCTGCCCTCAACGCAGCGCCGGATCCGCATCGGCAGCTGCTCCAGTCCTCAAAGTGACGTCACGACCTCTCTTGACCAATCACGGGCGGCGGCGCCTCGCCCGGCGTGCCCCGCGGCACAGGCCGCATATTTCGGCTAAAAAAGGCAATTCGCGCTTGTTTTTGCCTTATTTGGATGCAATATTCCAGTATATAGCATGATAAACTATAGGATGCCGCTGCCAGCCCGATTTTCAGAAAAAGTGCTTCAGTCTCCCTTTAAGAGCGAAAGCTGTTTTAGTTATTTTAGCCATATAGGCATGCATTCTGCCATGTTATCACAGCGTCAGCCGTAATTAAGGTCTTAATTTCTGAGCGAACTGAATGCACGTAACGTTTTAAGTGATTAAATTTAGTTTCATAATTTAGATTTAATTCATTGCTCACCGCCTGCCCTGGTTGGTAGGTATAAAATTGGAGAGGAGGAAATTTCCTTGCCCGTGTTAGGGGAGATTTCAGTCCAGAAGGGAAGATTGAGAAAGGGTGGAACACGGCGGTGGGCCAGGTGAGATTTCCCTGATTCGCATTTTCACGCCGAGCCTTTCTCTTACGGGGGTCCGGAGGGGGCGGTCGCCCCCCCCCCCCCCCCCCCCCCCCCTTCCAAACGCCTTTGCACATTTTGCCGAGCGCCCATTTTCGGGGTCGCATACGGCGAGATGTGATTTTTGACGGAGAAATGGAAAGCTTTTTCGTCTATGATATGTCAAGTAGTCCCCTATTTTGTACGCTCACCATGTCAGCCACTGCCTTATTTCGCACAATCTCCGTTCTACAGATTTATTTATTCATTTATTTATTTCAGTACCTCAAATACCCTAAACAAGGGGCATTACATGAGGGGTGGGTTGTACAGTAATACCAACAAAAAACGAACATATTCTGTATAATGCAACATCACGGCTCAAAATACAAATGAAACAGGCAAACAGCTCAGAAAAACACAACGCAGATCGCTTCACTTCTTCACTTCACTTTATTCACCTTAAAGACCCCCTTCAGGGGGTATTACATAAGGGGTGGGTTAATATATTCAACAATAATAAATACATGTCATTGCACTATAATACAAGTGGTTACAGCGGATAAGAATGAAGATGGGCACGTGATGGCGGCAACATCAGCGGGGAGGGCATTCCAGTCCACAATGGTGCGGGGAAAAAAGGAACCTGAAAAAGTTGCAGTGCGCGATAGAGGCCGGGCGATCTGAAACGGGTGTGCAGTGCGGTGAGATATGCGGGTCGGATGAGAAATGTAAGGTGTTTGATTCAGAGTGGTATGGAAAAATTTGTGGAGCAAACACATGCAGGCGATGCGACGGCGAGTTTCAAGGCTTTCGAGACTGGAATTATTCTTTAGAGATGAAACGCTGATTGTATATGAATATGCAGAATGAACGAAGCGAATGGCGCGGTTTTGAACTGATTCGAGGGCATTTGTTAGGTATATTTGGTGTGGATTCCAGATGGGACTGGCGTACTCGAGTTTAGGTCTAATAAGGGTTTTGTAAGCTAGAAGTTTCACGTGTTGTGGTGCATGACGAAGATGACGGTTTAGGAATCCTAGAGATCTGTTAGCAGATGATATGATTGTAGTAATGTGTGTTCGCCAAGAAAGATCGCTACAGTGTTACACCGAGATACTTGAACGATTGGACGCTTTCTATAGATGAGTTGGCAGCTGTATAGGGGAAAATAAGGGGGTTGCGTTGACGGTGAAATGAGACGAGCTTGCATTTTTTAGCGTTTAGTGTCATTAGCCAGAGGTCACACCATTCATGGACGCGGTTGAGGTCATTTTGAAGATCCACTTGATCAGAAATGTTAGTAACGGTACGATAAATTACACAGTCGTCGGCGAATATGCGGATGTTACACGATACTTGTGGCGCCAGATCGTTAATATATATTAAGAATAAAAGCGGGCCGAGCACAGATCCCTGCGGAACGCCGGATGTTATGGGGAGAGTGCTTGAGTTGTGATTGTTAATAGAAACAAACTGAGAACGGTTAGCTAGGAATTCTTTAATCCAGTCTAGAATATTAGGGTGCAAATTTAAAAAGGATAGTTTAAGTAATAGGCGTTGGTGTGGTACCTTGTCAAAAGCCTTCGCGAAATCTAAAAATAATGCATCGGTCTGTAGGTTACGGTCAAGATTAGCATGCAGATCGAAAGTGAAGATTGCCAATTGGGTCTCGCAGGAGAGTCCCCTACGAAACCCGTGCTGAGCTGGATGAAAAAAGTTGTTAGAATCGAGGAAGTTTATGACATGGGAATAGATGACATGTTCCATGATTTTGCAAGGCACACTGGTTAAGGAGATGGGGCGGTAATTCAGTGGAGAGTCCTTTAGACCTGATTTGTGGACCGGAATGACCCTCCCAACCTTCCAGTCATCCGGTAGCATTCCTGCTGAAAGCGATTGCGAATACAATAAGGAAAGGTATATAGCTGAAATGTGTTTGGTGTTTTTCAGTATTTTGGAGTTGATTTCGTCCACTCCAGCAGCTGATGAAAGTTTTATTCTGTCAATATGGTTAGTTATGCCTCGCACTGTGATGTCAAGGGGTGGCATTGTTGGTAGTGTTACAGTAGGCGGAGTGGGTAGTGATGAGTTTGTTTCGTCTGTGAAGACGGTCGCAAAAGCACGGTTAAATATTTCAGCACCTTCATCATCATTGGCTTCCTCACCCGCGGCGTTTGTAATGGGTGTGTTGCATGTTGCTTGGGGGTTTATTATTTCCCAAAACCTCTTGGGGTTATTGGTTAGGATTTTTGGCAGATCTTTTTGAAAAAAGGCACGTTTGGCGGATCGAACTGCAGCATAATATGTTTCTTCAGCTGTATAGTAGCGTTCCCATGCATCGGCACTTCGATTCCATTTCGCAGTATTATAAAGTCGTTTTTTTTTTCTTTCTAATCTTTTAAGATCGTGTGAGAACCACGGTTTTTGGCGGTTTGCACGAAAGCTGATACAGGGAATGAATTTGTGTGATAGTTCGTTTATCTTGTTTTTGAAGACTGACCAGTTATCAATGAGAGTCCGGTGATGGAATACTGATTGAAAACAAGGCAGAAAAGCTTCTAGTGCGCTGTTGATTGCTTCGTAGTTTCCTTTATCGTATAAGCGGATGGTTTTCGTGAACGTATGGCGGGAGGTGGGGGAAAACTTGAACGTGGCATGAATAACCTTATGATCACTGACTTCGCGCAGGTATGTAATTGATGATAAGCTTTCAGGGTCGTTGGTGAGTATTAAATCTAAAATATTTGAAGATTCGTGCGTAACGCGAGTCGGTTCGAGCACCATTTGCCTCAAGTTAAAATTTAAACAAACATTTACAAAATCTCTAGCTTCAGAGTTACCTGCTGTTAGTGGGCCTACATTTTGCCAATCTATACTCGGGAAGTTAAAGTCTCCAAAGAGAACAACTTGTGCAGTGGGGTATTTCTTTGTAATTTGGTCTAGGGAATCGTTTAGTTTAGGAGCGAATAACGGGTTGGTGTTAGGGGCCCTTTAGCGCACGCCAAGCAGAACGGTTTCCGGTGAAGCGCTGCATTTTATCCATAATATTTCTAGATCTGAAGTTATGTTAACAAGGGAACACGAAATTTGGTTGTTAATAGCAATAAGAACACCTCCTCCGCGTTTGCCCTGACGATCTTTACGATAAACGGTAAAATTCGGTAAGTCATCTAAAACTTCATTATCACTGACGTCGCTTGATAGCCACGTTTCCGTTAGGATTAATATGTTGCTGCCAGAAGATAAAAGGAGATTAGACAAGGCCTCGCGCTTTGGAAGGAAACTGCGTGCATTAGTGTAGATTATAGAAAAGGAAAGATTAACTCGACAGTTAGTCGGCGGCTGCTTGCGCGCTTTCCGACGGCGAAAAGATTCCTATGGGATTTCTTTGACTGTCTGCGTAGCTTGGTCGAAAATATACCGTTTCGGCCCCATGTGCAGCGTTTTGTAACGGAGGGAAAATGGTGCAGACTTGGTCCTAGCAAAGGCCACAAGGTGTTTTCGTGCGTTTCGAACGGGTAGAGAAAAATCTTCGCCAATGCTGAAACCAGTGTCTTTAAGCTTAGTGCCTTTCGAGAGTATGATCTCTTTTGTTTTGTATGATGACAGCTTCACTATTATTGGCTGATATGCTTTCGCTATCGCTGATATGCTTTCGAATACAAAATAAAAGACAAGACCAATAAAAGACAGGAAGAAGCCGTGAACGGTGGGGAAGAATTCATATCAGATTAGAGAACAGCAAACACCGTATAGTAAACGATAGTGCAATAGGTCAACGTTAGAGCGGAAAGGTACACGAAAACATAACATGTGTCTTTGAATGCAAGCGGCATTGGGAAGCCCGTTCCCACTTTTTGCATTAAGATAAACTGCGCAAATGTTTGTGTTTTTGGGCAAGGGCATGACACCTGTTGACGGTTTTTGTGACGAGCTGAAAAGAGGGCGTGTTTTGTGATGTAGACGCTTAACGAAAATGAATAGCAGAAACGATGACGAATGGCTAAACTGGCTAGTTTTCGACGATTCGTTAATAATGGCAAGCTGGATCGGTTCTTCAGATCGGTTACAATTGTGTAGGATTAATAATCGGAATGAAGAAATCTAATTGCGTGATTTTGATAGTTTCTTCCTGCCGGTTCGAAATATCTGCTGCATATTCTAATTTTCGGCTCATTAATGTGGTGTAGGTTAGTAACTTTACATGTGCTGGGGCAAACTTCATTGAGCGTTAAAGATAGCTAAGGGATCGCCTGGATGCAGCAGTGATGTGCGTTGACCACGTAAGATCGTCAGACAGGTGTAATCCAATATATTTGTATGCTTTAGTAGCATGTAAACGAGAACCGCAGATAAAATAGCTATGTGGTATTAAGTTGGAGCGTCTATGAAAATGCATGACCTTACACTTAGCAATATTTAAAGACATTTGCCATTTGTCACACCAGTTTTATGCTGCTAGTAAGTCACATTGTAAGCTACTACTGTCACAACCGTATTAGTTACACAACAGGTTGGTAGTTATACGAGTGCAATTCGTACGTGACTGTCGAGGTATTGTGCTCCTGCCGTGCCCTCACAGTTACTTTTGCGATTCATGACTGGCATGATCATTCAATTCGAAATATTGTGAGATAAATATATCTGTTTTGCTTGTGTTTTGTGGGGCTTTCACGTCCCAAAGCGACTCAAGCTATGAGGGACGCCGTAACAAAGGGCTCCGGAAATTTCGACCACCTGGAGTTCTTTAACGTGCACTGACATCGCATTGTGCACGGGCCTCTAGAATTTCGCCTCTATCGAAATTCGACCGCCGCCTAAATATATACGAATTATATAAGTTAATGGTTACGTGAGCAATATTCATATATAAATCAGATATGAATTGCATATGATATGAATTACATGTGAATATAGATATAAATTACATATCAATATTGTTCACGTAACCGTTAGCATTCAACGCATGAGTTATTGTGCAACATCTTATCGTTCACCATCGATTTTTCAACAACAAAGTGCAAAAAAAAAAATTGTTGTACATATAGGGTGTAAATAAAAAATCGTTTTCTTTCTATCTTTTTTTTCCTTTTTTGGCATACGGAAGACCGTCCCCCCCCCCCCCCCCCCCCCCCTAGAATCAATCGCTGGGACCGCCACTGCCAACGGTATATATGTTTAAAAGCCAAGCTAACTGCAACTCGCCCACTGTCACAACTTGAAGAAGATACCGAATAAGGTTGCGAAACGTGGTGTTTTTTTGCAAAAAATTGGTTGGCATTCTATCAAATTTGCATCCGAAATCAGAACGTCGACCGCTTTCATTTCAATCGCTTCGCTATGATTAAACGTGATGCCACACATGAAGAGCTTCGATGCTTGCTTGCTTTATTGTTCTTAGCTTTGCTTGTTTGCTTGCTTGCTTGCTTGTACACGCCGAACCGAGTATAAAATCACTAACGGAGCCTAGCTGAGCACGCCTCAGGTGGTCTGGCCGCACCTAAGCTGAGGAGAACGACACATGCTTGAGCCTCTATAAGGTTTCTGCAGGGGCTACTTCTACAGGGGCATGTTTCTACTTTTAGAAGAGGCGCTTCTTGTCAATGGTGACACGCCTCTCATGCGCGAGAAAATCTAAGGAACTGTGTCATGGTTCAGCTGCGCCTTTTCGACAGAAATCTCCAGAGATCACATTAGGGACAAGCTTCCCGAGAAGACGGCTGAGGTCCCTATATTCCATCGGTTGGGGACCTCGAGATCCTTGCACAGCCAAGGATGGCTGCTGAGGTTTCCGACCCTCTTTAAAGCTTTTACTAAAATTTTGTCTTTTATTTTTCTAGGTTCCATGAAGTAACTTTTTAGGCCCTTTACACCGCCGTTCATTTAGTCTTTTGTATAACATCCTATATAAAACAATTTTCTTTACCCTGAGCTTGGCGCATGATAGCCTTAGTTGCCTATGCGCCATTAAACACAACACAACACAACCAAGCTCTGCATGTAGCCGCTCTTACGAAAGTGCTTCGAGCAGAGAACGCTTGATTTGGTCGGCTTGAATACTTTGGTCGGCTTGAATACAGCAGCGAGCGCTTGCGCTGCGAGCTTATGGCGGAAAACAGTGGAAGATGACACAGTCGCGGCCGTAGTTGTTCGTGGACACGAACGCAGAGTAGTACCTCTTGTTGAACCTGATTCTCAAGGTCGGCTGACACGCTTTGTACGTCTCAAAGCACGCAGTACGAGGAACAACGCATTCAGCACGAGAAACAACGCGCGCTGAAAGCTCGCTCGGGTGCGCCGAAGTATCCCCGGCTCCTCAAGCTGACGTCACGTTGGCCGACATGGACGAGGTTTTCCTCTCCGCTGTACTCCTCTCCTGCGCTGGCGCGGGGTGTGGGAGATTTAAACATCACGCTTTCAATTGGTGATTGCGCCATTGTTTTAGCCAAAATCGAAAAATAATTTCACAGACGTGATCAGCAATGACACTACTTCAAAACCCTAAAAAATTAGCTGATTTGAAAACCGCCTCAGTATTCCTGTATTATTAAACCACGTACTTATATTTCAAAGGCAGTTCTTGTGAAGTCCCTATTACTTCGTCCTTGCCGTTCCTACAACGATAAATAAACCGGCTTGATGGGAACCGAGAGGGCCGCATGACGAGCTGTACGTAAGTCGCGGGATGCGGAGGAAAGCCTTTGTTTTTCAAGGGCGCACAGTGCACACAGAATTTCGTTCTTAGTTTCACTCCGCAGTTAGGTACTACGCCATCTTTATGCATCAGTGCGGTGACTAATAAAAAGACTGATGCTAGTGCAGAGGCATAGACAGTTCAAGAGGGAAGGCAGGGAAGCTAACCGGAAGGGGATTCCGGTTGGCTACCCTGCAACTAGGAAGAGGGATGAGGGGATTTTCAAAGGGAGGGAGAGAACGGTCAAGGACTGCAGTCTGTCCCGTAAGGCAGTCGCTCTCAAGTAGCTACACATTGCGGTTTCCTTTCGTACCGCAGTGTCCATTCATGTGTAGGTTCTCGGATGATGGAGCCGCAAGAATTGGAGGCAGCGTCACCAGTAGTTGCAATGCGTTGTGTTCTGCTGGCGTGCGCAGGCTAGAAAGCAGAGCACGGAAGATATCCATAAAGAAGTGAGTATCGCAGTCAGTTCAAGATCTTGGATATGGTCCGGATCGTGGCTGTTGTCTGGGTCAGCCGTAGGCGCTGCACATTGATAGTGCGGCAACGTCCCCGACAGGTAGTGGCGACCAATAAATAGTCAGTAGGTGACGCCGGGCTCCCTTGATTTAGCGCCGTTGTTGGAAAAGGCGGACAAGCTGCGGTGGCGCTTGGGGCCTAGCAGACTATAGCGCTAGCTCGTAATATTCTGACACGTCCGGAAAGGTTTTGGACACAATTCCTGGCGCCCGAAAATATTTTCGGGGGCACTGTTTCGCAAGAAACCGCAAGCTAAAAAAAAAAACAATCAAACCAATACGTATCACTATAAAGCGCAATTCTCCTGGCAATAAACGAGCGGTAATTAAAACGTAAAATGCTTCTATTTTGGATTGGATCTGATGTACTACGTGCAGCTTACGGAAAGCCATTTTGTATTTCGCTTCTTATCCATGTGATCAGGCACAGGAAAAGTGAGTTAACAAATGCCGTTAACCTAGTGATACAATAATATTTTAAAAACTTTCTATCGATTGCTGCTAGCTTGCAGGTGTTTACTAGAAACACTGAGGCCGTCGTTTTGTGGAAGCTGAGTCAATTGTAGTCAAAATTTGAATTAACGCGACTTCGCGCCTTCCTCTCTCTCGTGACTTTTTGCGCGCTGAAATATCGGGACTCCTGCGCCGGCTGCGAAGCGCGTGGGGGGCGGGGGCGGAGCTTCCGGCCGCGGCCATGGGAGCTGCGTGACGTCAGAAAGAGACGCCACGATGAACTAATCACAGCACTTCGCTGCGACGCAACGAACGCTGCATGACGCATTGCGCACGGATTCGGCCGAAAGCTCTGCTCCACAGGTCGCTTCGAGGCGCGGAGGGCAGAGTTTTAAAATATACACTGAAATGATTGGCGCGTTTTTGAGGTCCTCTATGCGGCAGACCACTCGGTATCCTGTACTCTGCATAATACAAGCGCATTGTAGGCAACCTCGAGCGCCCTTTTCAGGGACTCTTTAATCCTATTTATCGCGCCTTCAAGGCAGTCAGGGTGGAATAGAAACTTTTGTATTGCAGTGAAGCGGTTCCGGAAAACATTTCTTCCATTTGTTTACCCGAAAGTGGATGGCAATCCGTTATCTACTTCACCTGATGCTCTGCATCGTTTGGCGGAAGAAACGTCATATGACCAACACAGCTTCAACCGCGTCGTCGCCACTTTGTATGTGTACGATTACGGGTATTCAATTGAAACTCGGGACCCATGGGTGTTAAAAAATTCCAACAAACATGCGCGTTACCCATAGTGTCTTTAAAGGTTATTCATTTATTTTATTTAAAAAGTTGGGAGAAAACTTTTCTCTCACTCTGTATCTGCCTATAGTGGCATAGCCTACGTGCGTGAACAGCGCTCACGTAGTCCCAATAATCTTTTTTTTTTTTTAAATGTTGGAAGTCGAATTTTGAGCCCTCTGAAAACTAACGGGCAATTAGAAGTCTCTGAAAGGCACACTTTCGACAAATAAATGTTGGCTTGTATTTAAGGGGTATGACGTTCTGATCACAAATAGACCACTGATACCACAGACCAAAGAAGAAAAAAAGAGCATGGTAAAGGAGGCCAACCTTCAGCAAACCTGCTGTCACAGTATAACAATGCTAGCATGAGCCGCGTATTTTTGCCAGAGGACTGTAAACAGGTATAAGCTTCCCTTGAATGAGTCATGCTGCCCGTCGGCAACGCCTTCGAAGGACTTCAAATGAATGCGAAAGACTTCTTTCCTTACAATGTTTTGGGCCCATCTGTCGTACTTTCTCTGCGGACTACCGCTTCGCTTGGCTCTCCTTGCGCGCGACCGCTTTCGAGAAACTGCCCTAGCTGTTCTGTCTTGCGCACCCCCCTTTCTCGTGGTGCCCTCACCTTTCACATCCGCTCTTTGACTCGGCACCGAGCCGCACTTCTCGCTTGAACTATCGGCTCGCGCTTTCGATGAGTCACTGCACGTCGTAGCCCAGAATTGTCTCGACTGCATTTTACTTTCCGCTGAACCTATAGCAACTCGCTCTCCTGAGGCTTGCTATCCAACCCCATGAGCCTAGCTACCTGGCCCGCAACTCTACTTGAACCACACACTTTGGTTAACGCTGCGTTCTGTCCTGAGGTTTCAGCGGCGCGCTCAGGTGACTTACTGTCACTCTCATTACAGTCAAGCGTCTCCAATACTTGGCTACTATTGTTCGCCAGTCGCATTGAAGGAGAGTCCCCTTTGATTCCCTCACTGCACTGGCCTGCGAGCTCACTACTGTCTTCCTGAGGGAAAGCATCGGCCCCACTCGTCAAAGCAGCCTCTGCCTGAGAGCTGGAGACGGCCGCTTTGCCTTTGTCCTCGTCGAGCTTGTTACAACTTTTTTTCACCGCCTTTAAGCCGACAAATACTGCCCCTGCAGGTGCCGAACTGGCGTTTCTTTCTGGGCTAGAACCTGCCCTATCGTTACTCCCCTCAGCAACTGCTGTGTTCCCAGCTGACCAAGCGGGGTTCCTAGGCTGGTCGCTGACACACAGATGGTAGCGCTGCCCGCTTCCATCACTTCATTTCAGGTGCTTTGGCATACGTGGAGTCCGCCTCTCCACGAATGCCAAAGTACCTGTAAAGTGCTCTTTTCGCGGACTCATAATTGTCGACCTCCTCGTCGGACAGGCGCTCTAGTACGCCGCCGACATCACCTGGGAGGATGGCCACCAACATCGTTGACCAGTAACCTTGGTCTCGAGCCGGCCGAGAAAGCTGGCGCCTCGACGAAAGTTGGTCGCGTGTTTAGGTCCCCTCGATTCCGGGATGTAAGCTCAGATAGCAGTCAACGACAGCAACGCTTCCGTGAAACCGGAGAGCCGCATGTAGTTCAGGCACACTCGAGGGGAAGTGAACGGTGACTGGGCGCCACTCGACAGCTGCGGCGCGTCTGCGGTGCTCCTTGCATAACTGTGGACTGTGTATCTGCGCAGAGCCGCTAATTTCCGAGCTTTATTACATACCCGACCGTGATATAACGTTTCATATTTAAATCTTAGGTTGCCCTGGAAAATTCTGGGACGAAGTGTATCCTAAAGAAACGCAGGGCAGCCACCAAAGTTTGCTTAGATATGTTGAATGAAAGGATGTGACCTCGTGCTTTTTTTGGTCTTGAATTGCTGGGACATGCGCTTCGTTTTTCGATGGAGTCGTGGCACTGCCTGCTGTTCGTCGTCTTCTACGTTTCACTAGTCCCGTGGTTCTGATTCGACCAAAACCGTCTCTTGCGAATCTGAAGCTGGCGTAGCGGGAGCGCTTTGTCCCGCGGCACTTACCGCTCATCGTTGTAGTCAACGTAGCAAAAACCAGCGCTTTCGTTTCTCTAATCAGATGGATGGGTAGAAGATTGGAGCGTCCCCTTCGAAACACGGGGGTGGCAACTGCCACCATGCTCGGCTTTTTTTCTTATTTATTTTTGTTTAACTGTGTCGTAAATTACTAAAATTCTCCAATATTTTCTTCGAAAAATTTTTCCTACACTTATGTCACCTCTCTGCATTTGAGCCACCAATCTTCCAATCGCTTTTTGCTAACTTCCAGCGGAGATTTCATTGCATTACCATTGTTATTTCTAAACCCTAGTGCCTCAGGAATACTGACTGTGCCTGCATCGACATCCGGATGGATGTCATCACATTTGAGTATGAGGTGTCCAATTGTTTCTACAAATTTACCACGCACAGCAAATGTGTCATTTCCTTCGTTGTATTTCTTTTTGCATCTGTGCATTCTAAGACACCCTGACCTATACTCAAAGATAGGGCACTTCCTCTTGAGTTATCATAGAACGATTCCTTTCTGACCTGCCTGATCTGCCTTTCCCAGTATCGATATAGTATGCTTATTCCATTCATGCATGGAGCGCCGCCTGGCTCAGGGTAACCGCTTGTGTTAGCGCGCTGATACCAGCCGTGCCTTGGAAGAGAGAAAACCATTGTACCATGCGGTTGTGTTTCTCTCCTCCTGTTTCTTTTTCCGATGAGGGGGAGAAAGGACGAGCTCGCCCCCTCGACGGCCTTGCGCTCTTGTCGGAGCCTTGCTGATACCCAGATAGCATTGCACGTGGGGCTTCCTCCTCGCACACCAGAGCTTTCTCCCTCTCCTTCCTCTTGGTTCGCTCTTCAGAGGGCTCTCTCCACACGCTCTTCCACGCCCAGTTGTCTGAGCTTCTGTGGGCGCGGTCGGGTCGTTGGCAGTGCCGCCCGGGGAGACGCTAAAGGCGCGCTCACACTGGCGGGAAAACGCGCAACGCAGAACGTTTTCCGCGCGCCGCTTCCCGCACAAGCCAGTTTTTCTCCCGCGGACAGGCTGCTGTGCCGTCCCGCAGAGCGATGGGTCCGGGAGCTATTTTTCCCGTGCCGCTGACGAGAACAGCCAATGGGGGCCGACTGTGAACCGTGATGTCGGTCCCAGTTCAGTGACCCCGTCGGCGGAGGCGGCGCGCGTCCTGCAGGTGGCTTTGGTGCTGCGGGGCACTCGGCAATTGCTTTTCCCTCTCTCAACGCCTCCTCTCTCTACATTCCAAGACAACCGCAGCGAGAAAACGGGCCCAGTGTGAGCTTGATTCCGAGGAGCTGCGACGCAGCGGCGCCGTTGACGCTGCGCCCCTGCGGGAAGTTTACCGCTAGTGTGAGCGCGCCTTAACAGACTCTAGAAGACTTCGGCACAGCGCGTCACACGTCTTCTTGCCGGCCAGACCTCCGCGGTAAGCGAAAACAAGTTCCTGCCAAAGTGTTCTTTGTTGCGCAGAGTGGTTAAGAGATTTTCTTGTAGCATCCAAGGTTTCTCACGGACAAATGATGTTTGTGTACTGGACAAACAGATGATGTTCGCGCTTGGCCACATTTTTTGCCATTTTGTTGAGCGCGTAGCATCGGCAGTGGCGGCCGCAGCTGGACTCGATAGTATTTTACACACGCCGGCGGCCTTTCGCACTGCTCCATAGACAATAAAATGACGGCTGCTGTGTCGTTGGAAGCGTGAAATGTTTTCGCTCACGTAGCAACAATAGCGGGACACGAGACGAAAGAATGACACAAACAAACGCTGGCTATCGACCAGTTTTTATGCTGATAGCGTAAAATGGGCGGCCTAAAACCTTCTTCTCGCAATGAAAGGTTTCTTCTGTTTTGCGAAACTCTCTGCATCAGTTCAGGGAGTGCAGCACCTTCGCATTCCTTTTGCCAGTGCAACGTGCCGTCTTCGTTTTGCAAGAGTGCCAACTTAGTGCAGCACGAGTTCTTGGCTGGTTTGCACTCTCCGAAAGCGAAGAGCAGCCGTAGTGCAGCAATATGGCGGCGCCCATGTGTAGAGAAGCGTTTGCGAGTAGGTAGGCTGGAAACGCTGATTGGTAAAAAAATATGACGTCATACGCGTGACGTCATAGGTCACGTGATATTTAGTGACGTCATGTCCGGTTGGGACAGGCATGTTTTCCCTAGATTTTTCCCCGCCACCGCTCGTCAGCGGACGGGGCTGCTCGCGAGGAGCCGAGAGGCGAGGAGGCAGCGTGCACTGCGGCGTTGCCTCCTCGGCGTGTCCCCGTCATGTCTTTCGACCCGCCGCGGTGGCTGAGTGGCTATGGCGCTCGGCCGCTGATCCGAAAGACGCGGGTTCAATCCCGGTCGGGCTGGTCGAATTTCGATAGAGGCTAAATTCTAGAGGCCCGTGTACTGTGCGATGTCAGCGCACGCTAAAGAACCCCAGGTGGTCGAAATTTCCGAACCCCTTTCACTACGGCGTCCCTCATAGCCTGAGTCGTTTTGCGACGTTAAAACCCCAATAAACCATAAACCCATGTTCTTCAGAGCGCGCGCGAGATTGAAAAGCGCACCTGTCGCGCTGCGCTGTCACACTGCGTGCCTGCTTCTGTGCATTTCTTGCGGACTCCTTTCAGTCATACTTAGCTATACTATTGACCAAAAGGCTTCTTAAACAGTTATTTCAAGTTTTATTGCTATTTATAAAGAATATGTTTGTAGCAGGTGCGTGAGCCCGAACAAAAGAAAACTGTTTTTATTCCCCTTCAGTATTCCTGCTTATCGAGACTTGAGCATTTATATGTTGCAGTACAACTTTTTTCAGGCATCACAACTGATGTTTCGATGTGTTTGGTACATATTCATCTTCAGATATTTCATGTCTGTTGGGTAAAAAAAAATATACGAAATAATACTTGACTGCATCAATTGTGACTGAGGCAACTAGCATCACGTATAGCATGCTCTTGAAAGTCCTCTAGCTGTTGCACAGAAGTCTTTAATTGACTTCATCGTAGCTTCATACTTGCACCATTTAAACTCTTTTCACAAAAGGAAATGTGATTAGGTTTCTGAATAGAGCTGTGCACGGGCCACAATTTCGGACCCGCGCCCGGCCTGGGACCTAACCTACCGACAGGAAGCCCGGCCCGACACTAAAGGACCCTGAGCACGCTCGTGCTCGGCCCGACCTGCAAAGCGGCGACGACACAAAAAGAGAATTTCAAGAAAATTAGTTTATTTCAATGACACTCAAATTTTGACCTCGCATTCGAGATCACAGTTTGGGATTATACACAAGACACAACGCATAAAGGTATAGATTTATCACTCTAAAAATGCAAGTTGTTCATTGATGACGGCTTGATCGAATCAAGAGCTGCGCTCTTTCATTAGGAATCCTGCGGCGCTGAAATTTTTCTCGCTGCTTGAATTGGTGGCCGCAACGGCTAATACTTTCATAGCAAGAAGAGAAACGCTTGAAGTACGAAGGGGAATGACAGACGTGGTGTCGTAAGCCATGGCGTGCCACGACAGGAAGACTTTTTGACTTGTCAGAGGATAAGCGAGCAAATAAGCGACAGGGCGGCGCTATCCTGCGAATGCCGATGTGGCCGCGACGTCCCTATATATTCACGGGAAGGCACGGTGCTGTGTTCACTTCGCTGACAAGCGATTACGGCGAAACACAGCAACCAAGGCTGCGCCAGAATAGTACGAGCTGAGCCGTAGTGGAGGTGGTGGTAGTGGTTTATTTAAAAAATAAAAGTGAAGCAAAAGAGTGTTGCCGGCCGCTGCAATTGCTATCTAATATCTTAAGCACCCGAGCTGCAGCCGGCGGAAAGGGAAAGGGAGAGGATAGTGAGGAGAAGTATAGAGGGGAGCGACAGCAAGAAAGGACAGGGGGTAGTGGAGGCGCCAGTGACATTCTTCTAATGCCATTCATGTGGTGGGGGCCCCCCCTTCGCTCTCGCCCGCGGCTATTGTCCATCTCCCCGGCCGGAACAACACAAGTCAAGGTGGTGTTGCGGGAACCGGAGAGAGTAGCTCCTGCCGGGTAGGCGGACAAGAGAGAAGGCTGCCGGTTCTGCGGTGCGCTGCGAGTGGAGAGTGGAAGAATTTAACCTTTTCCCGATGTGCTGCTGCAGCGCGACTCCGTGACCCCGCGACCTCGCGTGCGCCGTACGCAGCCCGGCCTCCGCTTCCCAGACAGGGTTGCCAGATTGGGCTATTAATAGCCAAATTGGGCTACTTTTTGTCCGAGTTGGCGTCAGAAATTTCGTTTTGGCTATGTGGCTACTTTTGGGCGACATCTTTTTCATGCGTGAAAAAAAAAGTTAAAGTAGTTATGTAATGTGCTCTGTTACAATTATACAGTGACAGAAATAAAAGGCATGCTGGAATCAAAATGCAGGCTATAGACCTTTGCATAAGGGCGCCCTGGGCGCTCCCATACTGTTCACTGGGCTGTCGTGAGCACCACGCACAAGCACGGTGGAGGCTGCGTCGGAACCGGTTTCCGACAGTCGAGAGAGAAGACGTTTTTGCCCGATGCAAAGGTCTATAGCAGGTTAAAGAAATTGAGCGCGTCTGCTACAAAATGACAATTTCTAAACGCTGTGTTCGTGAAAACTTATGCGTTTCAGGCGGTCAAGGATCATGGCATTTCGATTTCTTTTATAAAGAGTGGACACTACATGAAAGTTTCCCCCTGGAACCCGCGCGCGCGTGCCACCGAACATAGACTGTTGCCGTCTGCACATGTGAGCGTTCTCCCATTGACGGTGCACCACGGGATACCATGGTACCAGAATGGAGGGAAAACACTAAGAGAACTTAAGTCTCCCTACGTGGTGCGAACGCGTAAGCATTAAATGCTACTGTTTCGCTTCTGTTGCCTGGTTTCGTGATCCTCACATGTTAACCGTTAACCGTACGTAGACGTGGCCTATAGTGGTTTGGGCGTCCGCTTCGGCTGCGGTAGGTGGCTGGTTGGAAAACCACCGCCAGGCATGTCCTTTTCTTGTATTGTTTATTCTGGTTCTGTGGACACATTCTGCTCAAGATACGCATGAGGCAAGTAATGCTTACGCATTAATAAGGTCTTTTTCTGTTTCTTCTTATTCTCGTGGTGGACACAGCAAGCGCGCCACTCGCAAGAGCCTACGCTTTTTCTGCAGCCTCAAGCGGCACACGTGCAGCCCTCGAGATTCATCGCGAGCGACGCGAGAGCGCCGTGTCCGTTGCGTAATCTGCATGCACTCATGCGGAGCCATGGAGCCATCCTTCGGCGCGGCGCGGAACCCACTGTAACTAACGAAGGCGGCGGAAGTTAGTGGCGTGACATGCCATTAGATCCGTCGCTACGAAAACTTTCAGAATGGGCAAGTGGGCGAAGGACAGCCCCCGTCGAAAGTATACAGCCCAAGGGGTTTGCTTCGAAGCTGTTTAGCGTGGCTCCCTGGTGCACCAAGTAGTCCAAACTTTAGGAGGATTGAGGACTCAATGCCTTTTCTCTTTTGAGAGATCATGGTTGCTGAGGGTGCATACCGAGCTATGCTGCAGGCCTCACAAAACCACTTGGGCTATATACTTTTGACGGGGGG
Source organism: Amblyomma mixtum (assembly GCF_055824585.1). Taxonomy (NCBI): domain Eukaryota; kingdom Metazoa; phylum Arthropoda; class Arachnida; order Ixodida; family Ixodidae; genus Amblyomma; species Amblyomma mixtum. The sequence continues at coordinate 57,797,545 of NC_143020.1, forward strand.
TGTACAACCAGAACTACAAAAAAAAATGGAAAAAGGAGCCGGAATTCAAGGGTAATATGTTTTTCTCAATATTGTGAACGTGCTGTTAGACTGAAGATAAAATCGACATAGATTATCATCTAATGGCACATATCCTTCATTTATTCTGACCTTATGCATATCGTAGAATGTAGCTTCAAGAAGTTGCATGCTAGATGCTTTGAGGTGACGCTCTCAGTGAGAACCTTTCTCTTGAAGCATAAAATTGAAATGGGAGGCTGCGAAAGTATACATTAAGGTATTTTCACTGTCGATGTGTCTAATCTGCGCGCGAACATTTAAAAGGTGAAATATTCCTAAACTAGAGTTGCGATTGCGTTATATAACGCCGCCGTTCTTTCCCGCGAGCAGACTGGCTGTCGTCACCCGCCTCAGGTGATATGGCCTACTGCCGCGCCTGCAAAGTGGAACTGCGGCCCCATCTTTAGGACGTGGTTAGCGCACCTGGTTAGCCGCACTGGTTAGCGCGCATGACGGGTGCAAAACGTGACAACGGAAAGAACACGCCGTGCGCACCCCCTCAGACATCAGAAATCTAATATGTAAGTATTTCTGCCGAAAATTAATTCAATATGCTTAAGAAATGTCGTCACAAAAACAAATATTTTTGGCTACTTTTGGGCTACGCAAAAATTTCGCTTTTGGCTACGTTTTGGCTACTGCGGAGGCCAATTTGGCTACCTGAGGTCGGAGCCATCTGGCAACCCTGTTCCCAGAACCTTCCTTTCTTCTTACAAGGCGCTCAAAACTGGTTGCTTTTCCCCAACGTTGGTACTTGCTAGAACCAAAAATACCTTTCCAGCCCCAGCTAGCTTTTCTTTTTTTTTAGCGTTTGTACTATCCTCCCGTCCTTGTAACTCAGACCCGGTGGTCAACGATCGAGCGCGAGGCATTCACTATAATTTGGGCTCTTAAGAAATTCGACCATTGGGTGTTTGGCGCACAGATTGTGGTCTCCGATCACAATCGTTTGGCTTATCTGACGACGAGCACGCCTCATGGGGCGAAATTAGCAAGGTGGGCGCTGGCCTTGCAGCGCTACAATGTGGTTGTAACGCACAGGAGAGGCGTCTGCAACGGCAACGCGTTCTCTTGCGTCCCCAACATCAGCTGGGGAAAAGAGCAAAGCGATAATTGAGCCATGACCCCTCAAGCAGGCGTGAATGTGCCCGTTCACTCGCCGGACTTTGTGATGTGAACAGTGGTGTGCGACGGATCCCTGTGCAAGGACGCTGGAACGGCGACGCTCGTACTCTCATGAACATTTATGAACAGTTTATGACCAAGTGTGTAGTTCTTGTGTAGTGCTGCGAATCTTTTTCGTTTCGCTAGAACTGGTTATTTCTGGCTGCATGTGCACCCAAGTTTGATTTTCATCTCGCTGCGGCCTTTGTTTGCTAAGCTTAAATGAGCGGACTCCAAGCTCATTTAGCATCTTAGGGGGGACGTGTAAGGCCGCACTTCATTGACGCCCCCATCTTTCTTTACCTCGAGGCCGCTGCGCGCCTCTGGTCTACGCTAAGATTTATCTGTAAAGCCACGTGCTCCGCACCCACGTGTCTCCTGCAAACACACACAAAAGCCCGGAAGTGATGCGCGCTTAGCAGCGTCGCCATGACTGCCGACTGCTAGCATTGTCGACCGCGGGTTTCCACCGGTACCACCGGGGCACCAAGAAAACGTGCCAGCGGATTCCTGTACCATTCCGCAGAAACTTGCGAGACTTGAGTTCCGCGAAGGACCCTTTTGTTCGCTGGCATTACTGCCAGCACCAAGTCATCACGGGGCTCGTTTCCTGCCTTTGGCACGAGTCATTCCCAAGATGATTCATGCAAGTGACTCGCCCTGTTGTTCAGCTAGAACTTGTCATCCCTGGAAAAGCGACACGTTGGTGCGGCGGCGAGAGTGGAAAGTGGAGAGAGTGCGGATAGTGCGAGGAGTCTCGCGTGGAGAGGGTCTCCTGAATGTTCTTTTTATATGTTTCTTTTTTTCGTTCTGCCAAGCCCTGGGTTCGAGGTTGTGCCCAACCTTCCAGGGCTGTGGTTACTGTATGTTAGACTGTCATTGGTTAGGGAAGTCTAGGGCGGGCCTTGAATCTTGACCGCCCTAAGATCTTTGTTTGTAAAGCATATAAAAATGCATGCAAAACCACTGGACAGCAGTACTAGATCAGTCCCAGACTTGTGTAGTCTCGGGAAGGACTCCGTGCTTGGCACGTGCTTCTACAAGCACCTAGGCTTTAACCGGAACCCTCCGGTCGATAAGTAAGGTCAGGTAGAGAGTTTTCTCTGTGTGAGAATTTCCCGTTAAGTTGCAGTGCATTTGTGACTTTACTTCTGTAACCCAGTTTACCTCTGTACATACTTGTAAATATAATCCTTCCTTTGACCTTCTACACCTGGCCATCTTTCTTATTGATCGCCGAATCGTCAACGATTGGAAGGGTCTGAGCCCTTCCGAAGAACTCAACGGACCATCAATAAATTACTTGCACTCTCACGCTTGTCAAACCATAAACAAAATAAACTGTGTAAACCGTGTAGGTAGTGCACAGACGGCTACCCAGGTCTATTTCGCATAAGAACTTGAGCACGGCCTTCGTCACGACCCACCACTCAAGACGTTTCCCTGTTTCCTTATGTGACCAGCCTGGTCGAGATCAGTAGTAATCATGTTTAGTGATTTTAGCTGCGCCAACGGCCTTATATTCATCCTGCGATGCTTTTCATGCAGGTCAGTTCCACCCGGACGGGGCTGAAATCATGCCCAAGCGGAAGCATCCAGATGAAAGCGCTGCCGTCAAACCTGACCAAGAGGAGGTTGTTGCGCCCAAAAAGGTCCCAGAATCCGAAGAGGTTCACGTTCCCGTGGAGGTGAAAGTTCCCGAGGAGGCGGATGTTGCCAAACACGAAGAAGTACCCAAAGACGAGCAGGTGCCCGCCGAAGTCGAGGCATCCCCAGGCGTCGAGGAGCGCGAAAACGAGGAAGCGCCCAAAAGCGTTGAAGTATTCGAAAACGTTCACGCGACAGCGGCCTCGTCCCTGCCATTGGAACAGATGGACGGAGTCTCCAGCCGGTACGGTGGTCTAAGAGTCGACCATCGTCGACCATGCACGAGCCGGGAAGGCCATCTGTGCCACATCGTAACCAACATCAAAGACTGGAACAGCTTCTTCTGGGCCGTCGGGCTGGAACTACAAGAGGACACGGCCTCGAAGCTCAACCTCGTTCAGGCGAGTGACGACGCTTGCACGAGAAGCCTCAGCATGATGAAACACAAACGCCAAGCCGCGACACTTCTGTACCACCTGCTGACTAAGCACCGGTGCGTTGCGGAAGTCGCCATCAACGACGATATCCTCACCGGCCATGAAAAAATTATCTGTTCCGCATTTCGCGAAGCGCTTGGGCTGAAGAGGCTTTCGTTGTACTTGAGGAATCCAGGAGTCATCTCCGGCGCCTTTGCAGCGACTGTAAATTCCTTGACACGGTTGAAATCGCTCGACCTGTCCGTGGACTTGCACGGGCACTTGATTGCCGATCTTGCGGCTCTTCTCACGGAAACAACTACCTTGGGGACGCTTATAGCTTTGGAGGTCCATGTGAACCATGAGGACGCCAGCACCTTCCTGGCAGGGCTGTTCCAAAACAGAAGCATCACAGACCTGTCACTCTCGTCAAGGATTCTCAACAGTGGTAGTGCACCCTACGGCATAGGCAACCCGCATGTCGCTCTTGGAACGTACCTGAGGCTGAATACGTCCTTGAGATCGGTGTTCATTAAAGCCCCTGAATATGGCCCGGACATGGACGTCTTGACTATCTGCGATTCCCTGGCTACTCACAAGGGGCTGGTTAGACTCAAGCTAGAGGTGAGCACGCTCAAGTTGCAGTACGCCACTGCAATAAAGAAGCTTCTGCGCACCAACAAGACGCTCAGGCACTTCAGCTTCACGTGCAGCAACAGGCCTGATGACGAATTAGGTTATAGATCTCATTGGCATGAATGCCGAAGGTGCTACATTCGGCACAACGATGACTTTGTAAAGCCCTGGATCTCCGCTCTGCTAGAGAATGACACCTCAATCACGGAACTGACATTCTCAATGTGCGGCTTTAGACTCTTAGAGTGCCAGCAATTTTGTCGAGCGGTGACCGCGAACAAGTCGCTGAAAAAGATCATCCTTGAAAACCTCGGTGGCCATAGATGGGAAATCTGCAAGACGCTCTCTGAATGTGGCCTGCAAGACAGAGTCGTCGTCAATGGCCACTGCTTGGTGCACTACCCAGAAAGAGGCTGGCCCTCGTACGCAGTGCCCCTCGCCCGGCTCCTGACCGCTGTGGAAACAGCGACCACGTCTAGTAACCTCACGCACATCACGCTACGTGTGTACTCGATTTTGTGCTTTGGCGGTGCGACAGAGCCAGCCTCAACGCCCATCGTTCAGCTGATCCAGCGCGCGACTAGCATCACACATCTGGCGCTGTGTCTGGAATTGCCGTTCGATAACCACTGCTGGAATGTGTGCGGGCCCGTTATATGCGAAGCCGTGTGCCGAAATACGAGCATCAGAAGCATGGCCTTCATTTTCTCGGGGCAGAATTCCTGTGACATGGCACCGCTCGGCAGCCTCCTGCTCCGAAGTCGAGCCCTGCGTAGTTTCACATTACGCGCTCCCAGTCGCGAAGCTTCCACCATGTTCATCGCAGAGCTCTCAAAGCCGGAGCTTGCGGATAACTACGTTCTGCAGGACCTACGCTGTCTTCGTGGTGGCGTTGATGGGATTAGAAAGCGCCTGGACGTCCATGACATCCTACACAGTAACCGAGCCTTGGCAAAGCGCGCTGCTCGCTTCGTCACCGGTACCCGTGTGAAGTACACTGCAGAGGCCTTCGAGAAGATCTCCACCTCTCCGACCTTGGTAGACGAGCTTCAGGCGACGTCGTTTGTCGACGAAGCTCAAGCTAAGAAGCTGATTGCTCGGTGCGTGCTCGGACTGCAAGACTTCACAGAGTTCATGCGCCTCGCAGGCGTAGTGCGTGAGGGCATAGAGTGCAGCGCCAGAGATGACGGGCAGACGCAGCTGGGTGACTTGCCCGAACCCTGTCTACGTCGCATACGGCATTTCTTGCTCTTCAGTGACGTGCGTGTTTCACCGGAGTAAAATAATGCTGCACTGTATGTCGTATACTTGTTCCTGTAAAAATGTGTGCTACGTCTATGCATTGTCTAAAATATAATCACTTCGTTCTGCCATGTGCTTACATTTTCATTTCTTAAGAGCGAAAGCTGTTTCAGTTGATTATTCTGCCATGGTATCACAGCGTCAGCCGTAAGGCCTTCATTACTGAGCGAATCGAATTCGCGTAACCTAAGTGGTTTAAGTTGTTTTCATAATTTAAATTCAGTTCATTGTTCAACGCCTGCCCTGGTTGGTTGGTATAAAATTGGAGAGTGGGAAATTTCCCTGTCCGTGTTAGGGGAGATTTAGGAGCAGAAGGTGAGATTGATACAGGGTGGAACACGGCGGGGGCCAGGTCAGATTTCCCTGATTCGCATTTTCACGCCGAGGCTTTCACTTACAGCTGACGATATAGAATCAATGGCCAAATGCAGTAAGAAATGGATAAGTAAAAGCTGTAACAGCTTTCGATGATTAATCCGCTTTGTCGTTTGGATTAGTTGTACAAAATTTTTGCTGCCGCTTTTTTGCGGGGCCATATACTACCATAAACGAACCGGCAACATGCTTGCTGTGATAATGATTATTTTGTGATGGCAATAAAGTGGTGCCTATATATACCTCACGCACTCTGTGTTCTTTTCGGTAGTTGCTCTCTCACAACGCGCTTAAAGGGCCCCTGCCCACCCCATAATCCCAAACACACCCTACCTCACTTTGAGCGAGCCTCCTCTCCTTCCATTCCCTCCTCGAAATTTTTCTCTCCCGCTCCTCGTCGAGTAGGCTCGGCAAGGCAAAATCACCCCTTCCTTCTCCGGTGTAAGCCGGAGGCGTGGTGTCTGTGGAGTGCGTCACAGGGCGACGTCATGGCCCCGCCTTCAATAGAATTCTTTTCTTGGTTTTTGCATTTTCTCCGCACACTGAACGATCGAGAGGCGCGATCGGCTCGACCACCTAGACTTGTTAGCGAGCGCATCCTTTCATACATCTGTTTGTCATTCCCAGTTAACGAGCCACCTTTTCATTTTCTTTTAGGCCTCCCCACCGTTTCACGAGCGGAGGGGCGGAAGTCGGTTGTGTTCGAAACACACGGCGAAGCGCGGACCCGGCAACCGCCCGTTTGCTTATCTCCATGCGTGTTTGTGTTCTGTGTGTTTGTGTCTTTTCTCCGCTCCAAAGCATATGTCATTCATTGGAGTCAAGGCGTACGCAAGATGCACGAAAGATAAGCGGTGTGTGTGCGGAGCGGTCAAGTGGGCGAGCGAGGGAAAGGCTCTGCTGCACTAGTAATTAAAACCTTGTTTTGGAGGGCTTGCATAGAAGAAAAAAATCTGAGAAGGGAGCGTGTACCCAGAGCGTCTCGTGAGGTGATGACGGCGGGGGGATTGGGGGGGGGGGGCGAACCAACTCCCTCAGTTTTACTATTTTTTACTTTTTATGGCTAGGGTTCAAGGCTGTCGCCGCACGCTCCCTCCGCAGTTTTTTTTTTTTTGTTCCTTCATGCGGGTTTGTAGGCATGAGCCAGAACAAGGCGCTGAGGAAAGCCTTGTGCAGACGACGCGACGCCAAGGCTACGCCCTACCTTCTCCCGTCAGTCAGAACGATGCACCAATGGAGTGCCTTCAGCGAAAGTAGCCCCCTTTGACGTCAGCGGGGTTCAGAGTAGTGGGCCGGGCCCGTTTTTGTTGAAGGAAAGAACGAGCGGGCTTTGATTTGAATTTTCGCTGCTTTTCGGGGCGCGCATGGCTCTAGTATTTTGCAGAGGTTATCTTCGATGCCTCATCTATGCAGTGCGCTTGTTTTTCAAAAATGTCCGGACCCTGGGCAGTGGCCTACTTGACCGAAAGTTTACTTCGGCTAATTTTGCGCTCGATATAGTGTGCATGTTGTGAACAATATTTATATTTAATATTAGGGCTGTGAAGCGTCTAGAATTTTAGTTAGAGGCGTTCAAAAACCTCTGTAGCAGACGACGCAGTCCCCTAGCGGTGAGCTGGACAACTAACAAACCTGACCAGAAATGACTCACCATTGAGACACCGGCATCGCCGGCTCGCCAGTTTCAGGCGTTCTGAAGTGAGCGAGCGTCCCTTGTAAGTCTTTTTCTGGCGCGTTTCTGACTGTTTTCACCGCGAAGCTCGATGGTGTCCGAGAAAAATAAACTGGTGGCATCATGTCGACGAAGTGCGTGGCCGCGGAAAGGAATACTAGGAATGCGGAAAGCGCCATGTGTACCTCTCGGCCACTGCCCTTCACCCCCGATCTCGAAAGCTGGTGTCAGCTGTCTGGAGCTCAGGTTTTAACGTGAATTTCCCTCTCTTCAAAAAAGATAATGGTGGGTGACTGACGCTTCTGTCTCGCGCTAAGCATTTTGGGTTGGGCTTTGTCAATTGACCTCTCCCGGTCTCCATCATGCATCAGAGCACGCATGTGTTTCTGGCCCGATCGACAAAGGATGCCACGAACCGAGATGGTTATAATTGGGAGAAGAAAGGCTTCGAGGCGTCTCTAATCGGGAGAATAAAGAAGACGCGGGACCACTCGGCACAAGCTAGCTTAGCCAGTTCAGAAGCTAAAGTGGACGGCTTTGCTCATCGAGCAGAGAAGGCAGGTCATTTTTTTTTTTTGTATCAAGACAGCAACCATATTGCCCGCACAGCAGAGCGCACATGTGCTGTTGGCACACGCGTGCCCGCTCAAAAAAGCCGACTTGATAATACAAGCACTTCTACTTGGCCTACATTTTGTGGGAATCCTGGCTTTCCGCCGTCGCCTTTGCGCGGCTGTGCCGGCCGCCCGCGTTGTTTCTCCTCTTTCCCTTGCTCCCGCCTCAGGCGGTGGAGAGGCGGCTGGGTGACTAATCACTGTCATTTAGCCACAGCTCCGCCCCGGCTCCCCAAGGGCCTTTGCCATTGGCGCCTTTTGACGGGAATTCGGGACCCCGCTTTGGGCGGCCGCGCGCCGCGCGACCGTCCGAGCGGGGCCCAGAGGGAGAGAGATCCCTCCGAGACAGCGTAAGGTGCGTACGTTACTGTTTGTCCGTGCCGGCCTTTGCCGTTCGGACCAGTGCTTACTCGAGCTCGCCCGCACGTGTCCTCTGACCTGCAGCGGCTCGAGCCTGTCCAGCGGGGTCCAGCGACCTCCGACAGGCGTGCCTTGCGTTTATTGCCCACTCTATCTCGCAACCGGCCCAACGGTCGACACGAGAGGGAGATCACAGCACTGCCGCGGGGACATTCTCCTGCAGCGGCGTGCTAGCGGCGCGCATTGCTCGAGTCGCTTCGTGCGCGCAGCGGAGCCTTGCTCCTCGCGCGCCCCCGGGACGGGGTGACGTTTGAGTGTGTGTGTACTGCTGAAGGACGACGTGAATAAACGTCTCCTTTGTGAACTTGGAGGCCTATTTCTTTGCGGCGAATCGCTCTCCTCCCAGCGGAGGTTGAGTGCACCGCATCGGTGTCCCAGTGTGTGTGTGGTGACGGCTGATCGGGGCCCTTGGCTCGCGCGAAGCTCGAACCCGCGGTGGGTGGTGGCCTGTGTCCACTTAGAAACCCACAATTTGAATATGCTTCTTTCCTCCGCTATGTCCGAACTTTGCACAAGCTGTAATCGAATACTGCCAGGCAAACACCGCTCACTCGCATTGCGGCGCGTTCATTTCGCTGAGGTTGAGCGAGGAGTTTTCTAGTCTTCTACAGCAAATAAAACACGTTTAAAACTTTTTCTAGGGCGTTTCATACGTTTCAGGATGTGTGTTTTCACATATAACCAGTATTTATTGCTCAATGTGCTGCGCGCGCGCTACCGGTACCAGCGCTTTGGACGAGCCGCAACGAGCAGACGCTCCGAACCTGCCCGGACGCGTGTTTATTTTTCAGCGCAAGCCCAGCCAGGCCACTGCTCATTGGCTCGCTGTACTGTTCACGTCACTTCCGCTCCAATTAGTACGCAAGCATTAAAAGTAAATGGCTGTTCTAAAGAACTATCTACACAAACGTTTCATATGCATACAAAATATAATGAATCTTTGAGAAACTAGATTTGAACGTTTAGTTTGGTCACGTGACTAGATTGCAATCACGTGACATGACGTGACTTTTGTCAACAGTCAAAATGGCCGCTTTAAATGTCGTCGCGGCAAGTCACGGTAGAGTGCCATGGTTACAGGTTCTAGAGCACTGTATCACGGTGTTTTCGGGCAGTTGTACGCAAGTGGTTCCAAGACCAGTGCAAGCCGCCTAGCTGGATCCAGGATACTTGCCTCTGAATGGTTAAAGTGCGCCGATTCCAAGGTGCTTTGCAAGCCGCGCGGTTGGATGCTAGATATGCGTATTGCATTCGTAGGACGTACGCGGTGGCGATGTAACGAAGCGTTTGTGGCCGTGTTGCAAGCGTTTATAATTCCTGTGAGGATCACCACGGACAGCGCCGAGTAACAGCTGCTCATGGTGAATTTCCTGTGCGTGCAGCATAAGCTACACAGCACAGTGACAGTGTCCGAGAAGTGAAAGTGGTTGCGGTCGGAGCAAGTACTTCTCCGCCGAGGCAGAGAAGTGCGCACGTGCGAAGGCTCACTACGCATGCAGTGTGTTCCGAATGCTGAAATGAATTTGGCGTTGTGCAGCTAGTCGTACTGGTTGCAGTGATCGCGACCGAAGCGACCGTTGTTATACGCATATCTCTTTTGCAATAACTGTCTGCAGGGAGGAAGCCTGTTTACATATTACAGTGACAACTACTGTGCACTGCTAGGGAAACGCTCGTCCCATCCTGTCTCTTCTCTCGTGATCGTCCTTTTTTGCGCCTTCCCCTGGCCAATTTTTTTTCTATCACAAATGTAAAACCACTGCTGTGTGCTATTTTGAATAACTCACTAATAATTTAAAATATATAACCTTAGCTATTTGAAAAATGTGATTTAGTAATTATGACGGTTGTTAGCAGCTTGTACTGCAGCCTGGCTTGTTCCACTCAGTGTGTTCGACTCGATAGAGGATTCGTGTGCAGTGTGCAAGTTAGCCTGAATGCAACTACTGTGCGCATATATTCATTTATTTGGAACACTGCCAGCCTCTGGTTAAAACTTTAGCAGAGGGGCATTACATGTATCATAGTAAAGGATAACATTTCTAAAAGCAGCTGTGCAAAGGACATATTTATATGCCGTGATATTACCTGAAATAGAGGAAAGTTCTCGATGACCACATTATGCATAATAGAGCATTTTATTCGTTTGCCCGAGTGAACGAGTCAGTAGGCATTTTATTAGATCAATTTATTTTAATATTTATTATACCTCAACGGTCCTAAGTGGCAATACCTGAATGGTGAACTTTGACATGGTGAGGCAAGTAGGAGCTTGATGAGTTTGCAATGTACTAATAAGGGAATAATTACTCATTAGCATCCAAGCGCAGCCATACAGCTGCAAAGAAAAGCTTTGTAGCTCTTTTTGTAGCCGTATGGCCGTGCTTGGGTGGATGCCAATGAGTAATGACTGCCTTATTAGAAATCATTTCAACCTTGAGGGATTCGTCTAAAATATTGGACCAACACCGCTCCCATTTCGAGCTCGCCCCATCATATGCTAGCCATCCCGGTTCGCGCACTTGGTAGGGCAACTGCCCCGGTGAGGCAGTAGTCCCGGGTTCGAACCCCAGACTAGGGTAACTTTTCCTCTAACTACAAAGTTTCTGTGGAACCTGAGTAGCTTTCTTTTGTAGCCGTATGGCTACGCTTGGGTGGGTGATAATGAATTACTCCCTTATTACAAACGTTCTCCACACTGGGGGATTCCTCAAAAATATTGGACTTGCATTGTCATTAACTGCATGGATTTCTACAGTGACCAGTTCGAAGGACAAGAGGTTAGCAAGCATAAGCCTTGCGAGATGGAAGACCATTCTAGCCTTTCGTGGCAAAAACAAAATTGAATCTTGAAATGCAATGGCATAAGCTAAGGAAGGGACAGTGCTTGTGCAGCTAGTGCAGAAGGAACCATGAGCAGGAAAAGATTAGTTGGTTATGTGACAGTAAAGAGCAAAAAAAACCTGCAGTTTCTACATGAGATGAAGAAATTAGAAGATTCATATTTAGTGCTGTGACGCTGGAGCTTCTACAATAGTCTGAGAGAATAAAACAAGCAGCTCAGTTCTGAATTCATCCCAGGATCTGAGAAGAATTAGATTTATGCCATGTGGCATAACAATATTCTGCTGATGCTGCACAGGAGTTTTGAATGCAAGCAACATGGAAGACGGTGACAAGGACATGCTATGGTGTAAATATCCTGGGCTGTGGGTAGTTGTATAAGTTGTATAAGGTAGTTGTATCAGGAATTGCTCCAAAGCGACCTAAACAGGATTGAAAGCCGGTGTTCCACATGGCTAATGACGCTCAATGTAACAAAATGCAAATACATGCAGGTATCACGCAAGTGCACTAATATCGACTACATGTATTCACTCAGTTCAATCATCCTCACTAAAGCCGAATCATACTGGTATCTTGGAACCCATATCACGAGCAACCTCAATTGGTCCGAGCACATCACGAAGATTGCTGCTGATGCATCGAAAACACTCGGCTTTATCAGACGTCACCTCAGTTTCTCCCCTTCTTCCATTCGCAGCCAAGCCTACAAAACTTTCATCCGTAGCAAACTTGAATTTGCATCCCCAATATGGAACCTACATCAAGCCTACTTAATAGCCAGCCTAGAAGCCGTCCAAAACCGTGCAGCCCGCTTTATTTCCTCCAACTATGACACCCGCTCTAGCATTACCAAAATAAAATTATCTGCCAACATCGAGCCTCTCGCACATAGGCGTAAAATTGCCCGCTTATCATTATTGCATAAATTGTACTATTGTTTTCCCTCACTTCGAGACTCCCTTCTGCTCCCTCCCCTCCGAACATCACGCCGTCTTTTCAACTCCATGAGCACCCTAAGACTCCATGGCTCCTCAAACGCATTTAACAAGTCATTTCTGCCTCTTGCCATTGAAGAATGGAATTCACTACTCGAATGTATTGTCACTGAACGCGATGCTCTTAAATTCCACCAATTGCTGTCATTTCACTTGAAATCCCAATGTGGGTAACTGTTGCCTTTGCGTTTTATTTTGATGTTATGATTGTTTGATCTACTACTGCACCTGTCTGCCTGATTTATAAACGTGTATTTCTTTTTTTCTCTTCCCCAAGCAACGAATGTTTCACTGTATTCTTTTTTATCACTGTTTTTTTACTGTTTCACTGTATATTTTTTTTGACCTAATAATGTCATTACTTGTTTCGATGTTGCCCCCCCCCCCCCTATGTTATACCCCTCCAGGGGTCTTTAAGGGTCAATAAATGATGATGATGATGATGAAGGATTGTTAGGTGAGACCATGTTACATTGTCAGCCAGTTCGGGTGTCCACCGAGATATGTAACAGTTACTACGTCATTTCCTTTCCTCAAAAACCAATTTTTTTTTTAGTATGCAGTGAATATGCCTTTCTCAGTAAGGCCTTAAGTAGGCAAGATGTAGTTATCCTGAAAGTAAAAAAACGTTAGTGCATTCTTAATAACATTAGCAAACAGGCTAGTCGAGAGCATCCGAAATATTGTTCTGAGAACTGAAATACTGTTATTGATTGCAGAGGGCAGACTCCATAGTCGTCAATGAAGGCACGTTAGGAAACACTGAAAGGAAGCTCATATTGTATTTAATAAAACCTCGGGCCCAAGGGCAATGCCTTGGGAACACCCGAGATTACAGGAAAAAAGCAGGACGCGTAAGAATTCGTATGGGAATTCTGTTGACGGCTGGCTGTTAAAGCTTGGAATCAGTTTATGGCAACTGGATTCAAGTTATAGCATGAGAAATTACGCCTAATTTATATAAATGAGGGATTTTATCACACGCTCTTTCAAAGCCCAGAAAAAAAAGCATTAAGGGGGATGTTGCCGTTGAGGGAGAATGAGAGCAAGTTGGCTATCGCAGGAATGCTTTCTAAAGCCTTGCCAATTTGGATGAAACAACTTAATTGGCCATAACATTATAGCACCACAAGAGTATAAATTATGTTTACAATTGGGCGCACATGCCAACGGCACAAATTGGGTCATAGGTGCTGGGTGATGATTGGCAAGACACATACAGGGGCTAAGCTATGATGAGACAGGAGGCTATCTTCATGGCATGCACAAGATATATGTGCACACTGTGTCCTGTCCAGCTATTGCATTCTCCAAGTTTCACATGGCTGAAGTGTGCTGTCGGGTAAACTGCTGGAAAGACGGCATGTCGACGATGTACTAAGGAAGAGAATGACAGAACAAGAATGGCTACTGGGTGCGGTGGTGGTGATGTTCTTTCCTGTCGTCTTTGTTCCTTGTAGTTTCACTAGCTCCACAGGCCTTGTTTTCCTATCCGCTGTTTCAAAGTGGTGTCAGGTAAAGCCAATTGTTACTCTACAACCACCAAACTGCTGTGCCATACTTTAATCAGCTTTCATAATTTGCAATGGCAAATTTACTTCATAAGTCGTCTAGGCAAATAACACAGCTGAATAACTTGTGTCATCATCAGGACTAAAAATAACTATAATTTCATTTATACAGTCATGCCTCGTTAATACAGACCCCATTATGGATTCAAATTATGGACAGTATTTCTGGGGGCAAAACTTTTTCAATGCACTCACACCTCAATAACATGAAAACTCGCTCATAACACAGTGGACAGAGTGAAAATAAATACAGCTCTTTGTCGCATAATTGTGCAGAGTGCAAAGACTGTTAAGACTTCTTGAATTTGAGTAGATAAGTCAAGCACAGCCTGAATCATATGCTTTTTTTTACACACCGTAATTGCCATCATACTGCTTGTCGCACTGTGTGCAGAGAGTTTTGTGTTAACCCATGAACTGCCAGGCCCAGCGACTCCTCCTGCTCAAACACTTTCTGGATGCCAAAGCACTTCTTTTTCTGGTGTCAAAAGCATTGTCAGTGCTCGGCGACTCACATCCTGGCTCAGATTACTCATTGCACAAAATAAATTAAGCTGCTTAACAATAAAGAACAGAGTCGCAAGCTTACATTATAGGATCACAGATGCCTCTCCGCAGCCCACAATGCTATAGCACTTTTTAAACGGAGTGCACCATGTCACAACCTAAACCGAGAACTACTCCTCTGGCTCAGCCCACCATCATGCAGAGAAGTTTGTGTTGTCACCAATTCTTCATGCAAATATTTTTGCAGACATAGGTCCACACAGCAGGCAGGAAATAAAAAAAAAAACGACGCTCCACAAGAGACCACTGCACTACACACCGATGTTTTCGCACGTCGTAACCCGAGCATCCATAATCACAAAATGTACTGCATGAAGCAGCAACACGCCGAAGAATGGCGACGCTGTTGTTGTCGCGGAAGAAAACAGTTCGACGGCCGCGCAGCCAGGATCGCGTCACGTCGCACACACAGCAGTTTCGAAGCACAGTACCTACACGAAGCGCGATCAAAATCGGTGATGGATACGTAACAGAAACAACGTCGTATAACAACGCTCGCTTCGGTTGCAATCACTGCAACCAGTACGACTAGCTGCAGAACGCCAAGTTCATTTCAGCATTCGGAAAACACTGCGTGCGTAGTGAGCCTTCGCACGTGCGCACTTCTCTGCCTCGGCGGAGAAGCACTAGCTCCGACCGCAATCACTTTCACTTCTCGGACACTGTCGCTGTGCTGTGTAGCTTATGCACGCACAGGAAATTCACTATGAGCAGCCTCCTTTCTCCAAGCTAGGTGAGCAGCTGTTACTCGTCGCTGTCCGTGGTGATACTCACAGGAATTAGAAACGCTTGCAACACGGCCACAAACGCTTCGTGACATCGCCACTGCGTAGTTCCTACGTCGGTTTGAAGATACGCATATCTAGCATCTAACCGCGCGGCTTACATAGCACTTTGGAATCGACGCACTTTAACCATTCAGAGGCAAGTATCCTGGATTAAACTAGGCGGCTTGCACTAGCCTTGGAACTACTTGCTTACAACTGCCCGAAAACCACGCCGAAAACACCGAGACACCGAGCGGCCATTTTGACTGTTGACAAAAAGTGACGTCATATCACGTGATCGCACTCTTGGGCGTCGTCTGCTCGTGTGCGCCTAGTCACGTGACCAAACTAAACGTTGAAATCTAGTTTCTCAAAGATTTATTATATTTTGTATTCATACGAAACGTTTGTGTAGATAGTTTTGTAGAACAGCCATTTACTTTTAATGCTTGCGTACTGATCGGAGCGGAAGTGACGTGAACAGTACAGCGAGCCAATGAGCAGTGGCCTGGCTGGGCTTGCGCTGAAAAATAAACACGCTGCCCGGACTAAAGTCTCAAAAATGCGTCACTTCCGGCGGGCGGCAATGGCGCCCGTTTTTCCAGTTTCGGTATTGAAAACTGATTTTTACGTGCCGTTGGCACCGTAACTGCTTGAAACTGGAGCGTAATGTTTTGTGGGTAGCATAATACGGGGGTGTACTATGAAAAAACAACCTTTTTACGGTTTGGAAAATTTCTGTCAAGTAGGCCATTAATAGTAAGTAGGTTTTCCCAATAACATTTCAGCAACACCTAGATCGCTGTTCGGTTTTTGACAATTTCTAACCGTTCGCTTCTGGTGCGTCAAAGCAGGTCGCAACACACGATTCATCCATCTTTCAAGCAGGCACTGTCGATCCCCAGGGTGGTCCAGCATGCCTGACAGCTACACGTTGAGGCATGCTTATCGCAAATGTCTAAGCAACAAATAAAAGAAAGAATGTATTTGTATTCAGAAAAAAAAGAGCATGCTGACCCGCCAGAAATTGCATTTGTAAATTAATCTAAACTAAATGTCCGGGCTTGGAACTTTTTCATAGTGGTCACAACAGCACAGTAAGGAAGACAGGGGTCAAAAAGTGCTAGAGGACGCAAATGAGAACTTTTAAGCCACGCGCTTATGTTTCAAAGGCAGTTCTTGCGAAGTCCTGAGTACTTCGTCCTTGCCGTTGCTACAACGATAAATTAACCGGCTTGATGGGAACCGAGAGGGCCGCATGAGGAGCTGTACGTTGGTCGCAGGATGCGGAGAAAAGCCTTTGTTTTTCAAGGGCGCACCGTGCACACAGAATTTAGTACTTAGTTTCACTCCGCAGTTAGTTACTACGCCATCTTTATGCATTAGTGCGGTGACTAATACAAAAACCGATGCTTGTGCAGAGGCATACACAGTTCAAGAGGGAAGGCAGGGAAGCTAACCGGAAGGGGATTCCGGTTGGCTACCCTGCAACTGGGAAGAGGGATGAGGGGATTTTTAAAGGGAGAGAGAGAAGGGTCAAGGACTGCAGTCTGTCCCCTAAGGCAGTCGCTGTCAGGTAGCTACACAGTGCGGTTTCCTTTCGTATACCGCAGTGTCCATTGATGTGTAGGTTCTCGGATGATGTCTGCAGTTAAGTTGAGCCGCAAGAATTGGATGCAGCGCGACCACTACTTGCAATGCGTTGTGTTCTGCTGGCGTGAGGCGGCTAGAAGCAGAGCACGGAGGACATACATCAATAATGTGAGCATCGCAGTCACTTGAAGATCTTGGATATGGTCCGGATTGTGGCTGTTGTCGGGGTCAGCCGTAGGCGTTGCACATTGATAGTGCGGCAACGGCCCCGGCATGTAGTGGTGACTAATTAATAGAGTCAGTAGGTGACGCCGGGCTCCCTTGATCTAGCGCCGTTGTTGGAAAAGGCGGACAAGCTGCGGTGGCGCTTGGGGCCTAGCAGACCATAGCGCTAGCTGGTAATATTCTGACACGTCCGGAAAGGTTTTGGACACAATTCCTGCCGCCCGCAAATATTTTCGGTGGCACCGTTTCGCAAGAAACGGCACGCTAAAAAAAAAACAATCAAACCAATACGTATTACTATAAAGCGCAATTCTCCTGGCAATAAACGAGCCGTAATTAAAACGTAAAATGCTTCTATTTTGGATTGGATCTGATGTACTACGTGCAGCTTACGGAAAGCCATTTTGTATTTCGCTTCTTATCCATGTGATCAGGCACAGGAAAATTGAGTTAACAAATGCCGTTAACCTAGTGATAAAATAATATTTTATAAACTTTCTATCGATTACACACAGCTAGCCTGCAGGTGTTTACTAGAAACTCTGAGGCCGTCGTTTTGTGGAAGCTGAGTCAATTGTAGTCAAAATTTGAATTAATGCGACTTCGCGCCTTCCTCTCTCTCGTGACTTTTTGCGCGCTGAAATATCGGGACTCCTGCGCCGGCTGCGAAGCGCGCGGGGGGAGGGGGCGGAGCTTCCGGCCGCGGCCATTGGAGCTGTGTGACGTCTGAAAGAGACGTCACGGTGAACCAATCACAGCACTTCGCTGGGACGCAGCGCACGCTGCGTGACGCATTGCGCACGGATTCGGGCGAAAGCTCTGCTCCACAGGTCGCTTCGAGGCGCGGAGGGCAGAGTTTTAAAATATACACTGAAAAGATTGGCTCGTTTTTGAGGTCCTCTATGCGGCACAGCACTCGGTATCCTGTACTCTGCATATTACAAGCGCATTATAGGCAACGTCGAGCGCACTTTTCAGAGACTCTTTAATCCTATTTATCGCGCCTTCAAGGCAGTCAGGGTGGAATAGAAACTTTTGTATTGCAGGGAAGCGGTTCCGGAAAACATTTCTTCCATTTGTTTGCCCGAAATTGGATGGCAAACCGTTATCTACTTCACCTGACGCTCTGCATCGTTTGGCGGAAGAAGCGCCATATCACCAACACAGCTTCAACCGTGTCGTCGCCACTTTGTATGCGTACGATTACGGGTATTGAATTGAAACTCGGGACCCATGGGTGTTAAAAAATTCCAACAAACATGCGCGTTACCCAAAGTGTCTTCAAAGGTTGTGGGAATCCTGGCTTTGCCTTTGCGCGGCTGTGCCGGCTTCCTGCGTTGTTTCTCCTCTTTCCCTTGCTCCCGCCTCAGGCGGTGGAGAGGCGGCTAGGTGACTAATCACTGTCATTTGGCCACAGCTCCGCCCCGGCTCCCCAACGGCCTTTGCCATTGGCGCCTTTTGGCGGGAAATCGGGACCCGCTACGGGCGGCCGCGCACGGCGCGACCGTCCGAGCGGGGCCCAGAGAGAGAGATCCCTCCGAGACAGCGTAAGGTGCGTACGCAACTGTTTTGTCCGTGCCGGCCTTTGCCGTTCGGACCAGTGCATACTCGAGCTCGCCCGCACGTGTCCTCTGACCTGCAGCGGCTCGAGCCTGTCCAGCGGGGTCCAGCGACCTCCGACAGGCGTACATTGCGTTGTTTGCCCACTCTCTCTCGCAACCGGCCCAACGGCCGACACGCGAGAGAGATCACAGCACTGCCGCGGGGACATTCTCCTGCAGCGGCGTGCTAGCGGCGCACATTGCTCGAGTCGCTTCGTGCGCGCAGCGGAGCCTTGCTCCTCGCGCGCCCCCGGGACGGGGTGACGATTGAGTGCGTGTCTACTGCTGAAGGACGACGTGAATAAACGTCTCCTTTGTGAACTTGGAGGCCTATTTCTTTGCGGCGAATCGCTCTCCTCCCAGCGGAGGTTGAGTGCACCGCATCGGTGTCCCAGTGTGTGTGTGGTGACGGCTGATCGGGGCCCTTGGCTCGCGCGAAGCTCGAACCCGCGGTGGGTGGTGGCCTGTGTCCACTTAGAAACCCACAACTGGCGCCCAACGTGCTAAGTCATTGGCGCTTACGCCTTTGATGGCACATTAGCCGAGCAGGTCGCCTTGCCGATCACGCTTGCGCACCATGTCTACCACCCCCAGCGGGGCACTCGGCAGCTGCATGTCGGCTCCCTACGGAGTTGTAGCGTCGTTTGATCCGCTGGCTGCTGTTCCTTCGAATAGCTAGACACCGTGGTTAGCCGCGGCCCCCATTGGGGTTTACGGCGACACAACCCAAAATGTCGACCACGCGGCTCCCATTGGAGCTGTATCGGAAGCACCCTGCGGTGCGCCCGCTGGTCGCATGCCTCAGCTGTGCACGCTTTCCGCCCAGTGCGAAAGCAGTTCGTGTCACGCTGCCGCAACCGGCAGTTTCGAACAGCAGCAGCCGTGCCCCGCAAGCAGTCAATTCTGCTCTGGGAACGGCGAGGCGCTGGCCCGGTTCCCTGTGGAAACCACGCAGCTCATCGAACTAGGAGCCTTGCCTCCCTCGTTCGTGCAGCCCGCCCAAGCCTCCACTGAGGCAGGGGCGCATTCGCTGAGGCCGAGGCTCCATTGAGCCAGATGCGGAGAAACTTCGAGCCATACTCGAATTTCCCGCGCCCAAAGACGTACGCGGCCTGCGCCGTGGTGTGGGAATGGCCAACTATTATCGTCCTGTGCCCGCGTGCAGGCACCCTTGACCGAGCTCTTGGGAAAGACTGCCGCGTGGCGATGGGAGCCCGAGCAAGAGCGATCCTTTCGCCTCCTGTCTAGTGCCATTGCCGAGACAGCGCAGCTCAGGCTACCCGACCTGACCAGACAGTTCGTAGTCCAGATTGACGCGAGCGATCTGGGTTTAGGAGCAGTTCTCCTACAGGAATTCGATGGCGTGCTGCAACCGCTGGCCTTTGCCAGCCGCTCCTTGCTGCCCTCGGAGAGGAATTATTCCGTGACCGAGAAGGAGTGCCTCGCCATCGTGTTTGCACTGCGCAAATTCGACGTCTACCTTGATGGTACGCAATTCGTGGTGCAGACAGACCACAGTGCGCTCAGTTGGCTGATGCGGCTCCGCGAGCCTGCGGGTCGGCTGGCGCGCTAGGCTCTCCTGATACAGCATTACGACTTTTCCGTGCAGTGTCGAAAGGGGAGCACAAACGTGGTAGCTGACGCGCTATCCCGTGCCCCACTCGCCAGCGGCGCCTTGACGCCTGTAGGCGGAGGGGGCGAAACAGCGGACGAGCCGCCGGGCGGCAACGAGGGGGCACCCGCAAACGGGTTAACCCATTCCGCTAACCAGGCCAGCAGCGCTTCGCAAAGCGGTCGAGAGGCAAAGCTCTTCGTGAGCGCCTCGGAAGTGCCGACGCGAACGAAAATTTTGGCTGCAAACCTGAGTGGGGACGAGACCATGCTCCCCTCTGGGATGACTGGAATCGTTTTCAGCCGTAAAGAGCTACTGAAAGCCCAGCAAATTGACCCCTTTTGTCGCGAGGTGAGCGACGGTCTCAGGGAGACGGAGCGCCGTGACGCTACTTGTATTGTAGCGGGCGCAGGGGGGCAGAAGCCAGCGTGTGTCGCGGCGAACCCCGGGGATTCATATTTGCTGGACAATGACGGGCTCGTGCTGAAATACATAGCCACCGATGACGAGTCCATCGACCCGTTCAAGGTGGTTATCCCCAAAAGTCTGAGAGGCGCACTGTTGAGATTCTCTCATGACGAACCACTGGCCGGTCATCTGAGTGGCTCCAAAGTTTTTGCAAAACTGAGTCAATCGGTGACGTGGCCCGGCATGAAGCGTGACATTTTCCTCTATTGCCGTTCCTGCCATGTCTGTCAAGCGGTGAAGTCACGGGGCGGCAAGCCGCCTGGAATGATGAAACCAATTGACAGTGTGCGTCCGTGGCAGATGGCCACCTGCGATTTGATGGGGCCTTTCCCCAGGAGCAAGCAGGGGTTCATAGACCTGAAGGCCTACGCGTCACGGTCTGACGAGCTTGCGCCGGTACCCATTGGTATCAAAGGCAAGCGCAAAGGCACAACTGGTGCTGCGGAACGCAAGCGTACCGAGCACCGGTACAATCTGAGGCGACGGTCACCGGTGTGATTGATGCCGGACGGCGGACTTTTCCGCAACCGAAGGCACGCAGCTTCAGCTAGCTGGCGAGCTTTCTCGTCAGGCCCTACCTAGGCGAAGCACGGTGTGTTATTTTTTTTTTGTTTTTGCAGCATGGTCAGTTCCAGCCTTGCGTGTTTATCTATTTATTTATTTGTTTTGTTTGAGTCAGTTTCTAGCCACTTTCGTTTCCCCGCTTGCTCGTCTGTTTTTGTTCTAACGTACCCAGATGTACATAGGCAAACTTCAGCCCGCTCGTGCTTGCTCTTATCTTCTAGAAGGAATAGATTGGATTAGGTGTCGTTTGTACAGCGAGCCTTTTCTCATTTCCGGCCCGACTGTGGGTGGTAGGCTCGTTAAAGGGCCACTGACCAGGGTCCGGACATTTTTGAAAAACAAGCCCACTGCATAGATGAGGCATCGAAGATAACCTCTGCAAAATACTAGAGCCATGCGCGCCCCGAAAAGCTGCGAAAATTCAAATCAAAGCCCGTTCGTTCTTTCCTTCCTTCAAAAACGGGCCCGGCCCACTACTCTGCACCCCGCTGACGTCAAGGGGGGATACTTTCGCTAAAGGCACTCCATTGGTGCATCGTTCTGACTGACGGGAGAAGGTTGGGCGTAGCCTTGGCGTCGCGTCGTCTGCACAAGGCTTTCCGCAGCGCCTTCTGTTCTGGCTCATGCCTACAAACCCGCATGAAGGAACAAAAAAAAAAAACTGCGGAGGGAGCGTGCGGCGACAGCCTTGAACCCTAGCCATAAAAAGTAAAAAAATAGTAAAACTGAGGGAGTTGGTTCGCCCCCACCCCTCCCCCCCCGCCGTGATCACGTCACGAGACGCTCTGCGTGCGCGCTCCCTTCTCAGTTTCTTTTCTTCTATGCGAGCCCCCCAAAACAAGGTTTTAATTAGTAGTGCAGCAGAGCCTTTCCCTCGCTCGCCCACTTCACCGCTCCGCAGACACACCGCTTATCTTTCGTGCATCTTGCGTACGCCTTGACTCCAATGAATGACATATGCTTTGGAGCGGAGAAAAGACACAAACACACAGAACACAAACACGCATGGAGAAAAGCAAACGGGCGGTTGCCGGGTCCGCGCTTCGCCGTGTGTTTCGAACACAACCGACTTCCGCCCCTCCGCTCGTGAAACGGTGGGGAGGCCTAAAAGAAAATGAAAAGGTGGCTCGTTAACTGGGAATGACAAACAGATGTATGAAAGGATGCGCTCGCTAACAAGTCTAGGTGGTCGAGCCGATCGCGCCTCTCGATCGCTCAGTGTGCGGAGAAAATGCAATAACCAAGAAAAGAATTCTATTGAAGGCGGGGCCATGACGTCGCCCTGTGACGCACTCCACAGACACCACGCCTCCGGCTTACACCGGAGAAGGAAGGGGTGATTTTGCCTTGCCGAGCCTACTCGACGAGGAGCGGGAGAGAAGAATTTCGAGGAGGGAATGGAAGGAGAGGAGGCTCGCTCAAAGAGAGGTAGAGAGTGTCTGCTGAGCTGGGGTGGTCAGTTGCGCTTTAAAGGGCCACGGACCACCCCAGCTCAGCAGACACTCTCTACCTCTCTTTCAGCGAGCCTCCTCTCCTTCCACTCCCTCCTCGAAATTTTTCTGTCCCGCTCCTCGTCGAGTAGGCTCGGCAAGGCAAAATCACCCCTTCCTTCTCCGGTGTAAGCCGGAGGCGTGGTGTCTGTGGAGTGCGTCACAGGATGACGTCATGGCCCCGCCTTCAATAGAATTCTTTTCTTGGTTTTTGCATTTTCTCCGCACACTGAACGATCGAGAGGCGCGATCGGCTCGACCACCTAGACTTGTTAGCGAGCGCATCCTTTCATACATCTGTTTGTCATTCCCAGTTAACGAGCCACCTTTTCATTTTCTTTTAGGCCTCCCCACCGTTTCACGAGCGGAGGGGCGGAAGTCGGTTGTGTTCGAAACACACGGCGAAGCGCGGACCCGGCAACCGCCCGTTTGCTTTTCTCCATGCGTGTTTGTGTTCTGTGTGTTTGTGTCTTTTCTCCGCTCCAAAGCATATGTCATTCATTGGAGTCAAGGCGTACGCAAGATGCACGAAAGATAAGCGGTATGTGTGCGGAGCGGTAAAGTGGGCGAGCGAGGGAAAGGCTCTGCTGCACTACTAATTAAAACCTTGTTTTGGGGGGCTCGCATAGAAGAAAAGAAACTGAGAAGGGAGCGCGCACGCAGAGCGTCTCGTGACGGGATCACGGCGGGGGGGGGGGGGGAGGGGGAGGGGGGGGGCGAGCCAACTCCCTCAGTTTTACTGTTTTTTTACTTTTTATGGCTAGGGTTCAAGGCTGTCGCCGCACGCTCCCTCCGCAGTTTTTTTTTTTTGTTCCTTCATGCGGGTTTGTAGGCATGAGCCAGAACAGAAGGCGCTGCGGAAAGCGTTGTGCAGACGACGCGACGCCAAGGCTACGCCCAACCTTCTCCCGTCAGTCAGAACGATGCACCAATGGAGTGCCTTTAGCGAAAGTAGCCCCCCCTGACGTCAGCGGGGTGCAGAGTAGTGGGCCGGGCCCGTTTTTGAAGGAAGGAAAGAACGAACGGGCTTTGATTTGAATTTTCGCAGCTTTTCGGGGCGCGCATGGCTCTAGTATTTTGCAGAGGTTATCTTCGATGCCTCATCTATGCAGTGGGCTTGTTTTTCAAAAATGTCCGGACCCTGGTCAGTGGCCCTTTAAGGAGCCGTGTGTCGCGGTGCGAGTTTTGTGCGGCCCGTATGGAGGGGAAGTTGGCGGGGCGTTTGGGGCGATGGGGGGCGGAAAGTGCACCCTTTGACCCTCGCCGCGGCGCCTCTGGACGCTTCTGATGGGGGGGTCGTTGTCGCCGACCAGCGTCCGCGCACGTGCCGGTGTATGCGTGTTTGTGGCTGTGGCTGTGTGCGCGCGTAACCATGAGCCAAGGCGACGCCTGTGAGTTGTGCCGTTGTGTCCTTCTGCGTGAGCGCGAGGATGAGAAGGACCCCTCGCTGTGGACAAGGTTACACATCTGGACGCCGCCGAACGTCCTCGCCCGTTTCAGCCGGCGTGAAAGGGGTGCACTAACTGTCTTGTGCCCGAACGTGATGTCGTGTCCAAGGGCGCGAGGTCAGTGCTCTGCCGCGGCCCCGTCGTCATCAGCTTAAAGAAGACCGCCATCAGTCGTCGGCCCTCCCAACCCGTTCAACTTCAAGTCTGCGAGCGGTGAGTCGCCGACAGGCCCATTGGGCCGCGCCACCGAACTTTGGGACTGTCACCCACCTGTCACATAGTTGTACAGTTATATTCACATCTTCTTGTGTACCGTGTATATAATCTGCATGGTGTTTTGATTTACTGAAGCGTATGCAAGTCTTGTTTGCCTTGTTTTTCCTTTGTTTGTGTGTGTTGATTTTTTTACTTTGTTCTGGCTGGAACTGAAGTGTAGCTAGTTTTTTTTTGTGTATTCATTTCTTTATTTTGGAACTGAAGTGTAGCTTATTTTTTTTGTGTATTGATTTCTTTATTGTGGCCGCGTGCTTTGCCGATGGGTAGGAGGGCTTTTTAGGAGAGGGGGATGTGGGAATCCTGGCTTTGCCTTTGCGCGGCTGTGCCGGCTTCCTGCGTTGTTTCTCCTCTTTCCCTTGCTCCCGCCTCAGGCGGTGGAGAGGCGGCTAGGTGACTAATCACTGTCATTTGGCCACAGCTCCGCCCCGGCTCCCCAACGGCCTTTGCCATTGGCGCCTTTTGGCGGGAAATCGGGACCCGCTACGGGCGGCCGCGCACGGCGCGACCGTCCGAGCGGGGCCCAGAGAGAGAGATCCCTCCGAGACAGCGTAAGGTGCGTACGCAACTGTTCTGTCCGTGCCGGCCTTTGCCGTTCGGACCAGTGCATACTCGAGCTCGCCCGCACGTGTCCTCTGACCTGCAGCGGCTCGAGCCTGTCCAGCGGGGTCCAGCGACCTCCGACAGGCGTACATTGCGTTGTTTGCCCACTCTCTCTCGCAACCGGCCCAACGGCCGACACGAGAGAGAGATCACAGCACTGCCGCGGGGACATTCTCCTGCAGCGGCGTGCTAGCGGCGCACATTGCTCGAGTCGCTTCGTGCGCGCAGCGGAGCCTTGCTCCTCGCGCGCCCCCGGGACGGGGTGATGATTGAGTGCGTGTGTACTGCTGAAGGACGACGTGAATAAACGTCTCCTTTGTGAACTTGGAGGCTATTTCTTTGCGGCGAATCGCTCTCCTCCCAGCGGAGGTTGAGTGCACCGCATCGGTGTCCCAGTGTGTGTGTGGTGACGGCCTATCGGGGCCCTTGGCTCGCGCGAAGCTCGAACCCGCGGTGGGTGGTGGCCTGTGTCCACTTAGAAACCCACAAGGTTATTCATTTATTTTATTTAAAAAGACGGGAGACAACTATTCTCTCCCTCTGTACCTGCCTATAGTGGCATAGCCTGCGTGCGTGAACAGCGCTCACGTAGTCCCAATAATTTTTTTTTTTTTAAATGTTGGAAGTCGAATTTTGAGCCCTCCGAAATCTAACGGGCAATTTGAAGTCTCTCAAAGGCACACTTTGGACAAATAAATGTTGGCTTGTATTTAAGGTTTGGTTTATTGGGGTTTAACGTCCCAAAGCGACCCAGGCTATGAGGGACGCCGTAGTGACGGTCTCCGGAAATTTCGACCACCTGGGGTTCTTTAACGTCCACTGTCATCGCACAGTACACGGGCCTCTAGAATTTCGCCTCCATCGAAATTCGGCCGCCGCGGCCGGGATCGAACCCGCGTCTTTTGGGCCAGCAGTCGAGCGCCGTAACCACTCAGCCACCGCGGCGGGGCGGCTTGTATTTAAGGGGTATGACGTTCTTATCACAAATATACCACTGATACCACAGACCAAAGAAGAAAAAAGTTGGTAAAGGAGGCCAACCTTCAGCAAACCTGCTGTCAAAATATAACAATGCTAGCATGAGCCACGTATTTTTGCTAGAGGACTGTAAACAGGTATAAGCTTCCCTTGAATGAGTCATGCTGCCCGTCGGCAACGCCTTCGAAGGACTTCAAATGAATGCGAAAGACTTCTTTCCTTACAATGTTTTGGGCCAATCTGTCGTACTTTCTCTGCGGACTACCACTTCGTTTGGCTCTCCTTGCGCGCGACCGCTTTCGAGAAACTGCCCCAGCTGTTCTGTCTTGCGCACCCCCCTTTCTCGTGGTGCCCTCACCTTTCACATCCGCTCTTTGACCCGGCACCGAGCCGCACTTCCCGCTTGAACTATCGGCTCGCGCGTTCGATGAGTCACTGCACGTCATAGCCCCTAATTGTCTCGACTGCATTTTACTTTCTGCTGAACCTAGCAACTCGGTCTCCTGAGGCTTGCTTGCTATCCGACCCCATGATCCTAGCTACCTGGCCCGCAACTCCACCTGAACCACACTCTTTGCCCTTAAGAAAAAATCTAATGACTTTCTTTAGAAAGTGTAGTGACTTTTGACATTAGGATCTTATGCCTTTCTCATGACTTTCTTGTGATTTTCCTAATGAATTCCTAATGGCTTTCTAAAACGAATTGGCCACCGTGGTTCTAGTGTGTTCTTAATGTATGCTTTTCTGATTATTTTGTCTTGACTCTCATGTGTTACCTGCTATTGCAAAACCCGATCCAATTATGGGGATCAGTAATGCAAAATAACAGGCAAAATAAAAAAAGTAGAGCAAAATCAAAAAAAGAAAAAAAAAATTTAAATAACATGCCGGCATGCAGGGGGATTCAAACCGCCGACCATAGACACCCTAGCTTACCACGGTAACCACGCCACCAGACGTTGAGTGATCAACTTATGTGGCCTGATATGTGTAGCTACAGTTGTTTCTTGTTCTTTCCATTGCGTGTAAATGAAGCAGCAGCATCTTACATTCACGGACGGGAAAACAACGCTGTTCAGAGGGATATTTCGGGCCTCTTGGGGGTGCCAACGTATTCCGAGCCTTGACATACAGCGCATTGGCCGTATCAAACCGCTTGGGAAACTATAAGTTTCTGAACGACAGCTGTTCGTTTTACTGTTTTAGCGCTCCTAATCCTTGGTACAGACCACAGTGTTGTGCAAAACTGCACTCCGGGGCAAAAATTACTGGAATAATGCACTAGGTAGCTTCAAAACCTGCGAGCACGGTAGCAACACACATCTTTCTAATCCATCCAAACGTTTGAATAATGTAAACACACATGATGAGGTGACTGAAGATCGAGAGACTGCGCTGTCTTCTTTTTTATCTTGTACACTGGTACATCGCATGCTTGTCACGGGTTTTTTCTTGCTGCGTCCCTTTGTGCACTGTTCGGAGTTATATTGAAAACAGCGCGCTTACGCTTGCAACGTGACGCACTATATGGAGCCTGCGACTGAGCGAGCCTTTAATATTACGTTGTTCGTTGCTGTATCGGTGTCTTCGAGCCTATATTTTACACTCTGCAGACAAAAAAAAGTTCTTCGTTTCACTCTTGCTGGTAGCAGGTTTTTTGGTCACTCATATTAGCGCCATCGCGCGATACGTTCATCGCATTGGATCACGATCAGTGGTAACGACCACTAATCTGGACACTAAAGAACACAAAAAAATCCAATTTTCCGTGTAGTGTTTTAATAGCTAGCTGTCGAGAAGCATACTGTTTTTTTTTTCAAGAAAATCTTCACTGGCCAGTAAACAACCTCTCTCTTTCCAGACGGCCGACACTGTCATAAAAGCGTAAATTATGGCCCCCCCCCCCCCCTCTCCCCAAGTGCCTCCGGCGCTGGTTGCATTTATTTCATGCATGCCTTTGTGCGTACCACACCGGAAATGGCAGGAGAGAATTTCGTGTGAAATAGCATCTGAATATGTTGTGCTATATTTCTGCATGGGGGTTAACGACGAGAAAACTCACTTGAGTGGCTGATGGCCGATGACATAAGGAAATCTTCTGTTTTATCGCCAAAGAGTCTCTGCTGAGTTTTTATTGTCGAAAGACATGAATACCTGCCTTCGTGGTGACTTTCTAATGTGTCACAAGGAATGCATGAACATGACACCAGAAACTCAACGCTCATTTTTGTAAGGGTGGTTAACGCTGCGTTCTGGCCTGAGGTTTCAGCCGCGCGCTCAGGTGACTCACTGTCACTCTGATTACAGTCAAGCGTCTCCAATACTTGGCTACTATTGTTCGCCAGTCGCATTGAAGGAGAGTCTCCTTTGATTCCTTCACTGCACTGGCCTGCGAGCTCGCTACTTTCTTCCTGAGGGAAAGCATCGGCCCCACTCGTGAAAGCAGCCTCTGCCTTAGAGCTGGAGACGGCCGCTCTGCCTTTGTCCTCGTCGAGCTTGTGACAACTTTTTTTCACCACCTTTAAGTCGACAAATACTGCCCCTGCAGCTGCCGAACTGGCCTTCCCGTCTGGGCTTGAACCTGTCCTGTCGTTACTCCCCTCAGCAAAGGCTGTGTTCCCAGCTGACCGAGCGGGGTTCCTAGGCTGGTCGCTGATAGAGTATATGCTCCCTGCGGGAGCATATACAGGAACTCTAGTCGCTGACACACAGATGGGAGCGCTGCCCGCTTCCATCACTTCACTTCAGGTACTTTGGCATACGTGGAGTCCGCCTCTCCACGAATGCCAAAGTACCTTAAGCTAAATAAACTTAAATAAAGAAATAAGTGCTCTTTTCGCGGACTCATAATTGTCGACCTCCTCGTCGGACAGGCGCGCTAGTACGCCGCCGACATCACCTGGGAGGATGGCCACCAACATCTTAGACCAGTAACCCTGGTCCAGCTCCTCCTCAGCGCAGTTTATGCTCAACGTTTTCAAGGGAAGTCAGGAAATTATCGCCTCTTCTGAAAACGCTTAACCGAGATCGAATTGTTTGCGCTCTAATCAGGTTCAGTTGATGCGTGAGTTTCCGCAGCTCACTTTAGCGTTCCTTTTTCCCCCTCTTCGCGAGCTGCTTCATCCCACTGTGTGCCCGACGAGTTTATAACATCGGGAGTTCCTCAAAGCTCCAACTTAGGACAGCAGTTATTTTTAGTATTTATTAATGGTTTGCCGTTACAGCTCGTGAAGACGAGGATTTTGCTTTTTGCACATTATTTCAAATTATTCCGTAAGATTGAGAACTTAGAACACTGCCGCCGTTTGCAAGCTGGCATTAACCACGTCGACTGAGTCGTCCTATATTGAACATTAAGAAAACTTTCTTTATGCCTATAGGTGGTATGCACTGGCACGCAGCCGCGCCGCCGCCGGCCGCCATGTTTGCGGTGCACGTAGAAGACGATCTCCTGCTGCGCAAGCATGTTTTCTTCATTAGTATGTAATTGCTGGCTTGTTGGTTACACATCTTGACAACAACAGCGCGGTCGGAACACGGATGAGAAAGACTACAGGATGTTAACTCGGGGGAGCTAAGCAAACACTGCAGCCAATGTAAAAACTGCACACCGGCCTAGAAAGAACGGCCGTTCTACGCAAGTTCCGTGACACCACCACAGGGCTGATAGTAGGTCAAGCAATATCAAGATTCTCAGATAAATGTGTCAGCAAGCCATCCCTACACCTCAGCAAAAAAGAGCTGATCTTTCTAAGCGCCCAGGAGCATGCCAATGACTGGAGGGAAGGTTATGGACCAACGAGATAACTAAGCCACGGGAAGTGAGTTATTGTTTTCCCGTGTTGTCACTGAACTGGGCCTGCATAAGCCAGTTCAAGGCAATAAACCATGTTGTCAGTCAGCGCCTGTGTTTGTGTAGTCTTTCTTGTCCGTGCCCGACCGCGCTATTGTTGTCAAGATGTTTCCTTCGCGTGTCGCGTTCAGAACGCCGTTTGGAATCCGCGTGCATCGGAAATTCGGCCGGTAAGTCGCCGAGCGCTAGAGCCGCACGAAACTACGAATGCCAGTTTGATTGGGAAGCTGTGCTTGTTAGCGCTGCTCGAGCCGGCCGAGAAAACAGGCGCAGCGACGAAACTTGGTCCCGTGTTTAGTTCCCCTCGATTCCGGTACATCAGCTCGGATAGCAGTAAATGACAGCAGCGCTTCCGTGAAACCGGAGAGCCGCATGTAGTTCAGGCGCATTCGCGGGGAAGTGATCGGTGACTCGGCGCCACTCGACAGCTGCGGTGCGTCTGCGGTGCTCCTTGCATAACTGTGGACTGCGTATTTGCACAGAGCCGTTGATTTCCGAGCTGTATTACAAACCTGACTTTGATATAACGCTTCATACTTTAATCTTAGGTTGACCTGCAAAATTCTTGGACGAAGTGCATCCTAAAAAAACCCAGGACGGCCGCCAATGATTGCATAGATATGTTGAATGAAAGGATGTGACCTCGTGCTTTTTTTGGTCTTGAATTCCTGGGACATGCGCTTCGTTTTTCGATGGAGTTGTGGCACTGCCTGCTCTTCGTCGTCTTCTACGTGGCACCCATCCCGTGGTTCTGCCTCGACCAAAACCGTCTCTTGCGTGTCTGCAGCTGGCGTAGCGCGACCGCTTTGTCCCGCGCAGTGTTGTAGGCGTTACAGAAAAAACGTAACTAAATACGTTACTGGTTACACTAAAAGAAAAAAGAACCGAGTTACCGCCCTACGTTACCTGCAAAAAAGGTAACGCGTTACCGTTTCCGTTACCGAAAAAAAGTATCGCACGTTACTTTGCCGTTACTCTATGACCATAAATTTTAATCAGTGTGTCTTCGCTGTAAGAACTCAAGATAACAATGTTATAAAGCTCATACTTCATATGATTCCAACTTCACAAAGAAAACAGCTGAACTCAACAAATTTACAGGAATTCTGGTGTGCTTCTGCTTACGAAATTACGCGGAAATCGTCTAGCAATAAACAAATGCTTAAATGTCATAGTTCCGGAAAAAATAGATTTGCGCACCAAAACAATTTTTTTTTTAGTTGAACCTGCATAATTATCGCAAAAATGCGAGTGTTTACGTCTAGGTGTTCAAGGTCAGCTTCGCTCGCAATAACCAGAAACGTAGCCCCAGTTGCAGATAGAAACAGCCGGTTGACTGCAATCCCCTTTTATGTGCTGTACCATTGTACTCTTTCGACGACTCTCTTGGGGCCATCTTGAAGTGAACTGGCGACATTCCTGAGTTTGCTCAGAAGAGGGAACTGCTTTCACAAAGAATGCGAGTGTCGCCTGTGAAAGAGACCTTTTGATTGGAAAACAAGCTTACGCAGAAACTGACTTACACATTTCTGCAAATGGTCCACTGGTGGCTCGGCATGCGTCCACTCTTTAGAGAGTAGTGTGCGTGAGTGGTTTGGGGATGGAGACAAGTGTGTGACTGCGTGTTCGTGCTTTTTTTTTTTAGTTGAGTGCGTCGTCAAGGGCAGGTATTTTTTGGCAGGCATGCGAGCCGCAACACGGGTCGTCGAGAACACCTGTAGATTTTGTGTATTTTCAAAATCATTTTCGGCGTTTTTTTTTTTGAAATACAGGCGGAGGCGGACAATTGGAATAAAAAGTAACTAGTAAAGTGACACCTCACGTTACCGAAAAATGTTAACGTAAGTACGTTACCCGTTACAGTTCCGAAATGGTAACGAGTACGTTACTAAGTTACCGGAAAAAGTAACGCGTTACCGGTAACGCCGTTACTTGTAACGCGTTACCGACAACACTGGTCCCGCGGCACTTACCGCTCATCGTTATAATCAACGTAGCAAAAACCAGCGCTTTCGATTCTCTAAGCAGATGGATGGATGGAAGATTAGAGCGTCCCCTTCGAAACGCGGGGGTGGCAGCTGCCACCATGATTGGCCTTTTTTCTTATTTATTTTTGTTTAACTGTGTCGTAGATTACTAAAATTCTCCATTTTATTCAAATAATTTTTCCTACGCTTCTAACCCTCTGTCAGCTCTCTGCATTTGAGCGACCAATCTTCCAATCGCTTTTTGCTTACTTCCACCGCTGATTTCTTTGCATTACCATTGTTATTTCCAAACCCTAGGGCCTCAGGAAAAGTGACTGTGCCTGCATCGACATCCAGATGGATGCCATCACATTTGAGTATGAGGCGTCCAATTCTTTCTACAAATTTACCACACACAGCAAATGTGTCATTTTCTTCGTTGAATTTCTTTTTGTATCTGCGCATTCTAAGACACCCTGACCTATATTCAAAGGTAGGACACTTCCTCTTGAGTTATCATAGAACGATTCCTTTCTGATCTGCCTGCTATGCCTTTCCCGGTATCGATATAGTAGGCCTCTTCCATTCATGCATGGGGCGCCGCCTGGCTCAGGGTAACCCCTTGTGTTAGCGCGCTGACACCAGCCGGACCTCGGAAAAGAGTAAAGCAATGGACCATGCGGTTGTGTTTCTCTCCCCCTGTCTCTTTTTCCGAGAAGGGTGAGAAAAGACGAGTTCGCCTCCTCGGCGGCCATGCGCTCTTGTCTGAGCCATGCTGATACCGGGATGGCTTTGCACGTGGGGATTCCTCCTCGCACACCAGAATTTTCTCCCTCTCCTTCCTTTTGGTTCGCTCTTCAGAGGGCTCTCTCCACACGCTCTTCCACGCCCAGTTGTTGTCTGTACTTCTGTGGTGACGGTCTGCTCGTTGGTAGTGCCGCCCGTAGAGACGCTAACGCCATCGCAGCATCGCTCATACGTGGACTCTAGAAGACTTCGGCACAGCGCGTCACACTTCTTCTTGTCGGCCAGACCTTTACGGTGAGCGAAAACAAG
This sequence comes from Amblyomma mixtum, assembly GCF_055824585.1. Taxonomy (NCBI): domain Eukaryota; kingdom Metazoa; phylum Arthropoda; class Arachnida; order Ixodida; family Ixodidae; genus Amblyomma; species Amblyomma mixtum. The sequence goes on from NC_143020.1 coordinate 57,830,329, forward strand.
TTCATACCAAGGTGTTCTTTGTTGCGCTGGGTGGTTAAGGCCCAAACTCTGAAAGCTTCCTTTCGGAGTCGCCCAAACCTTACGCGGGCGCCTTACGTTCCGCCTCCATCGATTCGGTCTGAATACTTCGTTGTTAATGCCTTTTTCATTGCGTTCGCTGGCCATAAATGGGGCATGAGTCTTTCGCTTCGTCTGATCTCTCCTTCAAGAAAATGTATACTTAATAAATTTGCCTATTTTTTAAATTTAGATTGACGGTTCTGCCGCTTTTAGGCTTAAGAGGACCGCAGGTTTGTTGACAGACATGGTTCTCGTCCTAACAAAAAGATGGCGCCACTAGGCTGAGCTGGGCGGAAAACATCGGTCACCCGGTGCAAGAAAGGGCATACGTAACGTACAAGATCGTCATGCCATTTCGTCGCTGTTTGCATTCGGGTAACTAAAACTGGGAATGTAAGGAATGGCGCAACCTCCCTCGAAATGCCTGCTTTTAGCGTGCGTTAGCATGCATACGATCCTCAAGAGCGGAGACGTGGTTACCGGGATGTGTGAACGAAGCTACATTTCGGCGGATTTCGCTCGCTATCGCCGCCGAATGCCCAAGCATAGTCATTCAATGCTTTTATGGTCCTGAAACTTCTCCGTAACGCTATGGGAGAGCTTCATATGTTGACCGCGCCTTCCACGAGGCGGCGCTACGAGTCCTGTGGGGGCAACGACGCGAGGGAGCGAGCGTCTCTACGGCCGCGAGACTACGGGTAGAATGGTACTCCGGCAATGCGGCAACAACTATTTTCTCTTTTCACTCTGCTTTCGTTTACAAAATAAGTACAGTGCACGTGACGTGCAAGCCTGCGATGTCGAATACTTGCTGCGTGACGGGTTGCCGCTCCGGCTTCGGAGGTACGCAGGAAAAGGCGTTCTGTCTGCCGAGCGACGCCGAGCAGCGTAAAATATGGAAGCGGGCGATACCCCGACAGGAAAGCGGTGGATTTAGCTTCTACTCCAAGCATGTACGTGTCTGCGAGAGGCATTTTGCCCCACTGATTCGGTCTCACGAGTTTATGATCAACAAAGAAGCAGTGTCGCTGCAATGCGCGAGAAACCGAAACTCAGGCCCGGCGTCGTCCCACGGGTATTCCTACCAGCGTACTTGGGCACGAATCTGTGACGATGTTGCATTTTAGGCAGCTGTGCTCTTCAATGTGCTGATGGCTTTTGGTGCGAAAGCACTACTTCATGGGATGAAACCCAACCAAGAATCTTGTGGCGTCCCTGAATTTAAGGGTTCAGAAATAAAATAAATATTGCTGCGACTAGAAATTTCGTACCCCCGGCGGCGCGAACGGATCAGCTTCGCTGGCCAAGGCACGAGAGCGCTGTGCTATCGCAGCAGCCGGTCACGCCTCGTGTTGTTGTTGTTGTTGCCTCAAAAACGATGGCACATACCCACGGTGGGAGATTGGCCAGGGTTTCGTGCAGATCCAAACAGGAAAAAACTAAACTGTAACACACTCTCGCGCTGCGCGCATTGTACACCGTCGTCTTCATCAACGTCCACCTTCTGAACGAACACATCAGACTAGCTTAACCTCGATCAGAGCTTAACTTCAGTCTAATATCGTCGCCAGACGTGCAACGACCCAGCAAAGCAAAACCATGACGCAAACAGCCTATACACATGCGTTCGCACGTCTGCTGGGTTAACCGAACACACTTTACTTACATTTTGTTTGATGTCGTACTCCGCCACCGTCAATGCTGCACTGTAAGAGGAAGCCAGGACCTCTCAAGCTGTCTATACAGCTTTTTCCCTGGCTGTCCTCGCAACACCCAGTTGCGGAAATAAACCTTCAAACCACGTTGAACACCTAGCGCTTTTTATTTTTTGTACATGTTTCTCCGTGATTTCTATCATTGCTCATTTCTGGCTTATTGCGTCGCCGCTCACAGCTTGTCTCTTATCTTGGTAGCGCGAAGCGAGCACATGAGCAATATTTCCTTGCACTCGTCAGCGCCTCCGTAGTCACAGCGTGAAAAAGTGTAAATAAATGGCTTATGAAGCAAGAGTCTTCAGCAGCTGGCTTTGCCACCTCCGAAAGTGTCAGCAAAAAAAAAATGAGAGCATGATCAAACTACCGGTGCATTCGTCATGTGATCGCTCTTCTAGCGCGCACTCCAGTTCTTAAAATACTGCCATAACTCATGTTTTCAGCATTATTGAGATTGCAGTATTTATCACAAAGTAAACGCCAGCCTTAAAGGGGCACCGCGATGATTTCTTCAGTACCCGTTATTATCATTAAATAGATTCATCATGCTTTCCAGAGACCAGAGCAAAAAGAATTATTGAAATCGGAGCATGCAAACGAAAGTTATTCCACTCTGAAAATTCGAAATGAAATGCTCAGACGAAAACGCATTTCACTCACCCATTTCACTCACCCAGTACCGAGATTGGGCGCTACCAATCAGAACCGCGCCTAGCGCACACGCAGCGGAAGCGTGCATGCAGTTGTTGCTTTGTCGGGGCTGTAGACAGCCGCGCATTTTGACGGCGTCTTCCCCCCGTGTACGCGACGCCGTTGTCAGGGCAGGGGGACTAACGACAAAGGAAGCTCCCCGAAGTTTCTTCTTTACTCGGACTGGAAGGCTGTCAGCGGTAGCCCCCCTCCCCCCCAACCTCGACTCCCGTCTCCTGTCCGGCCTTTCTCTTCACAATTTCGGGCAAGGTGTCTCGACTGGCTTTTTTTTCGCTGCCGTCTTGGTATGGTCACGGCCGGTCCGACGCGCGCGCTTTCTGGTCTGAGCCAACGTTTTTTGAACAGCGCTGGCCGCCACGAAGGTTTGAAGTATAGTGAACTAGAATACTCTCTAGTGGCGCGAGCGGCGAGGCGCAGGCAAGCCATTTTCCAACAGACGCCACCAGATGGCGCCACCGCAACTTTTCCTAGGCACGGGAATTCGCGGAGTGTTGAAAAGTTCGTCTGTTATCTTGCGTTTTTCAGCTCATTTACTAATTAGAATCGCTCATTTATTCTTTCTTGCTGTTCTCCACCTGTTAGTTACAATGACTAGCCTTGTTAAAGATTAAAACGCGTGTCCGAAAACCACGTAATTAAGCGAGGATACAACGTTCCTACTGTCGCGTCGTTCACCAAACTCCAACTTGCAGAGTGATTTTGTGGCGCGAAACGCCATCGCAGAATGCCAAGCGGTTAGCATCACATGCGGAGCAGATTATTTGCGCGACCATTACTGTGGTTTGAAGATCAAAACCCGAAAGCAATGCCATTTAGAGTGTGTACCCGTGCACCGTCATTTATTGCTCACCCACTTTCAGAAGCAAACCGTTTAAGCTAAATTTTATGCGGAATTTTGAGCTCATATATGGTTTAGAGAAGTCAATGCGCTTGTAGATATGATCTATTTACCGCTATGATGTGAGTTTTGGTGGTGGTGTTGATTTAGTAATAATTATTAAATTGATGTATGAACACATGCACAAACACCATATGAAGCTTTTATTTGCAACTGACTTCAGTGCAGAAATGATAAGAAAAAAAAAAACTTGTTTGCGAAAGACGCACACAACACGGGCGCTAACGCGGCGCTTTGACGCGGTATGTGAGTTAGCGCAAAACGGGACAAGGACACACACAACATAGACGCCTGCTATCGCTGGCTCCGTTAATGCTCTTCGTGAAGAAATGCAGACGAGTTGTGAGGTAAAATGCAGTTATTTCTGCAGCTATGGTTTGAGCGTGCTCAGGGCATCCAATTGAGCAACAAGCTTTCGCGCGACGTAACCAGCAATTTAAAAGGTTAGCCTGCCGTCGCTTGATGCCACAACAACGGAAGAATGGTCAGGCACAGCTTTTGTGAGCAGTGCGTCGGCTGCGTTCAAGTTTCCGGCATCGAGAAATATGTCAATCAGTTTCTCCCTCCCAGAGCAATTGTCCTGCTCACCAGCATCTGCATTCAAGAGTGAACTTAGAACAGCGGGCTCGCAGTTTCCTCCTGACACAGAGTGCGCAAGGTTGCTGAAGCTGACACAGTTCACTGTAACAATGAATTGCTGAAGTGTAGGATGAGTACTGCATCCTGATGACTGCCTGACGATGCCAGAAAGATGTTCCACGGGGTCTTGGCTCACCCGGCTTGTAATTACTTGACTACTTAAACAGCGATAAGGTACTGCATAGTGTTACACGCAGTCCAGTTACTGCGGAATGACTTAGAAAGCCTCGATGCCGATTTGTGTGGCGTTCCCACTCTGACAGAAACGACAGAAAAGAATTCAACTTCTCGGCTGATGCAGAAATGCTTCAGCTGGAAAGCGCGTGATGTCATGACTTGAATAACACCATGAATGAACGGTCCTGCAAGAGCAATCTTACAATGAGATGCATGTACAGCTAAGAGCCATTCAAAGTGTTACGTTAATACAAGATTTAGCTAAACAACAAAGTGGCAGTGGTTCTACCGAGATAGATGAGCGATAGCTCGGTTTTGCGTAGTTTATCATTTGTTTTTGGATTCTACTCGTTGAGACCTTTTAAACGATATGAGTTGCCGCTGTATCGCGAATTTGTTTTAGTCATAATTAACTAACGGAACTTAATTAGGACCTGCAATTAGCGTACTTCAATCGTACTCGAAATAAGCTATCCATCGATATATGTCTTGAAACTGCAGCATGAAGTTCAATATCGAATCACAAGTAACTTTTTATTGGCAGCTAATTAAGACTTAAATTTACCAAATGAAATGATACTCAACCGAAGCTATCCGACATATATTGGTGCGGCAAACAACGATGCTTTTGGCGAGCCCGGATAGCCGGTGCGGCAGCCTGGCGCTAAACAGTGGGAATCAGTTCTTCTTATCGCCATAGCTCCGTCAAATTTCCTGTCATTGGTGCAACAAAGTTCCTGCTCACTGCTATCACTACTTAACAGCAAGATACGAACGCTGAAGTGAAATTATCTGCGTAACAGCGCGCGCCCAAAGCGAGCTAAACCACACACCTGCCAACGCGCGCCGGAGGCTAGGAAAAGGCGCAGCAGCGCCCCTGCCGGCCGTCAGTGTCAATTCGCTTCACCCGAGCTGGCCCCAGCAGCCGCCGGTCGCGCCACTAGAAAGTATTCTAGTTCACTATAGTTTGAAGCGGAATGGAAAGTGTCGCCCCTAGCTGAATTCTTGTTAGTTTTCGTTCGCTTTCCCTGCTTCTTTCCAGTTTTTTGTGGCATGCGAAAAGCTTTCAGTACCCAGACACATAATATTTTGGATCAATTTCGTAAATATAAAGGAACAATATGCAAACTGGACGCCCAACCAATGAGAAAGGCAGCGCCCTATCTGGATGCCACCTTTTTTCCGCTGCCGCAAATGGCCGCCGCGTTGCGACACCATCGGCTCGAAACAAGCATTTCTAGCGAAGATTAAGATATCAAATATTATTATTTCGGAGATCTCATTGCGCGTTCAGGACTCACAATATCCCTTACTGTGCATACAAATAATAAAGAACCCATGCATTATGTACGTCGCAGGGTACCTTTAAGCATTCTTGTGCACTTAGATGAAAGCGAGTGCTCGCCCAAGACAGGCGCAACTGATCGCTACGCTAGATCTCCAGAATAACGTTGTGGGCAAGTTGCGGTAAAAATGAATGCCAAGGCTGGAACATTGTACGAAAATCGCTTTTTTGTGAAAATCAACGACAGAAAGTAAGTGCGTTAACTGTTTGCCAGTAAACAGCCGCTAACAAGGTTTACTAGTGGCCGTCGTCGATCGTAGAGGGTTTTTAGTGTCTCGACGTTGCAGCCAAGCTTTCAGGTGATAACTGGTAAAGTAGTGGCCATCGTAAGCCCAAATACCGATCCCCATAAAGCATAACTACCAAGCGAATATGAGCCGGTTGGCCGGAAAACAGCCGCTGCGAGCAGGGCTCGCGCAGCGACTCGTGCCCCCTCGCCGACAGCCGCGCCTCTAGCGGCGCGCGCTGTCCCTATATGAAACTTTGGCCGGAGTTTCGTGACCAGAAAAAAACATTGAAGGACTATGGCCCAAGTGTGACCGAGCCGCACAGCTGCGGAACGTAAATTCTTACTCTGAGCACACTTTCATAGGAGTCGCCGTGTCGCGAAGCAACCTAGCTGTTCGAGGATGCAGGTAAAAAAAAAAAAACTTGTTTTTTCACAAGCACGGTTAAAACATTGCGTGTAGTCGCTCGCGTAGCGGTCAGTCCACGCTGCCATTTCTCCCGCCTGCTCAGCTGCGCTCACGCCTTGCTCGCGTCCTTGCGTCGCGTCTCGCCGCCCGCGTGAGTATGCGGAGTCACTTGTGGCAGTAGTCAGGGGAAGCGTTCCTCCAGGGCCAGGAGCGACTACAGGATGCATGAACGCAGATAGATGCTCGCTGCCTTGACTCTGAGGATGCACCAAAGACTGCGGCCTTACTTGGGACTCCTCAGTAAGAAAGCTTTCAGATTGACATGAGGCGTCCGCACTGCAGTGAAGGCTTCCTTTGTGAGGTACGGAAGCTCTCAGAGTTTGGGGGTAAGAGATTTTCTTGTAGCATCCAGGGTGTTTCACGGACAAATGACGTTTGCGCACTGGACAAACGGATAGCGTTCGTGTTTGGCCACGCTTTTCGCCATTTTGTTAAGCGTTATTAGGATCGGGTGAGCGTGGCCGGGCCGGAGAAGGGACGAGGAAGGCGAGAGACGGGGTTACGAAGAGAAAACAAGGAAAAGGAGAACTTTATACAGGAATATTTACATTATTTACAACAAGGGTAACTGAGAATGAATCTCAGTGAAAGGGCGCTTCTTGAGGAGTCAGCAGGAGTGCACTCGAGTCTAAAAAAAACACCTCGTTAAATAGCCTTCGTATTCCCCAGATCCCTGACTGGGGAATAAACTTCGAAGGAAAACGTCCAATCAGACGAACCGTTGTGGATACTGTTGATACCACCCACGGCAAGGGCGGTGCTGGCTGTCCCACTCCCTCGCAGCTCGGTCGATGGGAAAGGGATTTGTGTACTCTGGGAAATGAAACACTGCTGTCTTTCACTCAGCACACCACCACTTTCGTTGACCCGAGGGTCGACTCGGCCACGGAACGCCGCCATCGTCGCCGCATCTTCGGCCTTCGGCGGTCTTTGACCTTCGCCGCTGCAACCATGGCCCCACGGTCCTGGAAGTTCGCTGCCTTAATCCACTTAGGCAGGAGGGGAGGAATCACAGGGGCTACAGCACCCCTCTTTGACCTTCGCCGCTACCACCATGGTTCCGCTGCTTCTGCCGCTGCTGCCGTCTTTGCCAGCCCCCGCCGCATCTTCGGCCTTCGCCGGTCAGGGTCCGCTGCCTTAATCCACTTAGGCAGGAGGGGACCGCAAGGGGGGGGGGGGGGGGGCATCTTAAACCCAACAGCGTGTAGCTTCAGCGGTGCCGGCCGGAGCTGGAGTCGGTAGGCCTTTATGCGCGCCGGCGGCCTGTCGCACTGCTCCACAGACAGTAAAATGGCTGGTGCTGTTCTTCTCTCAATGAAAATTTTCTTCGATTTGGCTGCATTTTCTCCACCAGTGCAAGGCGCGCAGCACTTTCGCCTGCCTCGTGCCAGTGCAACGCAGTGCAGCCAGTGCAGTTCTGTCTTCGTTCCGCAAAGCCTAGTGCAACACGAGCTCTCGTCTGGCTTGCACTCTCCGAATTGGAAGAGCAGATGTAGTGCAGAAATGTGATGGCGCCCATGTGTAGGTCGGCAAAAGCGAAGATATGACAGTAGTGCCGTAATAAAATGATGAGGGTGCTTTGTTGAAATGAGGTGAGTAACTGTTCGCGGCGTCCTGATTGTTAACTGAACGCTCTAGTCGAGCTCCATGGGCACCACTTTTAGCGCATATTCGAAGTCACTAGAAATTGAAAGACATAACGGGATTTAGTTCACGACGTTTCGGCTGAAGGGCCAACCTTTTTCAAGTGCACCACAGCATTCGAAACATGCAGGCGCGCAGGTTGTAAAGCACGCTGGAGGTACAGGAATAGCGTGAAGCACAAGTGCAAACAATGGGGAAGGCCGAAACGCTGAAAAAAACGGGAAAATGAAAAAGAAAATCGGTGACAACTTGACAAGGGGGGATCCGCTGACGCCGATGCAGGTGTTCAGATGGAGGGAGAGTCAGGAAAATAAAAGAGGGGGGAGCCGATGGGGGGGGGGGGGGGGGGGGGCTAGAAATATTCTTTTCCCCACCTCGTGGCTTCCTTAGAAAAAACAGGGGTGACGCTCGAACATTTCAGTGACAAGCGTGAAGCACTGAACCCCTGTCCACCGAGCAGGTAACATTTCAAGAGAAACTAGTAGGGATGGTGTAAGCAGAAATGCCAAAACGCTCCAACAGACGGGCTTGACGTCCCGGCTGTTCTCCGCCAGGTAGTTACGTGCAGTGACCGAACGCTCCACGTGTGCTACCTTGGACGACGGACAGCTGGACGCCCCCACTCCAGCTGTTTCGTGCTTTGTGTCGTGCGCATTGCTTTGTACTGTGATCTACAAGACCTTCACGCGCGCGCGACCAGTATATATTGTTACGCCCAGTGGTTTATTAAGACCGGGACGGAGGATCGAAAAACAGCTGGGTCCGCTTGCCGAGCACGAGACGCCACCAACGTCGTTCTCCTCATCTTCGGCTTATCCAGCAACGACGACCACGCAGAATGGGTATTGCTCTTTCATGGGCGTCACACTTCCCCCTACGCAGCCGAAGCCCGCTGGGCGAGTTAAAAAGCGCCGCGCGAATGGTAGGGCTTCAGCCGGGCAACGTGAGTGACTTCGGTTCGCGCTGAACGACGGCCGCTTGCCGTGAGACGAGCTATGCGGTAATTGAGCTCGCTAATTTGGTCAATAATGACGTAGGGTCCATCGTAGTGGCACAGCAGCTTCTGAGACAACCCTCGCTTTCTGATAGGCCGCCACAACAAGACTAAATCACCGGCGCTGTAAGTAACGCGACGGCGGTGGGCATCGTAGCGCGCTTTTGACCGATCTTGGGAGGCGAGAACACGAAGGCGAGCAAGGCGCCGGGCTTCTTCGGCGAGACAGAGGGTCTCAGCGATAGAGGGATCTTCATGAAGCTCGTCAGAAAATGGTAGTATGGTGTCCAGGGTGTAGCGTGGGGGGCGAGCATAGAGTAAAAAGAAGGGGCTGTAGCCAGTAGTCTCATGGCGCGCGGTATTGAACGCATACGTAATGAACGGCAGGACGCTATCCCAGTTCTTGTGCCTTGAATCAACATACATTGACAGCATGTTAGTGAGCGTGCGGTTCGTGCGCTCAGTGAGCCCATTCGTCTGGGGGTGGTAAGGCGAGGAATGGCGAAAATGCGATGCGCAGGAACGGAGAAGCTCCTCCACGACGTCAGCGGTGAACTGCCGACCACGGTCACTGATGATAACTTTTGGAGGTCCATGACGGAGAACTATGAATCGGAGCAGAAAAGAGGACACATTTATTTATTTATTTATTATTAGTACCTCAAATGCCCCTTGGTGTGGGGTATTACATGAGGGATGGGCATAATGTTCAAGTGAAGAGTGGTTCGATGGCAGTCTTGAAGGAATGTGGGTCGGAGTGGCGCACAGCGTCGACAGGCAGTTTGTTCCAGTCCCGAGCGGTCTGAACAAAAAACGAACGAAGATGTGCTGTGGTCTGTGCTGGGGGCGGATAGACGGCTTTAGGATGGCTCGGATACGCTGTAGCCGAGGGTAGAGCTGCCGTTTCACAATACCGGGTAAGGTAATCGACGCAAACCACTATCCAGCGGTTCCCATGATAGGACTTTGGAAACGGGCCCAGCAGATCTATGCCCACTTGCTCAAACGGTGCTGCAGACGGTGTCACAGGGTGAAGCTGACCAGATGCAAGGCTAGTAGGTCGCTTGTATCGTTGACACTGAGTGCAGCTGGCGACGTACCGCTCAGTCGTGGCCCGCATTTTCGGCCAATAGAAGCGTGCCTGGGTACGGTGCAGCGTCCGTGCCGAACCAAGATGTCCAGAGGTAGGGTCATCGTGCATGGCTTGCAAGACAGAGGAGTACAGGCTCTTCGGAACTACCAGCAGAAAGCGCTGGCCCGTAGAAGAATAGTTTTTCTTCCACAAAAGGCCATCTCGCACACAAAAGCAGCTGACGTTGGAAGGGTCTTCAGCCTCCGTAAGGAGAGACTGTAGGGTTAAGTCTTTCTGCTGTTCCGCTTTGAACGTTGCGACATCAGAAAAACAGGTGACAATGACGCGACGCAGTGGTCCAAAGTGTCGATGTTAGACTCCGACTCAGGAAGGGGCAGCCTCGAAAGACAGTCTGCGTCAGCGTGACGGCGACCACTCTTGTAGACGACTGTATAGTCGTACTCTTGTAGCCGGAGAGCCCACCGTGCAAGGCGTCCGCACGGGTCACGAAGGTTAACGAGCCAGCAGAGGGCATGATGGTCAGTGACGATGGTGAACGGGCGTCCGTACAGATAGGAACGGAAACGCTGGGTGGCGAAGACGACGGCTAAGCATTCTTGCTCGGTGACTGTATAATTGCGCTCCGGCTTGCTGAGCGAGCGACTCGCATACGCAACAACGTGCTCTTTGTTGTCGCATCGCTGGACGAGAACAGCGCCGAGGCCAACACCGCTGGCGTCGGTGTGAATCTCTGTGGGAGCGGAGGGATCGAAGTGGCGAAGTACAGGGTGAGACGTCAAAAGGAATTTTAGTTGGCGAAAGGCGGAGTCGCACTCAGGTGTCCACTCGTAAGCCACATCTTTCTGAAGGAGACCTGTCAGGGGGTAAGCTACATCCGCAAAGCGATGAATAAAGCGGCGAAAGTAAGAGCATAAGCCCAAGAAACTCCGCAGCTCTTTAACAGACTGTGGTGGCTTGAACGACTCGACAGCTGCAGTCTTGGCTGGATCAGGCCTGACGCCGTCTTTATCAACGAGGTGTCCAAGCACTGACGCTTGACGCGCACCAAAGTGGCACTTTTTAGAGTTAAGCACAAGGCCAGCTTGGCGCATACAGTCGAGGACGAGAGCTAAACGGTCGTTGTGCTCACTGAACGTCTTTCCGAAAATGACAACGTCGTCGAGGTAGCACATGCAGATTTCCCATTTCAAACCGCGGAGTATAGTGTCCATAAATCTCTCGAAGGTGGCGGGCGCATTGCAAAGGCCAAATGGCATCACATTAAACTCATAAAGGCCATCAGGCGTAATAAAAGCTGTTTTTTCTTTATCCGCGGGATGCAAGGGTATTTGCCAATACCCCGACCGAAGATCAATCGAAGAGAAGTAGGACGCTGAAAAAAGACAGTCGATGGCATCGTCGATTCGAGGTAGGGGGTATACATCTTTTCTCGTGACGGCATTCAGACGACGGTAATCCACGCAAAAACGCCATGATCCGTCCTTCTTCCGAACAAGAATTACTGGAGCAGCCCAGGGACTTGAGGACTCTTGTATAACGCCTTTAGTTAGCATCTCCTGCACTTGGTCATTGATAACCTTGCGTTCAGACGGTGACACTCGGTAGGGCTTTTGGCGGATCGGATGTGAGGTACCAGTGTCAACCCTGTGCAGGGTTCGAGACGAGGGGATGGAAGATGGGCCGCCGGGCTGCGAAAAGTCAAACACAGTGGAGTATCGCTTGAGGATGGTCAACAGTGCACGGCGCTCATGCGTGGAAAGCGAGTTGTCGATCATTCGGAGCAACTGCGACTCGTCGTAAAACTCTGGTGCTGCTGTGCCCAAGGCGTCGTCGGTAACCAAGGCAACGGATACCGGCATGTATTGGCTGCATGAGGCAAGCATCAGGCCTTCAGGCAGAACTACAGATTCCGTCGAACTGTTCACTGTCCATAGTTCAGTTCTTCCGTTGATTACGGAAACCATGGCATGAGGAACCAAGATGTTCTTCTTCATGCAATTCAAGTGGTTCGGTTCCACAGCCGCATCAAACACGTCGAGAGCGGTATCGGAGCAGGAAACCGGTACGCACACAGCCGAAGAAGGAGGCACGACAGTATCTCGGGCAACAGAAAAACTCTCTCTCCACTAAACGAGCCTTCTAGAAGACCAGTGGTGGAACATTTGCGACGTTGAGCTCACCTGTGTGACAGTCGATGTTAGCGCCACACACCTGCAAAAAGTCGAGGCCAAGAATAACGTCGTGCGTCGACCGGGGCAGCACGTACCACCATTTCCGTGCTGAAGACTTCACCACCCAAAGAAACCTTTACACTACACACTCCAACTGCTGGCAACGGTTCACCACTCACGCCACAAAACTGGAAATTTTTGTCCCATCGAAACAAAACTTTTCTTCCGAGGAGGCACTTAAACGCAGCACTCATAACCGAAACAGTAGCACCGGTATCCACTAAGGCCATCACAGGTACATCATCCACTAGCACATGTACTTTGTTCTGTAACATAACGACAGGCAGGGGTATCACTTCCGGCGGCAGACTTCCAGCGACCTCACCCCCATCGGTCGCGCCGACTAGTTTTCCGGCGGAGGCGAGGAGGAGCGGCGTCGGGGTGATGGAGATCGACGTGTTCGGAAAGCTGGAGGCGGCGTCACACTTCTATCAGTTGCCGGCGAATGATTCCGCACTTGTGCAGGCCATGAATTGCCGGAATCCGGCGGGCAGGACGGGTATCGAGAACGACCGGGTTGGTAGTCCGGACGCCGAGGATAGGTCGAGGAGCCGTAACGGGACGGTTGTCGGCGGGGACAAAATCGGGAGATGTGTCCGTGTTGACCACAGCGGTAACACACCAGAGAGGGACCGGGAGCAGGCTGCGCCGGCAAGTAGTCACCATACGAAGGACTGGGCCGAAAGTTCTCGTCGTATGTGGCCGGCACATGCCGGTAAAAGCCGGACCGGTGCTCCGGGGGCAATCGCGGTGTATTGTTCGGCCGCAGCCCTCGGGGTACCCGGTGATCCTCAAAGTCCGCTGTGTTAACGTCCGTTGGCGGAGTAGGACGCGTGAGATGCACAGGAGGTAGCTCTGATGAATTTCGAGTGAGTTCTAGTGACCTGGTTAACTCTTCGCGAACGATCTGGCGGATTGTGGAAGCCAGATCGCATGACGATGGTGTGTCTAGAGCTGCCACCGTCGTCACCCCGGCCAAACGTCCAAATTTCGGTGTGATGCGACTCATGTTCAACGTCTCGAACGTCCGGCAGTGCTTGATGACGTCAGACACGGACTCGAGACTTTCTTTTGCGATCAAAAAATTGTAGACGTCTTCGGCGAATCCTTTGAGCAAATGGCCAACTTTATCTTCCTCTGTCATGGCAGGAGAGACGACCTTGCATAGCTTCACGATTTCCTCAATATATTTTGTGCATGTTTCACCGGGAAGCTGAGCCCTTTGCGCAAGTGTTTGTTCAGCCCGCTTCTTCGCGACTGAATCACCGAAGCACGTCTTCAGCTCCTCTACAAAGCGGTCCCAAGTCGTGAGGGAATCCTTGTGGTTGTCAAACCACGTCAGGGCCGTGTCGGTTAGTGAAAACACGACGTTCGCAAGCCGGGCGGAGGAGTTCCACTTGTTGTAGCGACTCACCCGTAGGTAGTGTGTGAGCCATTCATCGACGTCGTCGCTAGAGGAACCCGCGAATGACCGTGGCTCCCGGTAATGCTGCCACGAACTGCTGGGCACAGACCTCGAAGCGTCGCCGTCCAGGGACATCATTGGCGCAGAAGGCGGCAGACCAACAATGCGACGACTGCGACGAATGTGAATCTGGGGATCCGTCTTCGGAGAAACCTCAATACCCCGCACCTCCACCAAGATGTTACGCCCAGTGGTTTATTAAGATCGGGACGGAGGATCGAAAAACAGCTGGGTCCGCTTGCCGAGCACGAGACGCCACCAACTTCGTTCTCCTCATCTTCGGCTTATCCAGCAACGCCGACCACGCAGAATGGGTATTGCTCTTTCATGGGCGTCACAATATGTTATTATTTTAATATTTACATAGTTGTAAACCTGTGTACCACTCCCCCTGTGCTTTCTACTATCCCCCACCTCTTTCATTTCACTTCCACACGCTGCCTACTATCCTGTATTTCCGCTGCCCCAGCTCAGGTACTTCACGCAGCGATGGCAGATGCCGGGGCTAGCCACAATCTTTTTCCTTCCACTTACCGTGTATAATTAAAACCACTTACTACACCTCAGGAAAAAAAGAAAGAAATAACGCTATTGCACAAGGCTGCAAAATCTCACTCAGCGAGGGGTTGTGAGAGCACAACAGGATACAAGACAGGTCATCAGCAACAATCACACGTTTCAAATCAAACCTTACACGAGCACTCCGTGCACGCAGCAAAGAAAAAAAAAAGATTGGTTGGTTTATGGTTGGTTTATGGGGTTTAACGTCCCAAAGCGACTGAGGCTATGAGAGACGCCGTAGTGGAGGGCTCCGGAAATTTCGACCACCTGGGGTTCTTTAACGTCCACTGACATCGCACAGTACACGGGCCTCGAATTTCTCCTCCAAAGAAATTCAACCGCCGCGGCCGGGATCGAACCCGCGTCTTTCGGGCCAGCAGCCGAGCACCATAGCCACTGAGCCACCGCGGCGGCGAAAAAAAAAAAAGAGGGAGAGGGACAAGGTTAACAACCACTCCAACACCATAAACGAACTGCAGTAAGACAAATGGAACTGCAGAACTGTTCAGGGTTAAACAAATGTAATTTGCCCCCGCGAATGAGCGCGCCCAGAACAGTGTGGCAGTTTATCAATGTTTGAACAGCAATGCGTGCGTGTGTTTTGTGAAACGACGCTTTCCTAGTCCTGGTTCACGGCAACTCTCCACTGCGATTTGTTGCGTGATTCACGTGGGTCGTGGTTTTGGCGCCCGTTGATGTCGCCAGAACGCAGGTGGCTGTAATTTGGGGGAGATGGCAAGTGTGGAAGGCGAGCGCGCCTGCCATTCCTTTTGGAGCGCAGCTTGTGCGGCAGTGTCAAACTTTTTCCATAGCTGGCATCGAGCAGTTGAGTCGTTTTTGACGGTAGCTAAAGCGTTAATAGCAAACAAAAAAAAAAAGCCTGCTCGAGGGAGATCTGCGGATACGCGACAGCGTGTGCAGCTCCTTCGGTCGAAAAGCCGTCGGCAACGCGTGTCGGAAATAATCGTGCGCTGTGTAAAAAAATAAAAAAAATTGTATCAGGGTAATTTGTGATTCTCGTGATTGATAATTGACTGGTGTGTGATAGGCGATGACGAGTTAATGAAACCATTGTAATTAAATGCTTAATTAAAGACATGAAAAATGAGAAAATGGGGCTTAGGAGGTTTCAGAATGAAAAGCCAGTGCTTGATGCTAATTAGGTAAAATTAGTGCGCGTAATTGATTATTTGATGCTCAGGATGGAAAGCCTAACGCACTACGCTATCGCGTCATGCCATTAAGGCGGAGCTTAAGTGTGCACCCCTTTTTATTTCATTGCAATCTTTCAATATATGCAAAGATAGCGTTCAAGAAGTCTTTCCCGTTGAAAAATGCTCTTATAGAGAATGTTTTGGTATGGCTGCCGCTTCGTTTAGATTCAGAACTTTCTACCGTAGCGAAAATTTTGCTTTTATATCTGAGCCTTGCTTATTTAAGACTGCTCTGCTGGTTATACGGCTGCCCTATAAGACTTGTCGGTAAAACGCGATGTTTCGTTGTCCGGTACGTTTCGTTCTTTGTTGCCTTCTGCAGGGGTGTGTCCTAGCAATACCGCCAATTAATAATGTAGCAGAGCACGTTTTTTTAATTTTTTTTAGTTCGTTCTTACTTATGTGTGTGCGCAGATTAGAGGACAGCGGGGGATCGCCGCATACCAAATGCATCAAACAGGGTCGATTCTGCACTGCAGTCCGCAGCAAGGGCTACGGCACCAAGAGCAGCGTCATTCCACGGCGGAATATAGTCCTGAAGCCGATGGTGACGAGGCCAACACATTTAAGAACAGATTATAACCCTCCCTTGAAGCTTAGAGAACGACCCCAGCAGATCCTTGGATATATAAAATAAGGCAAGTGAGGAGAATGTGGCGGTGAACCCTTTGTGTCGGCAACAGAAGCTTCGTTTCCAGGAGCGGAAACGACCCTCGTTTACTGAGCGCTACGTGGCCCAGTGTCAGGGTGAGGGGACAAAGGCCGGACTCCTTCCCAGCCTTGGCTGCAGCGCCGCAGAAAACTGACCCCAACGAAGAGATCGGCTATGCCTTTTCACTCGACCCAGTCCGACTAATCAGCGCGGTGATTCACGTAGAATCGATAGCAAGAGGGCTATCAGTAAGAGCTGACTATTCTGCGCGTTAAGAGACGACGAGCGTTGAAAGATCCTGGTATCTTGTCTAGGATGTTTTCATTTTTTGAGTTGTCACCATGCGCATTTCGTTAGCTGTTCCGAAAACGGTTAAACTGCTTCCTATGCGCATTCTTCATTAGCCTGCGGAGATTGCAAGTTCACAGCTTGCGGTCGTGATACTGTTTGATAAGGTATTGTGCACCATCAAGAGTACAAGGTTACACGCTTCTGTCGCCTCAGGAGGATAAACAATGAAGCGTTGGCTTTCGAGAGCAGCAACTAGCGCGTCCGCCATCCGGGGCCTGTCTGCCTCACTCCCGAACATGGAAATATAGAGGCTCAGCTATTAGCAACAACCAGCGGAGTATGGCTTCTGCGCTTTCTACTTTAAAGGGTCAGTCTACTGAATTTTATCGACCATATTTTCTTTGCGGCAACCGATAGCTCTTTACTCAAATCACCGTTTAGCCAGCTGTGGTGCCAAGAAGTGCGGTATAACATTTTACAATAGAATTTATTGATGTGGGAACACATCTGTATGAGATGGTAGTCCCATCTGGCAACCATCTGGATTTCCGCCGCGCGGCGACAAACATGGCGGCGCTCGTCGAAGCCGGACCTCTCGCTTCGGACTGAATTCTCGTTGTTGCTGCCTTTTTCAGTGCGTCACTGGCCATAAATGGGGCGCCGGTCTTTCACTTTGTCTCATCTCGCCTATAAGAAAACATATAAGAGGTAAATTTGCTTTATTTTAATAATTAGAGTGACGATTCTGCTGCTCCTAGGCTTAAGTGGAGAGTCGGTTTGTTTACAGCAATGGTTCCCGTCCTGACAACCAGATGGCGCCCCTATAGGCTGAGTTTATTTTTGCGTCTCTGCTAGCATACGCTGAACTAAAAGTCGGAATGTGCCTGCGTTTTGCGTACGTGTAACTATAAATATTCATGTGATTTACAGAAAAGGCGAGCGGTACGCTTTCTACAGTTTATTAGAACAAAACGTGCGTTTCTCTGACATTGGGGCATACAAACGGTACGTACTATATTCACTTATGCTTCTGCAAAAAAAGACTGCCACTTTCTTGAACAAAATGAACGTTTGGGGTCGCTACCATGCTTTTCTACGCGACTTTTAACGCCGAAATAAAATATAAATTCCTGCCTAAACCGGGCGCAGACCCATCGTTATTGATGTTATAGGGTGCCAAGTACCAGAATATGCCAATATTTATACACTCATCTCGGTGAGTAGACTGACCCTTTAACCCAGCAGTATTATACCTGTGCTACACGGCAACGTTCGAATGACATTCGAGAATTGGAATGACATTCGGACTCGACGGACTCCCGCGGTGCTACACGACACTTTCCAAACGCATTCGAAAGCCTCAGCTCGTTTTCAGTGTAGAACGACGGCGGCGGTCACACTAGTCCGACAACGACACTATATATCACGCTCAACAGCAGCAAGTCATTATAGTGAAATATCTAGTTTATTATAATATCATTGTAATGGGACAGATTTCTCAGGCCAACGACACCGACGAATCCGATCGGCGGACGGTCAGCCTTGTCGGCGGCTGAGCGAAAGCACGATGATGAGGCGGCCGTGTGAATATGTTCGCGCTTCTAAATGAGCGATACGAACGGCTACATTTCACATGTGCACACCTGAACGCTCACCTGCGATAAGCGCTTGAAAAATTAATTTCAGTGACGACGGCTCCCTTCCCTTCCGCGACGACTAGGCCTAGCGAGTCCGCCGGGTTGGATCTGTGATTTCGGTGGTTGTGAAGAGCGAATAACAAGCTTTGGCGAATGCAAATGGTCGCCGAGTGTAGTTTTGGCAACAGCGACCTGAAATCAACTATTGCTTACATCGCAGGGCACGTGTACGATGAACGGCAAACGCCGATGTGACCCAGACTGCCGAGTCGGGCTTTACGGCCAGAAGCAGTCGTCGCCGTCGCTAGCTTGTGAATAACAAGTTAGGCCGTTCCAGTTAAAGCGAATGGTCGCCAAACATACTTCTGCATGAAGTAGCTTGAAATAAAGTACTGGTCACGTCGGAGGAGGCCGGGACAAGAAGAGAGAAGCGCCGGTACTGCTCGATGTCAACAACCCGGCTGTCGTGTGTGTTTCTCAAGCGTGCGATCGCATCATCGCTTCCCACACATTGTCGCAATGCGTAAACAAGCATGGGTACAACTGGTAAAAAAGAAAGCAGGTTGTTTAATAGAACTAAAACACAGATTACGTTTTATGTCATGAAAAGAGCTCTAGCTGTTCCTACGCAGCAATGTAAACAACAGTATGAGTACAGTCGTCCTCATCGGCGCACTCCTGTGGAAATTTCATGCTGACGCAGTTAATGTTCGTTGGTATAATATTATCTCCAAGCAGAAAATACAAACAGCAGAAAATAGCGAGCAGCGGGTATCGAAATGAACAGCCACAGAGCCGAAAGCAGTCGCTCGGCTGTGGGCGGGGCGAAGCGACGGCAGCGGCGACGGCTATTGGTCGGTTCGGGCTCGAAGGCATTCCAAAATCTGGAATGTCTCCGCGTAGCTCCGTCGACTCGAATGTCATCTGAACCGAATGCCGTTGAAAAACTTCGTGTAGCAGCGCTGGTTTGGCATTCGAGTCGGATGACATTCGGTTGGAAGGCATTCGAAACGCCCGTGTAGCAGGGGTATTAGTAGGGTTGTTCAGCGAAAACCCGCCCTCGTCAGGCAAGCCCTGGCACAAACGCGACCCTTCATAATGACGTCAGCACTCCACCAGGATAAATAGTCCATCACAAGGCAGGCGTAGAGAAAGCCAAGGCGACTTCCGCGGTCTATGGAAACTGGTTTGAGGCCTTCTCCCTGGAGTGCTATACAACACCCTATCAGCTGGATAACAAAGCAGACCGCCCTCAAAACGGGAGCGGATGAATGAACTCGTCCTTAGCGTGCACTGGGCGACACGTCACCTTCCCGCACACTCGGATGTGGTAGATGTGTACAGTGGTGTGTCGGTTCCGCGAAATACGCTAGAATATACCTGGGGTTTTTCGCTCACATCCACGACGACGACTGGTTTTCTGTAGATGTGATTCGATTCGATCACATAGCTCGCTGTTGTCTGCCGAATGCTCAGTTTTCAAAAGCGGCCACTCATTCAGCTCTGCATTCATAGGACCTGAAATGGAAGTACTAAAGTCGGATACAATTCAAGAACGCAGCGGCTTTCCCCATAAGATGTCCCCCATGCAGCCAATGGCGTCGGCCGATTCTCATGACCCTCCGATCGCCTCACAATGCAGGGAGCCGCGCCTCAAAGGAGAGGGGGGTCGTACCCGACCATAGAGGGTATGGATCATCGCCTTTCAACTACCACTCCCTGATTTGCCACACTAGCAGAGTAACGAGAATCGGCCGACGCTATTGGCTGGAAGAAGGTTTGTCTTAGGGGGGTTTAACGTCCCAAATCGACTCAGGGTATGAAGGACGCCGTAGTGAAGGGCTCCGGATAATTTCGACCGCCTGGGGTTCTTTAACGTGCACTGACGTCGTACAGTACACGGGCCCATGGGCGTCCGGAAGAACCGGAGGGGGGGCGGGGCTTTGGAATTACGGATATTATTTATGCACTAGTTCCTCTTTGGTGCTAACCGCCGCCCCCCATACCCGGACATCGGGTGCCCCCCCTCTGGAAAAAGTTCTGCGGACGCCCTTGCACGGACCTCTAGATTTTCGCCTCCGTAGAAATTCGACCGCCGCGGGTGGGATCGAACCCGCGTCTTTCGGGTCAGCAGCCTATAACGCCATGACCACTGAGCCACTGCGGCGTCTCAAGTAGTAACAGACGGAGTATACCTCTGAGACTACCACGGATGTTCGAATTGCCCACGGCGCATTCGCTCGCTGCAGGAACGGATGACCTGCAATGCTATTCGTGCTAGAGAAGGTAATCAAGTCATTCGTAGATAGTTTAAATGTATGAGATAGAATAGCATGGAAGGTTGCGCTCTTTTGATCCGTATCGAATTAGCAGCGCGAAATGCGGTGAAATGAGCCACACGCTTTAACGTTGTGTAAGTGTTGCTTCTCCATTATTGTCCTTTGTTTTTTCCCGGAGCTTTCCAATTCGACATGGCACTTAACGCCAGTTTCCCCTTAGGTTACAGGTAGCGCGAGATCATAATAGCGATGCTAGCGATTCCCGGCATTGTCTGCATGCGCTTCGTTCTATTGTTTTTTTTTTTGTAAGCGTTGCAGTAGCAAGCTCGTCTTCAGCTCCATTACAATAATGTGCTACTGTCATCATCATCAGCCTGACTACTCCCACTGCAGGGAAAGGCTTCTCCCGTGTCTCTCCAATTAACCCTGTCCTTTGCCAGCGGCGTCCACCGTATCCCCACAAACCCTTTAAAGGTACAGTGAAGAGGAATCTGAACTCGTCTTTTTGCCGTGGGAACTCGATCTACACGTTCCGAGCATTCTTACAAACTGTGACCTATTGTCCTGTGTGGCCGATTTCCCTAATTAAATCAAATTAACGTCGGGCTCCCGCCTTTATTTTTTAAATCCTCCCCGTACGATGGGCGGAGTCGAAAAACGCGTGGAGTGCCTTTCAGCCAGCTCCGTGGAGGCTTTCCTTTCGCTTTATTTTGTTTTTTAGGTTTCCGTGAATAATTAGTTTCATTATCGGATAATATTGCCGCAAAATAAGCCCGCAGAAATAAAGATACGTGCGGACTATTTGCTACTACGGACTACGACGTATTACTCCGCCGATGGCAGAGCGGCAAGCCGCCACGGGACTGGGTGAAAGGCACGCCGCGCGTTGGTCGACTCCGCCCAACGTACGGAGAGATTTCAAAAAATAAAGGCAGGATCCGGACGTTAATTCGATTTAATTAGGAAAATCGACCACACAGGACAATAAATCAAAGTTTCTATGAATGCTGGGAACGTGTAGATAGATTTCCCGCGGCAAAAAGACGAGTTCAGATTCCTCTTCACTGCACCTTTAATATCCGCTGACTTAACTCTCTGCGGCCCTCTGGTGAGCTTGCCTTCCTGCACTAAATAAACGTAACAGCGCAGGTTAAATTTGAATACAATGTTAAATTACATGCCCTGCCCAAGCCCATTTGTTACTAAGATGTCAGTAAACCACGTTAGTTCCCTCACCCACTCCGCCCGCTTCTTGTCTCTTAACGTCACGCCTGTCATTTTTCTTTCCATAGCTCGCTGCGTTGTCCCCATATATCGATGCATTGTGCACTACGTGGAGTACTAAGTTACTATGGTATTATTCTTGTATTATGAGTTGCAGGCAGCACCTGAGAGGGTCTTGTAGGAATTGCATTTCACATACAGTGGACGCTGAGTGACCGTGGTAATCTGTGCCGCGTGTTTGCTTTACGACTGCATACGTCTTGTGCACTGCGATTTCTTTTTTCCTCTCACTAACGTTGCTACCCACTGCTTGTCCTTTATGAAATGGAGTAAAACAATGCAGTTCATGAACCCGCACAACCCGCGTCAGGTTCTGATTGACCAGCAATTGTAAAATTCAGGTACTATGGGAAATAACACTGCATGATTTTGCCGATACCTTAGCGACGTTTAATTGCTTTCTAGGGTAGGTGGTGAAAAAACGTACAAGTTGAAGCTAATGGAAGCTAAAATAGAGAAAAAACTACGCGTCGTATATTCCTACTACCGGACTACAGTGCGTCGCGCTTAGTAACCCGATGGATGCTGAAGGCGACTGACAGCAGCCGCTTTTTCTTTTCTTTTTTAGCGCGAAGAGATGCCCGAGACGTAGTCCGGGTGATTGCCACCTGAAAACGGTCCCCTGAGTTCAATTTACGGTCACGCCCACATGGATTGTCGCATCCACACTTCTCATAATGAGAGCCCGACAGAACGCGAACAAGCTGCAGACGTTGATTCTTGCACTGTTCGCCGCGCGACTGAAGGGCAAACTTGCGGATTACGAGACGCAAAATATATTTCGATGGAGAAATGCAATACTAGCCGCGCAGCCGATCCTTCGCCGAACTTTGCCCGCTCCACGACCGCTGCGCACCTCTTTGGCCCATATCTAAATGCGATAAACTTGTGGAAACTTGTGCCGCTGCCTTTCTTCAGTACTGCAGTTCAACCACCCACACCAAAACTCGCCGGAATATTGCAAAATGTGTTCAAAAACGCTCAAGCGTGGCATATCCAAGGCACACGCTACCGGCTTTTGCCTGCACAACGAAAGTCACTGCCGACTCCAGCGCCGCCGCATCTCCGTGACGTCACGGCCTGAGGCAGCGCACACTTTCAAAAATTTTCAAAAAAAGGTTTTTAGGAGTAAAACTATGGCTTTTCTAGCGTGGTATTGCCAGGCCTCGCGCACACCAGAAAACCGGTGAATCATTTAGGTAGTAAGCTGATTAAATAATTTCAAATAGTTAACTTGTTAACTATTAGAGTTAGGCGCCTGGTTGCAATTGGAGATCTGTAGCCGGTCGTTAGTAATAGCCATATCAGTTTTTAGACTTAAAAAAAACGCGATTATCCTTGGCGCTGTGGCTCGACAAAATTTGGCTTTTTCGACTATAGTCGGACACAACTAAAGTCTGCACTGAAGCTCCCACATTCAGCTTCTGCACAGAAAATTCCTCCACGACGAAAAAGTAGTCGGCTGCTTAAACGTTTCCTGTTAACTAAACAAGAAGCTATTACAAGAAAAAGATTATGAGTTCTAGAATTTTGATACATGGATTGTTTGATATACTGAAACATTAAAAGGCTGATTTTGTTCACTGTTGCTATTAGCCAGCGGAGTAATACAAGACGTCGCAGACCGCGGCCCAGTGTTATCAACTGCAGTTTTTTTTTTAAGTTGTATCCTACTTAGTTATGTGCACTGGAGGGGTTGCGTCTCCTGCCTGCTTTCGAAAGTGCACGTATTTTCCCACGATGCAACCAAACTTTGCCGAGTCACACTGGCGAGGGTAATGGCGTTTTCGAAACTCTAAAAAGTGATATGGCTATTACTAACGACCGGCTACAAATCTCTAATTAGAACTAGGCGCGTAACTGTAATAGTTGAAATGTTAATTTTTAAAATTGGGTTAACCAGCTTACTACCTAATACGAATCTCCGGTTTTGTTGCGTCCCCGAACACTGGCAATACTATGCCGCAAAGCCATATTTTTACCCCAAAGAGCCTATTTCTAAAAATTTTTGAAAGTGTTCTCTGAAACACCCGGTATGTAACCGTGCAGAAGCACATGTGCCAGGGTCAAAAAGACGCAAGCACTGCAAGAAGGATGAACCACGAGTTCAGGAGATAATGATTCTTGGCAGGAATACACACACGAATGCACGGGAGGTTTTGGAAGCGTTCCACATAAAAAAAAGTGGGGAATAGATTGTGAGCCATATTTTTCAAGACCCAGATGTCATATCTTGAACGGTTTCGTTGATGCCCTGTTCTCGTTTTTTGCGCATGCCTTATACCCCTGTCACACGGACGCTTTCGATGCACATTGAACTCGATCTGCATTGAGATTTTCGAGCACGCTCGAAACACTGGTGCTACACGGGCATTTTCAATGCTCCTTGAGAAGTTTCCCTCATGTGCGTTAGGTGGCGCCAAATGTTTCTCCAACCGCCATAACAAGGTGATGTCCGGCAACACTGTGCAGTCGGGGGCAGCGGCAGCCAAATCCGTAGCCAGACGTGCGACGCACCTCTGTGCCTGTGCTGTTGTGCGATGGAACCCGAGGGTCCGTAACGCCTCCGCGATTTCTGCGTAGACTACGGCGTTTCTCTTCTGGTGCCGCAAATTATCTAAGCGGTCTAGCCAGCAGTCGATGAGAGCGGCTGTCTCGCGCTCGCTACACAGTGTGCGCGTCGAACGTCACTGGAGGACGCCATCTTTGTTGTTTACACTGACGGCGAAGCTTGTAGCGTGGTGCCGAGATTACATATAAATATGTTTGCATATAAGCAGGCATAGTGCCTGAAAATGTTCTGTCTTGCATTTTAATCAATTACAACAACAACAGTTGTAGTTTTGTTTTGTTAACTAGTGTTTATATTTATAGCTTCGTGAGAGAGAGAGTGCTTTCGATTGTGCCTGGAACCTCAAGCACTCTTGAGGGGCCGGCATCCAGTCAAGCAGGATCGAGCTCGATTAAGCTTGAAAGTAGCCGTGTGACAACCGTCGATCTGCATTGAGTTCGATGAGCATTGACTCAATGAGGATCGAAAGTGCCCGTGTGACAGCGGTATTAATTTTTCTGTATATTTCCTGGCTTGGCAGCGGGTTAAATCCGATGCAATTAGCGCATGTCCTGCGTCGGTCTGTCTTGCGTTTGTCTCCCTTCAGCGCTATTGTTTTTGTCTCAAATTACTCTTTGGTCATTTATCACATTTAACCTAATCCGTAATCTTGCGGTAAGTGTACTAAACTCCGCCGAACACTTATGGATCCTTCATAAAGTTATCCGCCTATCTGCAATAGGTATTCAGAGGCTTGGATTAAGAACAGTTGGGATAAGAGTTTAGGAATACTTTAGTAATATAGATTCGCTGCTGGCATTTCCTTGTTAAGTCACTCAGACGATGAATTGCAAAGTATGATCAATGACTTAGACAGGCAGACAAGAACGGTGGGCCTGAAACTTTGGCACGAAAACAAGTTTACAATTAAAATTAAGGCTCTGGAAGTGGTAAGGAAGTACTTTTACATAGGGCAGGTAGTGACCGCGGATCCGGATCATGAGAGAGAAATAACTAGAAGAATAAAAACGGATTTGAGCGCATTTGGCCGCTTCTCTCAGATCGTGAATATCCCATAAGGGAAAACTATATGCCGGCTGTATCTTAGCGGGGCTAACCTATGGGGCAGGGATGTGGAAGTTAACGAAAAGGGTTCAACTTAAATTGAGGACAAGAGAGCGAGCTATGGAGATGAGGATGAAATGCGTAACGTTAAGTAACGGGAAGAGGGCAGGGTGGGTCAGAGTGCAATCGCGGGGTGATGACGTCCCAGTCGAAATCACGAAAAAGAAATGGACTTGGCCAGGCAATGCAGTGCGAAGTCAGGATTACCGATGGTCGTTAACGGTAAAGGACTGGACACCAAGAGAAGACAGGCGTAGCAGGGTGCGGCAGAAAGTTAGATGGGTGGATGAGATAAAGTTTGCGGGGATAAGCGGTGCGCAGTTGCCACATGACTGGGTTAATTGGAGATGCATTGCCGATGCGTTTGTCCTACAGTGGACGTAGGCTCATTATGATTATACATCCCGCACGACGCCGTGACACTCGAGTGTTTTTGCCTTCATTTATAATTTCTCCTGTTTTCTCTTCCTTTGTTTACGTAAGAACGCATCCTTGTAGCAGCTTTTAAGGTTACTTATCCTCTCAAGCTCTATTTTCATCTCCTCTCTGGATGGATAAATGGTTTGCACGTGACCTCATCAATTCCGTGCTTGTTTGGCAGGGATATAGATCTTGCAGCACAGGGTAGGGACAGAAGGCGATTTTAAGAAAACTCTTAGCTCGTCTCATGCCCAGGATTATCTTGCCAACATGTTCTCCACGCAACCTTACACGCCAACTATGCCGTTGTGGGTCACGCCCGGTTGAATTATCAGACGAATGAACGAGACCACGGCAGTGCGGACACGTTGCTGTAAAACATGCATGGTGAATGATTTAAATTCAGCATGCTGTCCATTCCTCAAGTCACGAGCCTGGGCGAGATCAGCAGGAAATTGAGCTGTGCCAAGGGCCTTTTATTTATTCCGCGATGCTTTTCTTGCAGGTCAGTTCCACCCGCACGGGGCTGCCACCATGCAAAAGCGGAAGCGCCAAGATGAAAGCGCTGCCGTCAGAACTGACCAAGCGGAGGTTGTGTTGCCCAAAAAGGTTCCGCAGTCAGAAGCGGTTCCTGTGGAGGTGCCAGTTCCCGAGGAGGCTGGTGTTCCCTTAAACAAAGTAGTACCCGAAGACGAGCAGGGGCCCGCCGCTGTGGAGGTGCCTGCCGAAGCCGAGGCATCACCAGGCGTAGAGGAACCCACAGGCGTCGAGGAGCGCGTAAACGAGGAAGCCCCCGAATACGTGGAGGTGCCCGAAGACTTTGAGGCGCCGAAGGATCCGTCGTTGCCACTTGAAGAGATGGACGGAGTCTGCAGCCAGCACGCCGGTCTGAGAGTCGACCATCGACGACCATGCACGAGCCGGGAAGGCCATCTGTGCCACATCGTAGCCAATATTAAAGCTTGGAACAGCTTCTTCTGGGCCGTCGGGCTGGAGCTACAAGAGGACGCTGCCTCCCAGCTCATCCTCGTTCCGGCGAGTGGCTGCGCGCGCACGCAGTGTTTTTCCTTCCTGTTTCGTCCTTTTTTTAGCGTACGACATTCTTTCGAGAGAAATACCAATATGACGGAAGAGAAGCACCGAGCCGCGACACTTCTGTACTATCTGCTGACTAAGCACCGGTGCGTTGCGGAAGTCACCATCAACGATGAAATCCTCGCTGGCCATGAAGATATCGTGTGCCTCGCAATTCGCGACGCGCTGGAGCTGAAGAGGCTTTCGTTGGACTTGATGTCGCCGAGATTCGTTGTCACCAGCGCCCTTGCAGCGACTATAATTTCTCTGACACGACTGACATCGCTCAACCTGTCCGTGGAGTTGCACAGGCACTTGATTGCCGATCTTGCGCCACTCCTCGCGCAAACAACTACCTTGAAGAAGCTTATAGCTTTGGAGGTCAGTGTGCACCCTGAGGCCTCCAACACCTTCCTATCAAGGCTCTTCCAAAATAGGAGCATCCGAGACCTGTCACTCTCGTCAAGGATTCTTAACGGCGGCGGTATACCCTACGGCCCAGGCAACCCGCATATCGTTCTTGGGGCGTTCCTGCAGCAGAGTTCGTCCCTAAGATCGTTGTTTATAAAAGAGGCTAAGTACGGTCCAAAAGTGGACGTCTTGACTATCTGCGATGCCCTGGCTACTCACAAGGGGCTGGTTAGACTTAAGCTGGAGGTTAACACACTCAGGATGAAGTACGCGACGGCAGTAAAGCAGCTTCTGCGCACCAACAAGACGCTCAGGCACTTCAGCTTCACGTGCAGCTACACCGACGATGACGACGAAGTAGTTGAAGGATTTCATAGGCATGTATGCCAAAGGTGGCACATTCTGCACTACAGTGACGATGACCGAGTAAAGCACTGGATCTCTGCTGTGCTCGAGAATGACACCTCCATCACGGAGTTGACATTCTCAATGTGCGGCTTTAGCCTCAAAGAGTGCCAGCAATTTTGTCGAGGGGTGACCGCGAACAAGTCGCTGAAGAAGATCATCCTTAAAGACCTCGGTCACCATAGATGGGGAATCTGCAGAACGCTCTCTGAATGTAGCCTGCAAGACAGAGTGGTTGTCAGTGGCCACTGCGCGGTGTACTACACAGGCAGAGACACCCGTCCTCTGGGCTGCCCCTCGTTCGCAGTGCCCCTCGCCCGGCTCCAGACCGCTGTGGACAGAACGACCGTGTCTATTAACCTCACGCACATCACCCTAAGTGTGTACTCGATTTTGTGCTTTAACGGTGCGACAGAGCCAGCCTCAACGCCCATCGTTCAGATGATCC
Source organism: Amblyomma mixtum (assembly GCF_055824585.1). Taxonomy (NCBI): domain Eukaryota; kingdom Metazoa; phylum Arthropoda; class Arachnida; order Ixodida; family Ixodidae; genus Amblyomma; species Amblyomma mixtum. The sequence continues at coordinate 57,858,345 of NC_143020.1, forward strand.
AGAGCGCGACTAGCATCACACACCTGGCGCTGTGTCTGGAATTTCCGTGCTGTCACCAGTGCTGGAATGTGTGCGGACCCGCTATATGTGAGGCCGTGTGCCGAAATCCGAGCATCCGCAGCATGACCTTCATTTTCTCTACGCACAATTCCTGTGACATGGCACCGCTCGCCAGCCTCCTGCTCCGAAGTCGAGCCCTCCGTAGTTTCGCATTACACTCTCCCAGTCGCGAAGATTTCACTTCGTTCTTTACGGAGCTGTCAAAGCCGGAGCTTGCGGATAACTACTCTCTGCAGGACCTAAGCTGTGCTTATTATGATCATGAGTTGATGGGAGAGTGCCTGGCCATCCATGACATCATACACAGGAACCGAGCCTTGGTAAAGCGGGCTGTTCGCTTCGTCACCGGCGCCCGTCTGAAGTACACCGCGGAGGCCTTCGAGAGGGTCTCCACCTCTCCGACCTTGCTAGACGAGCTTCAGGCGACGGCGTTCGTCGACGAATCTCAAGCTAAGAAGCTGATTGCTCGGTGCGTGCTCGGACTGCAAGACTTTACACAGTTCATGCGCCTCGCAGGCGTAGTGCGTGAAGCCATCGAGTGCAGCGCCAGAGATGACGGGAAGACGCAACTGAGTGACTTGCCCGAACCCTGTCTACGTCACATACGGCAGTTCTTGCTCTTGAGCGACGTGGTTGTTTCACCGGAGTAGGATGATGGCGTACTAACTGTAAAAATGCGTGTTCCTGTAAATATGCGTGTTGCGTCTACCCATTGTCAAAAATATCATGATCGCTTCGTTGTGCCATGTGCTTCCAGTTTTATTCCTTAAGAGCGAAGCCTGTTTTAGTTATATTAGCCAGATAGGCATGCATTCTACCATGGAATCGCAGCGTCAGCCACAAGGAATTAGTTACTGAGCGAACTGAATGCCAATAACGTTGTAAGTGATTAAATTTATTTTCATAATTTAAACTCAGTTCATTGGTCACAACCTGCCCTAGTTGGCAGGTATAAATTGAAGAGTAGGGAATTCCCCTCTCCGTGTTAGGGGAGATGGAAGTGCGGAAGTGAAGATTGAGACTGAGTGGAACACGGCGGGGGGCCAGATCAGATTTCCCTGATTCGCATCGGCACGCTGAGGCTTTCTCTTACGGCTGACGATGATAGAATCAACGGCCAAATGGAGTAAGCAATTGCTAAACCAAAACTGTAACAGCTTGTAATGATTGATGCGCTTTGCCGTTTATCTAAGTTGTTCAATTTTTTGCGGGGCCATATACTATAAAGGAACCGGCATCACGCATGCTGTGATAATAATCATTCTGTGATACCAATAAAGTGGTGCCTGTATATACCTCACGCACTCGGTGTTCTTTTCGTTAGTTGCTCACTCCCCACGCGCATAACAGTAAGTAGCTGCCCAAGCATATACCCTTCTGAAGTAAGCAGCTGTTCTGAATAATACAGTTAGAGCGCTGCTCGGTCTTTTTGACATTTTCTAACTGCTGGCTTCAGGTGCGTGAAAAGAGGTCGCAAGGCACGATTCATTAATCTTTCAAGCAGGCACTTCAGACACTCTTGATCTCGAGGGCAGTCCAGCATGCCAAACCGCTACACGTTGACGCTTGCTTATCGGAAATGTGTAAGCAACAAATATAAGAAAAAGAATTTGCCTGCAGCGTGCCCCAACCTCTCAATCTTTCTTATAAATGATGCATTGATATTGAGTAAATAAGTGCACATTGACTGGCCAGATATTGTTTTTGTGAATTAATCTAAAATGAATATCCGGGCTTGGAACTTTTTCGTAGTTATCGCAACAGCGCAATAAGGAGGACCCGTGTCAAAAAGTGCAAGAGGACACAAAAGCGAATGTTTAAGCCACGCGCTTATGTTTCAAAGGCAGTTCTTGCGAAGTCCTTAGTACTTCGTAGTTTCCGTTACTACAACGATAAATTAACCGACTTGATGGGAACCGAAAGGGCCGTATGACAAGCTGTACGTAAGTCGCAGGTTGCGAAGAAAACCCTTTGTTTTTCAAGGGTGCAAAGTGCGGACAGAATTTCATTCTTATTTTCATTCCACAATTCAGAAAGCTGTCTAGCTTTCCTTTGTAGCCGTTTACTTGCGCTCAGGTGGATGTCAATGAGTAATTAATACCTTATCGCAATTAGACACTACGCCATCTTTATGCATTAGGGCAGTGAATAATACTTAACCCGCAACCTGTGAAAAGGCATAGACAGATAAAGAAGGAAGGCAGGGATGCTAACCGGAAGAGAGTTCCGGTTGGGTGCCCTGCTCGAGGGAGAGGAGGGTATTTAAAAGGGAGAGAGAGAAATGCGGTTTCCCTTCGTACCGCAGTGTCCATTCATGCGTAGGTTCTCGGATGATGGCTGCAGTTAAGTTGAGCCACAAGAATTGGATGCAGCGCGTCCAGTAGTTGCAGTGCGTTGTGTTCTGCTGGCGTGCGCAGGCTAGAAAGCAGAGCACGGAGGACATCCATAAAGGATGTGAGTATCGCAGTCACTCTAAGGTCTTGGATATGGTCCGGATCGTGGCTGTTGTCGGGGTCAGCCGTAGGCTTTGCACATTGAGAGTGCGGCAACGTCCCCGACAGGTAGTGAGGACCAATTGATAGAGTCAGTAGGCGACGCCGGG